>NC_138541.1:31573884-31924564 GCF_964234715.1 Podarcis melisellensis
CATCAGTATAACAGATAGCTGAAAGCTAGTAAAAATCAATGACCAGATTATATTATCTTTTTAGGAAGAAGTGGGTTTTACCCCTCAGCAAATAAGTGCTTCTACAGAGATCATTGTTATAAATCCAGGGGTGCTCAGAGAATATGTATTTACCACTTGGTATGGGTGATAATCCATGGGATATTTTAATGTGTTTGATCACAAAACAAGTCAGTAACTGCCACCATGCAATACACTTATTTTATTTAATTCTGCACCAGAAGGAAGTGAGAAAACAGATCAATATGAGAGAGAAAAGAGAGGATTCTTGGTATGTTCCCATGGAAGCAAATCCATTGTGTTCAATGGAGTTTATTCATGAGCATGCATGCTAATATTTCAACCTTAGCCACTTAGTTCCTGGTTTTATAAACATATCAGCAGTAATTGATTTATTATCAAATGGACTAGATCATTTACTGGGAGTTGAGGTGATTACAATCCCTTTCCTCAATTACAATCCCTTTCCTCAATTTGCAGTGTGAGGGTAAATTCAGCGGCTTTCAGAGGTGTAAATTCAGTGGCTTTCAGAGGTGGATAAATTTTATATTTTTGGACTTGCATTTAAATCCAAAGTAGCTGAAGTGGATGTTATGTAAATTCAATCTTAGGGGGACATTTTAGTCCCTTCCCACAAAATCAGACAAAAAAATTATTCAAGACAAATATGGCAGCCGAGAAAAAAGTATGAAAATAAATTGTGTCGATTTGGGAAGGGGAGCAAGTTCAACATTTTTTTAAAAATCACCCTACATGAGAAATATATTAATTAACCCGAAACTGCTTTTCGTTAGAATCAGTTTCTAATATTTCTAAGACTATTCATAGAACAGTTCCAAAGCTATACACTATACAATACACTTTATACACTAGAGCAATGTTGCTTATACAGCCTTAAACATATTTCAGGACCATGGACAAAGTATTTTAAATTCTACTTCATAAGTCTCTGCTTGGCTGAGAAAATGTATAATTTACAGCTGTGCTTCTGCAAACTCTCAGGACAAGAAATATAATCCCTAATTAGTCAATACAAGACTGAGATCAGCAACACCTACTGCCAATGAATCATCCAAATTTTCAAAATAGTCTATCCAAAGTTTTACTTTAAGGTTGCTTGTCTGGCTGAGTCATACATGAATATGCTGAAATCTGCTGGAAACTAGGCAAAAATACCTATATATGGGGCTAAGTGGGAGATGGTGGTGAGATTTATTGTTTTAGCATAATAAAAACAATTCATTCTGGTGGCACCAATGTATTTCTACTGTTTGCTAATCATGTTGAAAGGACCCGCCATGGGCATAAGATTTTTTGTTTTGTTTTGAAGTGGTCCTATGAAGTGATGTGCATTGTGATAAAGGCAAATTCATGCTGAAGACTGCAATAATTGTAAGCCCCACTGAGCATGGTGGGAGTTGCTTCCAACTTGCCATATATAAGACAGGCCTACACACCAGCTTCTTCTTATAGTTTCTTACAGTTGTTAAGTGAGATAAAATCAGCAGAGTTTAAACAGGGAGTGGGGACCGTGGGTATATTTTTATTTGAGCCAGAGGGGTTGTAGATACTAGATACTAACATGGGAAAACTAAATTGGCATCTATATGGGATTTAAATTGATTTATGTATGTGCTGTTTTAAAGGTTTTTTAGTATATAAAACAGTAGGGTTTTTATAAAAATGTTTTTAATATATGCATTTATTTTAACTGTTTTTATATATGTAATTGTCAAACACACACGCATGTTTTTATTATATTGCAAATGGTTCAGATGTCTCATGGGAAGCAAATCATAAATGAAATAATTAACAAAATATTAAGTTCAAGGATATTCATACATTCTTTCCCCCTCTAGACATACATGAGAGATCCAGATCTTGTGAGATTTGCTGGAGTTATTCTGAAGCAATCTTGGAAGAGACCAAATAACATTCTGTATGGTGAGCTGCTCATTAAGGGAAACTAGAAAACTTTGGGATGTTGTTAGAGACACAGACCAAAGTGTGCTTCCATATATGACATCCTGTTTCAAGAGCTACAGTTTCTGAAGGAATTTCCTGTCCACAACCAGGAAGAGCCAGAAGGATGTGGTAGTAGATTTTAGGTCTGTGGGGAAAATAAACAGTGACAGTGGGAACCAGTGATACTGAACACATATGAGTTTCCAGAGTGTATAAAATAACTGTGACTAGATTCAGGGAAAGGGTTTAAATAAGTGTTTTTCAACCTTTGGTTCCCATACGTTATCCCATCACCCCCAGCTAGTTTAACATCCATTACCACTGAAGTTGCAGTTCAACAGCATCTGTGAACCCAAGGCTGAAGAACACTGGTCTACAGTGCGTTTGTCAGTTCACTTGTGTGTTTTACACACCCATCCACACCATTCTGACACACCTGATTTTAAATACAAGTTGCAGCCAGAAACAGAAAAACTTAAACGAAGTGAATTAATTGAAGTAAAACAACACAAATCTATTCACCAGCTCCCCCCACCCCCACAATAGACACATGTGTCACACTGAGCAGAGCTGTGATAATTGCGAGGGGCAGAAGTCTGTTGTTGAAGAATTTTCAACTAAACAAAGCATGCTTTGTTTGGGAATGAAGAATGCAGGTTATGACTCAGAAAACCTGAGAAGTCAATGTAGATAATAACCTTGACAGCATCTTTGAGCGCAATCTTGTTTGCCAACCTGTATTCTGTTGCTTTCAACAATGAAGCAACGCTAATTAGTTCTGGCTGAGCATATGAAATTTTCCCATTAGAAGGATAGAGATTTGGCAGGGAGCATTATATGTCTCCTTAAAGACATGTCTCTTGTATTCTCTTTCAAGGCTTCCTAAAAGACCTACAATCTAAAGTTGGATTACAGGAACAACCAGTGTCAGAACATACTCATTTACACCTTAATATTCTATATTAAACAATTAATGGCGAAATTGGTACCCCCCCCCTTTTCAGGCTAGTTAAATGAAAACTTGGAAATGAGTATCTATCACACCTAATCTTCAAAGAGGAGGGCGGAAATCTATTGCTTGGGTTTTTAAGAGATTTGTTTTTGTAAACAACAACCACCACCCCTCTTTCATGTATCCCAAGGAGACAAGCTAATGGGGGAAAGATGCCTGACTGAGAGCCTCAAATTGTGATGGCAACTGATCAGCTGGACGAGTCTACAATGTAAATGTGCATTGTCTTCTCACTTTCCCAGCCCCTAATCTGGATGAGGGGGGAGCTACTGGGAGATGAGAAGGAAGATTTATCATGTTTATCATGTTATCATGTTGTATGCCTTTGGCAGATCAGTCAGGGGGAACCTCCAGCCCAAGGGCCAAATGCAACCCAGACCTCTCTACAGAGCCCTCATGCATTGTGCCCTCCTAAAGTCCTTTTGTCTGACTGAAATGTAGCCTTGAACTGTGGTAAGGCCCCTTGCTGTCATGCTTAGCTGGATGGATGGATGAATGGAACTACAACTGAAAAGTCCCTGTCCCTGACAACCCAGCTTCTGTTCTGAAAATACTGAGGGATGGGCCTTCCAGGCTGATATTAGAGCTCAGTCAAAGTTCATACAGGTGCAGGTGATCCTTCAGATAACCTGATTTTTTAAAGGTCTGAACCAGCACTTTAAATTGGGTTGGAATGTTGTTGTTTTTTAACTGCATGAAGTAAAATAGAAAGACACAAAAAATAAGCTTGCAAAAGCTAAAGGTGGCAAAAATCAATTAGTTTATGTGCAATGCCTCAAAGAACACAGAAATCATCTGTCTTTTGGGTACATGGTAAGAAAATGAATTTTGGAACTGAAGAAGGTTTTGTAAAGGCCTGGGCAGATTTTCGAGTTGCTGTCTCTACATACACTGAAACTGCTAAATGTATGATGTACTTATATTATGTACTTTTTTCTTGCTTGCATTAGCCAATGTAAATGTACTTATATTGATTTAATGCTATCCAAGAGTGAAAATGTATTCTCGAATTTCAGAAAACTTGATTTTTCATCTTTCCTTCTGTCAGTGTTTACTAGGATTACTCGTCTCTGTATCACCATTATAGTGTACATACCCATGTATTTTTCCATATAATTTACTTTCAGTAGTACAGACAAGCAAATGAACGAAGTGGCTATGACATCACAACATAATATAAGCAATAGAGGAAGAAGGAGAGATAATGCCACCGAGATACGATTTTTATAGAGGTTTCCATATTTCAAGGAAAATACAGTTTGACCCTTGATCACTGCTGTACCATAAATATCAGCTATGTTCACCTAATGAAAAACAAATCTGTTCCTTTTTCTCAGACAGATATTGCTGGATATGCTCAGAGTGTGCTAGCAGCATTTGCATTTTTGAATATAGACATTATTTATATAAAATAAACACCCAACTAACATGAACCAACTTTTGACATATTAATATATTTTTAAAGAATGAGCATTATCTTAAATAAATTAATAAAACAAAGTGCAACCTTCCTAATAAAGTTACCTGGAAAACAACTTCATAAATAATTAGATTAGCTGAGTCAAAATGGGTAAACTGAAAACTTCTCCTTTTGCATTTTTCAGGCAATGGTTCCTACTCTCAATCTGATTGGTTATGTTGGGACACAGTCAAGACTGGCTGGCAAGATGTATTTTACATAATCCCTGGTTGGTTAGGATAATCCTGGCAAGAAGTCCTTTCCAAAATAAAAAGGGTGTTGGTGCTACAGATTGAGGAATGAGAAATAAGGAAAAAGCAGTACACAAAAATGTAAGCAGGAAGTGGGAGGTGTCATGAAACTTTCCCCAGAAAATGTTAGTGGTGAAAGTTCAGCACACTCCTAATGTGCATACGTTCTATTGAAATTCCAGAATAGATGGGTATCCACCTACACAAATTGCATTTTAGCGACATTATTTAGTTAGAGAGCATCAAATAACACTCCTGTCAAACCTCTCCACTGGAGCTGATTGCATGATGTGCCACTCATTTACGGTCCATATTTACATCTTTATCTTAAAACATACTATTATCACACTGTTCGTTGCTACAGAGGGCTTATAAAAGTGCTGAATCAGGGAAATGGAAGTTCTGCATTTCTAGCTTCAATACTCCTGCTTTTATCAGCTGTTGTACACATCTAAGTCAGGTGCCATGCCCTAGCTCTGTACACAACTGACAGAGCAATCCTAATCCTGGGCAGGCCACATCAAAACATGACAGATTGCCGTAGCCACAGCTGTGTGAATCAGCAGTGTTTCCCAGAGGACATGCGATTGTGTTAGTCTGAAGAGAATCACTGTGATGCATGTAGGGCTAGTTTCCTTCCAGCCAGTTGTGGCTACAGGCAGATGCAGAACTGGTTGAAGTAATTAATGTAAATTTAACTTTTATACCATAGACTAGTTACACACATACTCAGACACCCTTCTCTAGCCTTCATCCAGATAGGCAAGAGTCATTATCAGAGTTCAATAGTACATCTCAGTCAGGCAAAAACACTGTGAGGGTGTGAAGCAAGGCTCCGAAAGGGGAGGTCTCAAGAGCCAGACAGAGGGGTCTGGACTGTGAGCCAAAACTGTCCCACCCCAGTGTAGCGTTTACTCCATGGGGAAACCCTACAGATGTTGAAGCAGCTCCTTTGGCAGAGCCAATTAGACATCCACTGGGGGTGATGATAGCATATGGGGCACTACTGGTTTTATTCCTGCTGGCCCCTCTACACATTCAGAGATGAATGCCTGAATAGGGCTCAAATAGGAAAACAAGCTGTCAAATAAATCAGGCTATATTTTTATTATTTTCCTAGCCTACAGTAAATGCCACTCTTTCTGAAATCTGGATTGCACCAAAGCACCACCATTATTAGAATACCTGTTCAAAAAATTTTACTGGGTAGGAATGTACATTATTCTCCTATGCCTAGAGCCATTATTGTGAATATAAATGTTAAATGCTGCTATAATGAGGAACCTTTACTGTAAAAAAAGAAAATCTCACTCTATTTTCATACCTTCTATAATTTGTGCTTTTAAAAGTGCTGTAATTTAGAATCATCAGGTTTGCATTGCTTCAGGCTAGCATGAGATTACTAATATGAAGTATTAAGTATAGCCTCAGATACTGTATTAAATGCTGCACTTTCAGCAGCTTGAGAACGGTTAAAATTATCATGCAGTTCCAACCAACCAGCCTCGCTCCATTTTTAGGTCAATTCAACTTCATTGGGTTTGGTATACCTTAAA
Organism: Podarcis melisellensis; assembly: GCF_964234715.1. NCBI lineage: Eukaryota > Metazoa > Chordata > Lepidosauria > Squamata > Lacertidae > Podarcis > Podarcis melisellensis. The sequence goes on from NC_138541.1 coordinate 31,580,167, forward strand.
GAAAAGAAAATGAGGTAGAGGTTATTTAGACAATACTTTTTAGTCCAACCTGGTGCCAGCTGGACATTTTGGACTTCAATTGCTATCAGCCAGCCAGCATCATCTGTAGTCTGGGGATGATGGGAATTACAGTTCAAAACATCTGAACTCACCTGGAGTCTCTTAAGTATGACAGACCTAAGATACTAAGGGTTTCATGGTAGGGATGTGTGAACCCCATTTGGTTCACCCTCTCAAATTAATTGAACTTTCACATCTCAGGGTTTTCTGAGAATTCAACTTGAGTGTTCCAGTTGAATGCCCAGAAAAGCCTGAGATTTCAAATACCCAATTATGCTTAAAACATCCAATTATTATGGGAGAAAATACCCTTTTGGGGTTCATTATGAAGACTCACACCAAATTCCCAGTTAATCAGATTTTATTTAGTATTTCATTACAGGACAAAGTCCAAAAGAGCCTCTGAGTGCATTTCCATTAGCACACACCCTATATAGGAAATACACATCATCTGAGCTGTTAATTCTCTAGCCAACCATTTTCTGCCACCTCACCTCACTATCTCTCATCCAACCACAGTCCAACCCAAGATGATGATGATGATGATGGTGATGATAATGTCCATCTGGGTTTCCCCAACCACTCTGGACGGTTCCCAACAGATTAAAAACAGAATAAAACATCAAACGTTAAAAGCTTCCCTGCCTTCAGATGTTTTCTAATAGTCGGATAGTTGTTTATTTCTTTGACATCTGATGGGAGGGCATTCCACAGGGTGGGCACCACCACCGAGAAGGCCATCTGCCTGGTTCCCTGTAACCTCACATCTCACAGTGAGGAAACCACCAGAAGGCCCTCGGAGCTGGACCCCAGTGTCTGGGCTGAACAATGGGGGTGGAGACGCTCCTTCAGGTATACTGGGCTAAGGCCATTTAGGGCTTTAAAGGTCAGCACCAACACTCTGAATTGCATTTGGAAACATACTGGGAGCCAATGTAGGTCTTTCAGGACTGGTGTTATATTGTCTTGGCGGCCACTCCCAGTCACCAGTCTAGCTGTCACATTCTGGATTAGTTGTAGTTTCTGTGTCACCTTCAAAGGTAGCCCCACATAGAGTGCATTGCAGTAGTCCAAGTGGGCATGTACCACTCTGATGAGACAGTACACAGGCAGGAAGGGTCTCAGCATGCATACAAGATGGAGCTGGTAGACAGCTGCCCGGACACAGAATTGACCTGTGCCTCCATGGACAGCTGTGAGTCCAAAATAATTCCCGGGCTGCACACCTGGTTCTTCAGGCGCACAGATACCCTATTCAGAACCAGGGAGTCCTCCACACCTGCCTGCCCCCTGCCCCCCAAAACAGTACTTCTGTCTTGTCAGGATTCAACCCTAATGCTTGCTGTATGTGAAGAGCCCTCCTTGCATCTCCAACAGTCAGTGTTAGGTTCTTCCCAAACTGGTTCTTACCACTTTTGTATTTTAAATAATTTTAATTCAACCTGCTGCTTCCTCTTCCTTGACAGGTCCTACTTGGGGAAGAAGAAGGAGTAGCAGGTGAGAGATTTAATCTTGTAGGGCTGTCTCGCTGGCTGCAAATGATACACAAAGAGACATTTCCTGCCAGGGATTAGGGGCATTTAGTTAAATGCATGAACATTTGCATCTTAGGAGAAGGTCCACAAGGACTTGCTATCAACAAGGTCCACAAGGACTTGCTATCAACAACATGGTTAACAATAACTAGAAGGTGGAAAGATTTAGGAGAGAAAGACTCTCCTCCCTGGAAGAGAGGGGAGTGGTTGTGGGCGGGAGCCCGAGCTCCGCCCCTAGCAGGGGGTGTTAGCCCCCTGCCTCCCCCACTCACGTGGCTGGCGCCCACACCCATCGGCAGGCACCCAACCAGGTGCCTCCGAGGGGGCGTTTACAGCAGCCTAAATGCTGCGGCGCCAGCCCCTCCTCAGCCTCACTCTCTGTTGTCCCGTCACGAGTCACCCACCCTCCACTCCCTATGAGCTCAGGGTTTTAGTTTTTCCTTGGCCTTGCTATGGACCTTAGGTTGGTCACCCTGGTTGTCTGGGGGGCCTGGTAGGAATTTTTCCATTTGGCATTAGGCTTTTTGGTTTTTTCGCCTACCTCATAGCAATCGTCACAACTTTCGTGGTATTGGTGGGTAGGTTAGGCATTGGAATAATGTGTTGTGGTGTGTCGAAGGGCTAGGTGTGGCTATCACCTATGCCTTCAAAGGAATCTGGCGGTCGTGTATTCTGTCCGATGCCTGCTTGGCGGGAGGCCATGGCATGACCCTCCGTGGCATCAGGGGAGAGCCTATAGTTGGATTAGCATCAACAGGCTCCACCTACTGGTGAATAAACCCCCTTGTTTTAGACATCCAATGCCTAAGCCAATACCTTTTCACTGCTGTAATCAATAAAGTTGTGGCCTTTTCTTGCCCATTAACCTTGTATCACGTGTCCTTGTGTATTCATTCCACATTGCGGGGGTCAGGTCCTCGAACCACAACTTACTATCAGAATTGTACCAGCAAATGTGGACAATTGCATTGACATAAAAACTGACACAAAAGGTGACAAACAGGAACAATGGATAAAGACAAAATAAAAGTTTCAAGTGACATGGTATCTCTTTATTAAATATGTAGCCCAAAAGGAACATGAGGGGCAACCACCAAAAATATATGACCTTCTGTGGGATGACTGTATAAGATGAAAATGTAAACAAAAAAGGAAAGGAGGAAAGGAGAACAAATGTTTTACAGTACAACAGATATTAAACCAATACTCCTAACTATAGGTTGCTTATATATTCATTATGTTAGGTGTCATTTTGCTTCTGTCACAAATGTAAATAAAATTTATTTTTAAAAAAATAATACAGTGACAGATATGTTCTATATGCTCAGAGCACTAAGAAGAATCCCACATGCCAGTAATAATGCTTCCATTTTCAGTTACGGTAATTAATGCCTAGTTTATCATTTTGTTTGTTACTATAGGTAAACCCTAATAGGTGGAATCCAATTTGTGCCTTTGTGTTCATAAAAGAGCTTTTCATCCAATGGAAACAACTGCTAATGGGAGAATTGAGGCTGCAAATTTATGATTCCTTGTTCCCCTTGCAGCCCCCTATGCCAAATTCAACCCTGTGTTGGAGAGTTCCCCAACTTTATGGAAGTGATTTGGGGGGGCTGCATGGGACCCAGGTCAGATCAAGCCTATCTCATGGAAACATCTCACATACTAAAATTTATGAAGGCTTCAATAGGACCTCAGTTAGATCTTTAACACTGCTGCAACTATGCACTGCAATCACCAGAGTCTCTTAGACTCATGGGAAATACAGTTTTTAAGGGCTTCCATAGCCCTTAGATGCTGCTGCACACTGGGATAAATACTCTAAATTTCCTGCATATTTTGTATATACCCAAGCAACAAGTGGAATATCTAGACAGTAGTGTGACTTTTATGTTTTAATGAAAAATAGGACATGGCATCCATTACCTGAACGTTATTAGGGGGGGAAAAACAATGTGAAATTGATATACCTATTATGCATTACCCTTGAGGTGCATGGTGTCCTTTCTCTATTATTATATAGTGTCAATTTAAAAAATTCCTTTTCTTCTTAGTTTATAAACATGTACAAAAATATCTGACATGATGACCTTTCCACTGATATCTGTCCGGAAAACTTCAGTTAAGAAAAGTAAAGGAGCACAGTGTTTGCTTCTCTAACTTCAAATTTCCTTTATTCTTATTGTGTTTTTTAAAAAAACAGAAGTGAGAATGCAAGCATATTTAAGTAGCTCTGAGATAAAGAAGTAGATTTGGCAATAGTTTCTTTCTATGTTTAATGGTGAGATTCAACGTGAAGGGGGAAAGAAAGAAACTCCAACGGTTAGTAATTATAGAAAATGGAATGAGGTTCAAGGCACCAAGAACAGAGGTAAGTATCGTGTAGTGGTTAGAGCGTTGAGCCAGGACCTCTGAGACCAGGATCCAAATCCACACTCTGCCATGAAACTCAGTGAGTGACCATGGGCTAGTCAGAATCTCTTAGCCTAAGCTACCTCACAGCAGAGGATAAAATGGAGAAGGAGGGAACTTGGTGTGCCACCTTAAGTGCCTTGGAGGAAGATGGGATATAAATGAAATAATAATTGCAATAATAATGCTGTTTTGATGCTTCCTCTAAGGTTCACTTCAACCACTATAATATTAGCAGGAGCACTGCATATGCATGCCCTATGTCATAAAATGTTAACACAAACATACTCATTAGCCACAGGGAGGGGGGAATTTGTGTATGCGCTATGAGCAGTCAGGTCTAACCACAATTCTAGGAACATGTATGAATGATTAGTCAAAACCAATTGCTGCTTTGTTTTACACACATTGTGGAGAATATTGTGTACATGCACAGGTTTACTTGAACATTCCATAATGTTGAAATTTTGCTTTTCCCATGCTAAACCAAGTTAAATTGGAAGCTGTGACACCCAAACACTTTCCCAGCTTCTGACCACCGCCAGCCTACATCCCACCTACCAACCCTTATTCTTAAATTGAGGCTGATGTAGCTCTAGCTTTGGTTAGGGAAGCCATAGAGGACCAGATGTTTCTTCTTCCCAGACATTCCAGACATCTATCACTGTAGCTGCTGGTGTTGTGTCCCCACCCCCACCCCTGCCCACCTTGCCTGCATGCTACCACATGATGTTATTGTTATTCTATACCTATTCTGGAATATTGCAGTCCTAAACATTTGTGAAAGACCCATAATGGTTCCACAATATTTTCATTGTGTGAAAGGTGAGTTGCGCAATTTTCCACTTTTATGTGGGGTGGTGGGTTGAGAAACTTCCATTTTGCCACTTTCCCCCAACTTTTTTTGACATTAGGCCTGTCATGGCAGTCTCTAAAATGGTGGATAGTTCAGACCAACACAGTGAAGTCAAGTAGTTCCTGCCAGTTATTCTTCTAATCTCCCATGAGGTCAGAAGTCCAGAATGCCTGGTGTTCTATACTACCAACAACAACAAAAGTCCTGCAAAAGTCCTATCAGTAATAGCACTGTGTGCACGCTCATAACCAACATTTACCAGTTGGTGGAATGAGGGAATGAGGGAACAGAAAAGGTGTGATTGCAGACAGAAACTTTTCTTAATCTGAACACAACCTGTGATTGATATGGATGGAGACAAGTACAATCACCTTCCAAAACCAGCAACAAGGGGCCAGTGGTGTTGGTAGTCAACTACAGTTTTGTTTCTTAAAAACATTGCAATGAGCAGCATCTACAGAACTATAAATGGTAAATCTGGAAGGGCCCTCTCTGTACACAGCAGTGAGCTAGGTACCAACAGCACAAGGAAATATATATAGATCTGCATCCCACCCCTTCAACATGGAAAACAAGGAGATAGGTAGTGGTTGTGAGAAGGAAGGAGATTAGAGGCTGGGTGAGTGGGCTAGAGAGAGAGAAAATGAGTTATCTGGTTCAGATAAAAATCTGAGCTGGAGAAGAACATGGGGTGATGTGCTCATAATGATCACTTTATATTAGAGGTGAGCATTAGGAGCCACCAGAGTTCACAATCCAAATTTAGGGATTACACTTTCAGTGACCTCTCTGCTAGATAAAATTGACTGTTTACCTTCATTTACAGATGGGCACTATGCATATGGTTATAAACTGATAAGAAACCATAATATATGGATACATAATTACTCAAGGCTTGTTTCGTTTTGCCCAATGATTCCTTATATAAAATATGTTAGCAATCTAACTTTCTACAGAAAACTCTGCATATGCAACTTGTTACATAAAGGTTTGGCCTGTCACTGTCAAAAACAAAACAACATTAACAGCAAAAACAGCAGGGAGGTAAAAAAAAATTCACACCACATCCAATAAGCCTGGGAATACTAAGATGCTCTAGCAGAAAAGAATGGAGTGACAAGGAGAGCACATTGTCTGCAAACCTTCCATGGGGGATGTAGAGCTAATATTGCTGCTTAAAAAAAGAAAATGCTGTATGTTCCAAACCAAGTACATCTTGCCTGGTTATGAAACTATCAGGGCGACTTCTGATTGAGACTGGAGAATGCCTTAGATTTTAATTCAGAAAATCTAATTTATTATCTGATAGCATTGTTCTTTATTCAGAAAATATTCTTGAAAATGCATATCCGTTTCTGTGGAATGCTTTCCCCAGGGAAGTTCACCTGGTGCCTTCATTATACACCTTTAGGTGCCAGGCAAAAACATTTTTTAACCAGGCCTTTGGTTGATCTGATTTACACCCTATGCTCTTTTAAAATGTGTGTTTTTTTTGGGGGGGGGCTATTGGGTTGTTGTTTTCATTTTTATTAAGTATTTTGTGGTTTTATATCTTGATTTTATTCTGTGAACAGCCCTGAGACCCCCGGGTATAGGGCAGTATATAAATTATAATAATAATAATAATAATAATAATAATAATAATAATAATAATATCCAGAGATATGGGATGAAGGGAAATAGGTTTGCATGCTTATACTAGCTTAATTCTTAGACCAGTCAGCAATGGCTAAACTCCTGTGCAAACTCACTCGGAAGTACACCTTGCTGAACTTGGTGAACCTTCATCTGAGAAAACACAAACAGAATCGTACTACAAAGTTAATTGGTGGTAGCCAGTTTTAATCAATATGTCTGACAATTAGAAGCAAGCTTAACAATAACAACAAAAAACCCCAAGCCTGAATCTTTTTCTACAGCTAAGTTTCTGATCATCTGCCTGTGTACATCACAGTGAGCTGCTCTCTGTTAGTGGCAGCAAAGCTGGTGGTCATTCCAAGGAAGGGTTCCTTCTAGGAGAGCTATACATTTTGCTTTAAATTAAAGTTAAATGAACGTTTAACTGAATTCAACACAGAAGTTCTAGCTTGGGCAGGAAACTGTCAACAATTCAAACACTCTCCCTCATCGAGAATGCCTCACACTGTGGAAAGATTCCTCTTCCTTGGAGAGACATGGTGTTACCCCATATATTCCAGAAAGCACCTCAGGAGCTGCACCATTGGGGGGGGCTGGGCAGAGTGAATGATGGGGGACATTAACAGAGACCTGAGTGGTACCAGTCTGTTACCACCTGCCTCACCCCCATCCCACTGTCTGGGACCATTGCCTCAATTTGCCTTATGGAACCACTGACCCTGCTGGCTAGGAACTCTACAAGCAGAAGCTGGGGTAATGAGCTACTCAGTCCCAATCCTTCAAGCCAAGAGCCAACATCAAGCTGCAGACACAGCATTTGTAAAATGTTTGCTAACCTTCCCTCCCTATCTACAGGTTATCGTATGCAACAGTAGCTTCGTTTGCCTTCAATCCCCCATAATTTTTTTTATCTCATCACCAACAACAAAAATATTATAAGCTCATCATTACCCTTTGCTTTTTATTTATTTTTTCATACGCCTCTCAAAATACACCCTGCTTACTCCCACCGTAATTCAGTCTAAGGCTGATTTAGGTGAATGTGAAAATAGCTTACGTGATATAAGAGAAGTGACAAAACAAGTTGTAGATGAGTACAGCTGTTGTCAGGCAAGCAAAACAATTGTCAGTAGCAGAATGAAAGAAAAGCAGTGGTATTCAAGTTTATTTTCTATTCTCTGAGGACACTTGAAATAGAGCTCCCAGGCCTTTCCTTGTTACCGCTGTATTCACAGTCTTGAAGACTTATGACAGAGAATTTTGCTGGAGGCCTGAGGCATTCACAAACTCTTAAACTACCTAGCAGATGTGACTAAACTTTGAAAACTCTCTTCAGAGTCAGGAATGAACATATTAAAAAGACATATTTCTATGTTCTAGATGAATCCTTCTATTGCTTGCTTGTTGTCTAGATCAGTGTTTCCCAACCTTTTTTGGGCAAAGGCACACTAGTTTCATGAAAAAAATCTCGAGGCACACCACCATGCCAGATGGGGAAAGGTCACTTTTTACTTATGTAAAAAAAAATAAAAAAATAGTAACTTCCAACGAATTCTGTAGGTCTTGTTTCTGAATCATTAAAGCTGCATTTGGGAAGGATTCGTAAGGGCGCACAGCAACTCAGTCCCACCAACTCCACAGCAGGGTTCTCAGGTTCAGTGAAGGGCTCCCTCAGGGGGGCACATATATACACCTGGGCTCCCGAAAAGCTACCGCAAGAGCCCTTCAGGAGTTCACATAGCGCAGGCCTGAAGGCTGCAGCTTCCCACTTAGCATCCCGCCAGAGGAGGAAACCTCAAGTGGTCGACCTGTTTTTTTCCCCTCCCGCCTCCCTTTTGGAGCGCAGAGTTTTGAAGGCCGGCATCAACTCCGTTTTCCCGGATACTTCCCGCTCGAACCGAGGGCTGGGTGAAGCAAGGGCGGCGCTGCGCGTTTTACCTCCACGGCGCAGGGGCTCTGGCTCGCCTTCAGCCACCGCACGACAGCGCTGGCTGCCACTTCGTCCTGCAGCAACAGCTCCAAAACAGCCGCCATGCCCACCTCTCTCCTCCTCTAGCACTACCGCGCGTGCGAGCCTCCGGGGCGGGCGCACAAGGAGCGTGGGCGCCACCCCTCGACGCCATCCCAAAAGCCGCCAAAAAGCCCTAAAAAAAGAGGAGCAGCAAAAAAACCACACCACACACGGGGGGCGTGTTCTAATTCGCTTCTAACTCCGGGTTAGAGCGCAGCACGTGGAGGATGGGTGGGGAAAGAGAGAGGAGGCGCACTGATAGAACGCCAGGCACGGGGGCCGCCAGGGAGAGCCAGCGCGCGCCCCGCCCCGGACGCTCGCGGCCACCGCCGTCCCTCCCTCCCAGGGAAGGCGGGATTAGAGCAAGCGCCCGGGCAGCAAGAAGCGCGCGCGCGCGCCGGCCCTGCCCTGGATCCCTCAGAACTGCCAGTCTCTGGGAAAGTGGGCGTGGCTTCAGAACTCTCAGACAGCAGCGCCCGCCGCCCGGCAAGGCTTCCCATTGGGAGGCGCGAATGCTTTAGTGGACGGGGATTGGTGCAAATATAGGCAGGGCGGGCTGAGACGAGGAGCCGCCGCTGAGGAGCAGCGGCACCAGCAGCGTTTCCTCTCCCCCCTCCCCTCCCGTGTCAACAAGCGGGGCGCCTGCGCCGGGGGTTTGCGCGTCAGGCAGGCAGCCAGGCAGGCAGACGGCAAGAGCCCCGCGCTGGGCGGCCTCTCCTCGCCGCCGCCGCCCCGCCTCTCGCCGCCCGACTCACCCGCCTCCCTCCCACGGCACACCAGGCAACGCCTGGCGGCACACTAGTGTGCCGCGGAACACCGGTTGGGAAACACTGGTCTAGATAGTCTGCATATCCTAATTTAGAAGAATTGGGTTAAGACACCTTGCTCAGTGGTAGAGTATCGCTAGCATCACAAGGTTACGGTTGGAAAATACCTCTGTCTGAAGCCCTGGAGACCTGCTGCCAGTCAGCATAGATAATACTGAACTAGATGCATCAGTAGTGTAACAACATAATTACATTCCTATCATTTCTGGTGTCAGGAGCCTAAATTCATGGGCCAGCCATAATAATGTTCCATTCAGTGTGATTGCATCCTGATTTGGGGATGAACATTGGTGCTGATAATAAGATAATACCCCTTTTGCCGTGATCATAAGAAGCAATGAGTCAGCAAATAACCTGAACAAATAGAACAAATTAGCAGGGAGAAGCATTCTATTTCATACACACTCCAGCCACCATCCCATATCACTACTCAAGCTGGAAGGCAACTGTGGACTCAGCTACATTAGTCATGTTACAACGCTATAACTACATTATAAACGTGATACCAGATGGTGCTGTAGAGCCCCAAACTTTGTCCATGCAACTTTACATATAGTTTTGCTTTTCTTTTGTTATAATGATTTAATTTCTGAGTTATTTATAGCACTTTCCCCCGTGTGTAGATCCAGCCTGTCTGAAGTGGGGTGTCACCTCTACTCCTGCAGGCCCTTGCACTGTGTAGAACCTTGGAAAATCAAGCTGCTACATAATGTGAGGAGACTTCATGAGTGCAAGAGCACCTCACTTCAGACAATGAGTATAAAGCCTGACAACATCTATAAAAATATGTCCCTGAAGACATTCAGAGCAATGGGATTGATCACACCTCTGAACACCTCCTCTTCAACTTGTCTTAGTACTCATTAGGATAATTCAAGGACACAGTGTTCTTCATGTGCCACATGTTGAGAATCTGAGGTGAGATACCCACATAGTGGAGTTGCCCCCAGTTTTAGTCACCTCACAGAGGCAGCTTAAGGTCCAAAATTGTTTACTGGTGTAGCAAGTTCAGCTTCAGTCCAGTTTCTCCAACTCATATGAGGAAAGTAATTGCACCACAAATACAGAATTACATTTCTTCCGAGGACATAGAGTCACCATAGCATTTATTGAAAACTGTAGCTCAGTCACAAGAATTTTCAGGTAGGGTTGGGAAAGATTATTAAAACTCCAAAGATCTGCTCTAAACTGAGTTTTATGAACCAATGAGCTAATTTAGTTTAAAGCAGGGCTATGAAATTCCTCGCCAGAAGAAAAAAATGCTATAGCAAAGAATTTCCAAAGGTGGATTAGATATCAACAGAAAATTATGTCAGTAATTGCCAGTTTATTGTGCCAGCTTTGTCTTCATTTGCAACAATGCTGTGAGTGGCACAGCTCCTGTGCCACCATTTTATGATTGGTGGGCCTCAGTAAATTTCAGTGGGCCCTGGGGGTAGAAAGCTTGAGAACCATTGTCCAATCACATTTGGAATGACCTTCACAAACATGCAGAGGCAAATGTATTTCTTTCTTCATCATAGAAATGATCACTATGGATTCTTTTCCAGGGATGATGTTTGACTGAGAAATTGAAAACCAAACCACACTTTCCCTCAGAAAATATTTCAGTTTATTCTGAGCCTGTTTAGAAGCTTGGTGTGCTCTTTATGACAGCAAAATGTGATGGGCTCAGAACACCTCCTCCAATCCCCTGAAACCACTCTTCACAAGTGAGTTTAATATTTCCCTCTGCCACTTTTCTCACCTTGCTTAGTATTGGTTGTTTTTGATGACAGAAGAAGTAGCACTGCTAAGGAGGTCTTGCTAAAGGATTTGCTCACTACCTGCCTATTTGATATGCCTCCTTGATTGCTGCTACAGCAGCATCCAGGGTGGCTGGGAATCTTGCTGCTGCCTACCACTCAACCAAGTTAGAAAGAAGACAGGAGAGGGGAATTCCTCTCCAGCTTGGATTCTTGACTTATCTTTAGCTGGTGAAGAACTCTGAGAGTTATAAACAGTGCTTTATATTTTTTTTGGGGGGGTGGATACGCAGGGGTATGCATACCCCTAAACATTTTGTGAATCTAGGTTTGGTCTCATTGAGGGGCAGTATAGCAGAGACATCACCTTGCTAACAAAGGTCCGTATAGTTAAAGTTATGATTTTCCCAGTAGTGATGTATGGGAGAGCTGGACCATAAGGCTGATTGCCAAAGAATTGATGCTTTTGAATTATGGTGCTGGAGGAGACTCTTGAGAGTCCCATAGACTGCAAGAAGATCAAACCTATCCATTCTTAAGGAAATCAGCCCTGAGTGCTCACTGGAAGCACTCCTGAAGCTGAGGCTCCAATACTTTGGCCACCTCATGAGAAGAGAAGACTCCCTGGAAAAGACCCTGATGTTGGGAAAGATGGAAGGCACAAGGAGAAGGGGACGAGATGGTTGGACAGTGTTCTCGAAGCTACCAGCATGAGTTTGACCAAACTGTGGGAGGCAGTGGAAGACAGGAGTGCCCGGCGTGCTCTGGTCCATGGGGTCACGAAGATTCGGACATGACTAAACAACAACAACATTTCAATATGAGTAGGATAATGAGAGTAACCCCTAAACATTTTTAAAGAAAAAAAGCACTGGTTATAAATCTCACATATGAAAGAAGAGCATTGTGAGTCACTGAGGTGTGTATTCCAAAGCTGGAATACAAAATACAATCTTTGACAACATCGCTACTTCTGCGAGAACAAACACTGCATGAGGCATGGTTTCTAGATTCATTTCCCTTCACTTGTTCCATTGTGCTGTAGCACAATGTATTGCTTGTTGGGGGGTTTCCACTCATATACTTTCCATATACTGTGCTGATGGTGGCTTTTGGAAAAATGAAACTCAGCTGCAAAGCCTCCCTCTTTTTAATTGACACAGGTGTGGGCTAACAATACCAATATTCCATAGTACATAATTGTAGTCTGCCAAGGATCTGCTAAGATCTAATCTACATGGAATGATTTTTTGCAGCACACAACGCCTTTAATAAGAGTGAGTCAATGAGCCTAATTTACCTTTTATAAAACATGACATAAGGCAATATAATTAAGACTAAACTTATTTCCTGTGGTGAAATTAACTTACAGAAATGAAGGTGTTTATTTATTAAATAGGATCTCTGGAGCTCTTGCTTTATTCTTCTCCCTCCTGGGAGGGTTTTGATTATTTGTTTCCTTTCTCTGGCTTGCTTGCTGTGCAATTTAAAACGGAGACTTTCCTTTGGGAAACAAAATTTGATTGGAGAACAGCCTGCATCACCAGCTAAACACATTACTGATGTTTTACTCACTTTTCTGCCCCATTCTTTCTTTCTTAACCATCAGAAGAATTATGTGTCAAGGTTTTCAAGCTCTGTGGAGCTTTGCAGATTTCATTTGAAGTAACAAGGTGGAAGCTATTTGGTCAGAGGATGGAAGGGTGATGACGGATTTGGCCATATTTGAGTTTGTGCTTTTGCATCTTGGCTTTTGGCTTTATGCATACTTTCAATGTTAAGCCCTTAAGAGAAAGAAGGAAAACAACAATCAACATTTCCATATATACAAGGCAATCATTCAAGTAAACTATTACATTTTGAGTTGTATTAGCTATTGGTTGATAAACACATTCACCATTAGATGGTTGCAATTGCAACAGTAAAAACTATGCAGAACTTAACATTTTAGGTAATGGAACAATTCTATACTGATCTGCTCAGAATTGAGTCCCATTGAGTTCACTGGGGCTCACTTTTAAGTAAGTGTGCATTAGATTACAGCCTAAATGAATATAAAATCTATTAGGTTGATCTAATGACTAGAAATATTTCACCTATTTTTTTTTTAAACCACCCATTGTAATATACAGATCCTTACTTTCTAGAAGATATCAAATGTTCTCTGTGTTTTCTTTGTTCTTCAGTGAGAGATCTGATTTGAAATATGCAAAATATATATCCTGTGAACCTTACAGTAACAAAAACATTCTAAAGAGCTTTGAGTAGTGGGGAAGATATGAGAAAAATCTCAGCTGGTGATCAGTTTTTAGCAAGCCTATCCTCCAAAAACATTATGACACAGTCTTGAAGCAAGTTGTTGTGGATGCCCTCATCCTTCTTAGATAGGAGAGAGTTGAATAAGGGGGATCTTTGAAGTAGCACAGTCGTGGAGTCAACCTGGAATTCTGTAACACAACCATAACCTGTTGCATTGCTAAATTGCAGATCCCTTTCTTGCATTGTGTTTCAGCAGCTGTCAAACCCAGTTATCTTAGATACAGCTCTGTGAAGCCGCAATGAATTTTATACACTAACAAAGATTCAGGTGCCATATTATTCATATAATCAAGCAGGAGAAGAGGGGATTTATTCTGTGTATTGTCTTCAGTACACAGTGGTGCATAGTGGTGAGAAGGAACATCACTGCAGCTTACCTGGGTGGGGCACCACTATCAATACGGTGTATCTGTATGACCCTGACCTCACTATTGCTGTGCTCCATCCCCAGTTTTGGGATCCCCCTCCTCAGGGTCTGTGTTTCCAGATCACAGGAGACAAAGTGGGACATCTGGGATTAGGATCAGAAGCCAGGGCATCTTCTGTCAATCCAGGATGCCCCAATTAAATTGGGAGAATTGAGGGATATGATCTCATCTGTCATCTACTGGCAACTTGTATACAGTGGTACCTCCGGTTGTGAACGGGATCTGTTCCGGAGGTCTGGCCGTATCCGGAAGTTTTAGCAACCGGAGAGACTGCTTCTGCGCATGTGCGTGCAGCGGTAGACAGCTTCTGCGCATGCACGAGCGGCAAAACACTTCTGGGTTTGCCGCTTTTGCAACTCGAAGATTCCACTGTGTTGAATTGTGTCACAGACTGTGCTGAGGAGGGCTACACTGAGGAAGAATGGTGGGAGCCACCCCCTGCCCCTGATCCTGAATCTTCCTAGGAGCAGGAGGACAGTATTGATTTGGAATAGTGGTTTGCAGAGGGACATAGTTCAGAAGGCAGAAGCTGGGAAATACTGGAAGAGAAACAGTTAGGAGAAGAAACATGGGAAGAGAAAAGCATAACAGATTCACAGTCTTTGGACAGCATTCCTACACCGCTTTCCCCAAGGTTGAGAAAAGCTCAGAAAGTCTCAGAAGAGAAAGCGCAGAGGGCACAAGTTCAGATTACAAGACGTAGGAGTGACATAGATTAATAGGGATGGAGGAGATGTGAGTCTTAATTGGGAGCACCGCCATTCTAGGTAGACACTTTCTTTTGTCCCTCACTATGTTTATTAAAGAATCTAACTGGTAAGAATTTCCTTTCATTTGATCTGCTTATTTACGGCCATGGGGGAGGAAGCCAATTTCCCAAAGCCTGACAAGTTGAGTGGAGGAAAGTGGGAAGAAGGAAAACTGGCAGAAGCCACATGGACGTTGTATTGTGTGGAATTTAAAACTGCAATCAGCAGAACAGGCAGCTAGGCAACTAGTAGCACCCATTAGTGGTCCAGGTGCTGACAGCACCAGGGATTTAGAGGGAATGACTGATTGTTGCAGGGACAGTGATAATGCCGCAGGTGGGCAGACAGAATAAGTGTCAGTACTCCTGGCATTCCTGTTATTCCTGGCATTGGGAAGGGCATTGGCAGCACTATGTTGAGTGCCAACTCAAGCTTGGTGCTAGCACTCTACCTGTATGTGAGTGAAAGGGAGACAAAGAGACTCAAAAGCAGACTTTACACTGCAAGTCCCATAACCACCCTCAAGACTGTACCAGAAAATTTCAGAGAGATCCAAATGAGAACTTAGACCAAGTAGGAAAGGGTGGACACATTATTTCTTGTGGAAATAAAATTGAACTAGAAGATGGACGAGGGCATAAGCACCGCATCCTGTTCCACAATCGACTTCAAAGGAAAAAAAGCCTTGGATTTTCTGTAGCTGTGACTTGATCAAGAAGTACTTTGTCTTGACCTTTATGAAGTATCAAGAGAAACAAAAAATGATAGTAAAAGCTGCCGCAGTGGAAGTTAAAAAGCTTCTTAACCTTTAAAAGTGAACAAAATACTGCTCTGGTTTCTGTGGGCCCAGTAGCATCTTATTTTACTGCTTTTTAAAGTTGCTTTTATTTCACTGTAGGGTGGCAGGGGACATGGGTGTTAAAGTGATGCTTAAACTGAACAGAAGTCCTCCTGGACGCATGTTACAGTACATGTTCGCAAGTGTGCCTAAATGCTACATTTTCTTTGTTTCAGCAGGTTATGACCATCTATTTATGAAAGCTGAATATCATAACAAGGCCCTTCTACCTTGAATGATGTTTGTTCATCAGATGATATAATGTAAAAACTCTTCTCCTATGCACTCCAGCACAGGAGAGTGTTTGACTGATATTCTTTCTGTGTTTTTCTTTAAAAACCCCAAACACTTTAATAAACTATATGCAATATTGTAATACACTTCAAAGTTTAATGAATAGGATTAGAGAAAACTGACAAGTTTAAGAATACCTGTAGAACTGTTAAGATATCTCTAACACTGAGATCTTGAGGGAAAGCTACAACAAATCTCTCATTTTAAGAGACTTCTGGAACCTGAAGTATTCCATTTTACAATACAGTTAAGCTCATATAGAACAGCAGGCCTAGTAAGAAATGCAACTAAATAGATATTTGAAATCTGGATGCACAGCACCATCAAACTCATTTTCTCAATCATAGAGTTTATGTCTTTATTCCACAGGAAGTACCTTTCTTTGAAAAACTCCCATTTAACATGATTGATAGGCCAGGTAACCCTGCATACTGCTTATTATACAGCTATTACAGCAGGAACAGGTTCTGAAAATACTTCTGAATAATTCTGAAATAATTCTGAAATAAACTGAAAGTCATATTGCCAAGATATATCCCATTCACTGCATGGATGTAGTTGCCTCCAGTAGATTGCATTCATTCAGCTCTATTTGGGAGACAAAGGAATATGATAAAATTTCATGCAGCAGCCACAACAAAATTCCCAGCCAAGAAGAGTGAAGAAAAGGCCTGGATTTATTTTCTTTTTAAAAATTGGGTATGAAAAGCTGGTATAGAGATGACCACTATGGTATAGATTATTTCAGTTTGAAGGAAGAGATAGAAATTGAAGTTAGAAATTTGGGTCAGATTTATTTATTTTATTTTACATAATGCTCTGCCCTTTAGGGGGTCTTTTCTGTACTAGCTGAATCAATCAACATTTATTATGGTCAAAGACCAGACAACAGAAATAACAATAATAACATATATAACTAATTTTGTCTCAATCCTGCACTTTTCCACACTAGCTCTTGCTCCATAGTACAAACCAAACTTTAATTACATATTTTCAGTGGCAAAAAAGTGAAGGATTGTGACAAATAATGCTCGTCCACCCCTAAAGAGAACCAAACTTATTTATGGTCACTGCAGTAGCCTTAACTCTATGCCACAATGTGAAATGGGATCTGAGAAGGACCAAAAATAGAGTGGGCACTTTACAACTTTTACACTTCTGTTGTCTATGTTCTGGTAACCTCTAGGTTTGATTACTGCAACATATTATATGGGGGGGCGGACTGCCTCTGAATACAGTTTGGAAACTTCAGTCGGTACAGAATTCAGCAGCCAGGTTGCTCACTGGAATGAGACAGTTTGAACATATTACACCGATCCTGGCCTGAATGGCTGCCAATTAGTTTATGGGCTCAATACAAAGCCTTTAACAGCTCAGGTCTGCAATGCCTCAAGGACTGCCTGTCCCCATATGAACCAACCAGGACCTTGCAGTTATAATCTTCTTTGTGTTCCCCCTCCATGAGAGGTCTGGAGGGTGGCAACAAAAGAACAGGCCTTTTCTGTGGTGGCTCCCCTCCTATGGGATGCTCTCCCCAGGGAGGCTCAAGGGACACCATCATTTTATATCTTTAGGCACACAGCAAAAGCTTTCTCCTATAACCAGGCCTTTGGCCTTTAACAAACTGTTGCCTTTTAGACGTGGATGGGATGATTAATAATAATAATAATAATAATAATAATAATAATAATAATAATAATATATTATTTATACCCTGCCCATCTGGCTGGGTTTCCCCAGCCACTCTGGGCTGCTTCCAACAGATTATTAAATTAAAATAGTTTTTAGTGTATTTCTCTTTCTTCTTGGTTTTAATGAGGGTTTATTGTTTATTTGTTCGGTTGTAAGTTGCCTTGGGTTGCCCTTGGCAAGGTAAAGTGGCTGACAAATGTAATTAACTACTACTACTACTACTACCTCAAACATTAAGAGTGAAATCTTATACACAATTATCAGGGAATGTGTCCCGTTAAATTCACTGGGGCTTACTTCTGAATATACCTTCATAGAACTGTGCTGTAAATCTATAAATAAAATGCAAATAAACATAAATTCCATGCATTAATATTGCGGAGAAGGATTTAAGGAAAAATGATAAATTACTAAACAAAATATTGGAGGAAAGTATCTAGTCCTAATATGGAAAGAGACCAGCTCTCCTTGGGCTTTTGCACAGTGGAGTCACGATACAGGAGTCAGTGGTTACTTGTGGCATCTGTGGTTATTTATGGAAATAATGGCTACTTATAATTGCAAACAGAGAACACTGCCTTGTTTACAGTTACATTCTGGTCATAATCATGATCATTGTGTGCTGATTGGTTCAGATGAATATAGATGTTCTACAGCATTTATGAGAAGACCTTGAGTCCAAAAAGGGATGAATAAACATACTGCTCAAGAGGTGCCTAATTTAGCTCCATAAATCAAGGAGGCTTTGATGATTTCTTCCTAAGACAGCTCATGCTCAGAAGACTTAAAGGCAAGAGGGGCAAATGCTTTAGTAACCAATTACACATGTCCCGGGTTCAAAATAGAACCTGAGAAAGCTGAGAGTGCTGGATTGGGACCAGGGATATCCAGGTTTAAATCCACCCTTAGCTATGAAGCTCACTAGGCCAGTCAACTTTTTAACCCTGGGGCCCCCAACGTAGCACCCTCAGACACCTTCTTAGAATAAGAATGCATGGTCCTGATTGCTGATATTGGGCTGGTTGATAATTGTGTACATGTCTCACTGGGTTGGTGGGCATGTTAATTTCTCTGTAAGAAACACAAAAGTAGAATTTGGCTGCCTTGGAGCTTAACAAATTTAATGGTACAGTAAGTATTTTAGCAGACATGATTCTCTTCCAGAGTGACACATTGCAGACCGTGAAGGGGTTAAGAAGATCTTTCAAAATATCCTTCAAGCTAAAATTATATAGAAGAGGCTGAGGTCAAGCCAGCTGACAATTGCCTTGAAAATATTCAAAACAGCTTGCTTTTTTTTTTAAGCAAAACTATATAATAACATGTCCCACAGTAATTTGTCTGAAGTGTCTATAGGAACAGTGCACATAAACGTGGTTATGGTAACTGAAGCTCATGTTATTTGTCAATAATCATTTCAGTGGTGCAGCTCAGAAGTAATTTTGTTGCCAACAACACTGTCTTAATTAAATCATTTTGACTAAATAACATGTTTTGAAATAAGGCTTACCTTCCTTCTGGAAAAATTGAATTTAGGAGCAGGTTCCATATTCATGTTTTATTTACAATTGTAAATGCACATTTTTCATCAATATTTTCTGACAGGTTTGTATTGGATTCAAGCCCAGAAGGTTTTCTGCAGATGCAAGGTTTCCAAAAGCTATTGTTTTAGTGATTTTTCACAGTGTATTATAAATGGCTTGTTTTCGTTACTGATTTCTCTTCATTTCGTTCTATCTGAAGACATGCTCTGCAGATTAATGCATTCCTACTGGGTCCAGCCAGGGTTAGCTTAGGACTTCATGAACTGTTCTTGTTTTTGATGTGTTTGGGGACTATGGCTCTGCAAACTTCATGTCTGGAAGTGAAGATTTATAATCCATGCCTCTTCATTCACTAGTCGGGCATAAAAACATGCCATGCTTTCTCCTGGCAATAAATAACCTTTAGGTGAAAACATTTCATTCTCAGACTTTTCTCAGCAACTTCAAGGCCCTAGTAGTAATATTTGAGCATTAACCTTTAAGTGAGCATCTTTATTATAATTATATGTAAAATGAATCATAGAGAGCTTTTTTATTATTAGAAAAAATGCACGATTCTGCCTTCCTGGACAGAGTACTGGATTGACCATGCCAATCATAGCCCATGACAGGGGCACTGCCAGATTCCTATCACGAGTTGGCATTCCTATCATGAGACTGGAATGAGCTCATTACATTTCAGGGTTGAGATAAAGGACTGGTTAAGGTGCAACTGGGTGGGGGAACAGGCATCCGTGTGCTGTTTCAGAAAGCTGGATTTGGATAAAGTAAGTTTTTATTATTTCTCTCTTTCACCCTAAAGTCATTTAGGCCACATGCACATCATACATTTCAAGCACAATGATACATACGACTTTAAATAGTCATTTCTTCCTCTAAACTACCATCATGGGAGTTGTAGTTTGGTAAAAGTACTGAGAGTTGTTAAGAGATCCCCATTCACCTCCCAGAACTACAATTCCCAACGTAGTTTAAGAATCAATCCCTTTCCCTGGGGAAATCTGGGAAATGTAGTTCTGAAAGGGGAATAGGGGTCTCCCAAGTAGCCTCAGCACCCTTACAGATGACAGCTCCCAGAATTCTTTGGAGTAAGCCATGACTGTTTAAAGTGGTTTCATACAGATTACTCATTTCAGGTTCAACTATAAAACATAATACATATAAAAATAGGTATGTATAGTATAAAAAATATGAAAAATAAAGATGAATCAAGGAGGAGGGGTGTCCACCCCCCCCCATTTTCAACAGAGGGCCAGGGATCAGGAAAGCACTAGACACTAAAAACTTTTGTAGGTGGGTCGGGAGGTACTCAGGCTGTTTGTGTCAGGCAGCTGCTGCTTAGGAAACCCTCTGCTCAGCTTCTGAGGAAGCGCAGCTGTGCCCAGAACTGTGCTAGGCCCAGTGGGAGGTAATTCTGAGTGAATAGCCAAGCCTGTCATAGCGAAGGATTTAAGCAGCTCTCCTCATTAAGTGGTCTGCATGTTGTGGTTTGCAAGTTGCGAGTTAATAAAGGCAGTGGCCTATTTCATCCCAGCATGGTGTCCGCTTCATTCTTGCCATCCACGGAGTGTGAGATACACACAAATTATCATTTTCTTGACTCTATGATAACAAAATGTGACATTTGGACTTGGAATATCTTTGTCATTATTGAAGTGATTCTATCTGGTTATTTTCATGTGTTTAGTATATTTGGTTTTGCTTTCCCCTCAAATATATTATGTTTTAATGGAATGAAATTCTCCCTCCTGCTCTCTCTCTCTCTCTCGAGCTTTCAGTAGCTTATATTTTTTTCTTTCTCTCCGTGGCACTTTTAGGGGGTCTAAGAAATCCCTGTCCCCCAACAGTGTTCTTGACTTCCGTGAAAACATTTGCAGTGAGCTGCAGGACTCGGGTACACTAATATTAAAACTTACTGACACATATAGAATTGCCTGGTGGTTTAATGAAGAGTTGAGGTTTCGGGGAAGAGAGTGATGCATCATTTCATGGTCCCTGCTCTGCACCACCAGAATCCCCTGGTGCACAAATGCAGCCTAATGTGCTAGATAAGACATCTTTGGGACTAAAGTTGTGACCATTAAAAGTGCCAGCAGCATATCACTAAGTTCAAAATGAAATTAGTAACTTTGGATGTGGGCGGACACTCCTGTCGAGTAGCCTCTGCCAGTCAGCCTTGCTAAACTGTGCTTAGCAGCATGAGATCTAATTTTGCCACATAGAACTTGACTTTGTCACAGCAGGAGAGAGACAATGTGCATCTACAGAGGCAGAACACCCACAAATGAATGGAGTCCCAAATCACACCAATCTCTGCAGGGTCCGTCATTACACTACGGTTATTTTTCTGACATTTAAGGACCTTACACAGACATAATGGAGCCTTTAAGTACTGACACAGAGAAGTCTAAAATTA
Source organism: Podarcis melisellensis (assembly GCF_964234715.1). NCBI lineage: Eukaryota > Metazoa > Chordata > Lepidosauria > Squamata > Lacertidae > Podarcis > Podarcis melisellensis. The sequence continues at coordinate 31,601,531 of NC_138541.1, forward strand.
GGAGCAAGGAAGGGGAAGTGTGAGAACAAGTACGGTATGAGAAGAGTCCAAAGGCAAGGCACGTTGAAGAGATTCCATGCAAAAATGTGTGAGGCTGCAGATAAATGTGGTTGAATGATCATTCTGACATTTTGATATAGTACTGAAAGACCTTCACAGATATTATCTCCTCATTCCTCTCAACATCCCTTTGAGGTAGGTCAATATCTCAATATTACAAATGTCTGGGACTGAGAGACGGTGGCCAAGTTGAGAATTAAAACATCAACTTTTAGCTAATAGTGTGTGCCTTTGATCTCTAGCTGTGCCAGTCACAAGGTAAATGTAACCATTCAGTAAATGTTCTGAGGTTACAAACTTTCCTTAAACTATTTTAAACCAGGGTGTCTGTCCTATCTTAGTTGTTAATGGTGGTGCATTTCCTGAGTAGAGGAAGAGATGGGACAGAAGCCCTTAGCTTGAGAAAATCAGCATCCTCTTAACATTTACTGAAGTGCTTATTACCTCCCTTGAGAGGGCTAGTCCTGGAATCGATTTTACTGATTCGGGAAAAGTCATATGCACCCCCTAGCCTAACCTTCAGGACTTTGAAATAGCCAGGCTTAATTTCTTCTAAAATGAATTAGCAGGCATATCAGCAGGGGCATAAGCTTAGTGACTCAAATTCATCATCATAATCATCATTGGGGGAAATGGATAATGGAAAAGGGTGGGGAGTCTTAAGTCTGGGGAGATGAATATGGACCTCCAGGATTTTGGTTGACTCCCTAGCCCATGCACTTTCTTCCCTAGCTGCATCTCTTACCAGCCCTGCACAATGCCCTCCATCAGTGCTTTTGCCTTACTGGAATGTATCCCTGAACTGTGACTGCATTCACATGGCAACGTTTCCATTTCCCTAACTGTTAATTTCTGCATTATCTTTGAACTTTCACACTATGCAAATGCCACTTTTGGAAAACTAATGGAAATATAGCACATGTTTAGCTCACATTTCCGTGCTATTTGATTCCGGGGGTGGGGGTGGGGCGGATCCATTTGCAGACCACTTAACCCAGAAAACTGTGAGAGTAAAGTAACCAAATTTGGGGCCAGATACAGGCATGTAGTTCTTTCTTATAGGAAATGCTCCACAGAGGTGGGGGACAAAAATGGGGGGGGGGTGAATGAGGAGGGTCATGGGGGGAGTGAGAAATGTCCCTATTTGCATCCGAGGAATGCTGGAGGGTATGAAATCTATGGGAAGGTGAATATCCTCAGACGTAATAGGCTTATAGTCAAAGTTTAAATAGTCTGTTGTAAGATGAATCATAACAATGATTTATAGGAAGGCGCTTTGGTATGTTTTCACTGTGCACTCAAGACCTTGTGGGATCAAATATTTCATTCAGGGATATGTCTAATTTTGAAGTTCTGTGGTTATAATAATTTTAAACCTACTGATATCTTTGTTCCAACAAAGCAAGCAAAAGCTAGAAATTGACTAAAATGTGAGTACGAAGCATTTGGGGTAATAATAAATAAAATCCATTAATCTTGAAAATTTAATTTTGCAGCCAGTAGCCAAGGATCAGTCTAATGTGATTACTTTCTGAAATGCTTTGTTCAAGAGGACATTTGCAATCCTGAAGTTGCAAGGAAATGTAAAAATATGCTTCAGTATAAAGTTGAGCATTAAAACGCAAGGGGGGAAAGTGTATTGAATGAACAAAGCACATATCCGTCACAGTCAGTAAACACAATTAAAGTCAAACTACAGGGGAAACCAAATGGAGCATTTTTGTCAACAAATCCAGTTAAGCAATCAGGTTTAATAAATGAAATAGTGGTTTTAAACATAATAAATAGTGGAAAGTTAAGCTAGTAGGGATTCCCCACTCCATGTATTTAAATGTATTATTTCATTTGAGAACAAAGACAAGTCAAAATGTACACAATGGAAAATAATAGACTAATAGGCGTGGTGCTCCTTCAGATTATAAGATGCCCACATTAAGATGTTGCACCAAAAGTAGAGATAGCCATGCTCTTCCACATGAAACAAAATCCACATTGGGGAAATATCCTGATTAGGCTAGCCAATATATCTCAAAATAGTTCTTCAGAGCTCTTAATCAGCCTAATTGGCAAGCAGAGTAAAGTGGGGGGCTAGCTGAAGGTGAAGCTATAAAGTCTGTGTTTGGTCATAGTCTAAAGATGGAATGGGTGAGGAGATAGCAGACGTTCAAATGAGTCTCTTTTCCTTGTTAAAACCTTAGGTGATGCCTGAGGATGGAGATTCTGTCTATTCATTACATACCTTTAATTGCATAGCATTCACATCTCACTGTCCACTGACATCATCATCATCATAATCATCATTTTGTGTCCTGAATGTTCCATGAATACATGGGAGTTCATGTACTCAAAATGAGTCCCTGAATGAGGGATGTAAGAATTTTGAGCCAGTCACAAACAAAGTTCTGGTTTGATGTGCATTGTTGAGACAAAAAGCAACAACAACAACAACAATAGGGCTCTGTTCTTGTCCTCAACAGTCTCAGACAATATGACTTCCTTACATGCTCTAAAAATATAAAGTGGGCTACTGTTGAGTCCAAGGTGAATTTCAAGACACCAAGTTCCATCATACTGCAAAATTAAGCTGAAATAGTCTGGCTTCAAATAAGCACTTATAATTTCCAGAGGCAATTTATAGCACTGTGTTGTAAAATTACTCACCAGTGAAGCAGGACTTCCGATTCAGATGTAAATGTGTAGAAAGTGGGTATCTGATCTAAAATGATCTGTTCCCAGGAGTAAAAGAAAAGAAAGAAATATGAATATTTTGTTCTGGACAACCAGTTCTTAGTTCTGGGTCAAATGTACAAAAAGAGAGTGATAATCCTGCTTTAGACTAAAGGTGAGAGATTACATATACAAAGAAATAAAAAGAACGTAAAATATCTCTAGTCTACATTTAACCAACCGGATGCTTATGGGAAGTCCACAAGCAAGATGTGAACACAATAGCACACTCCTACTCACAATCCTCACTCCCCCTGCCCCCCATAAAAAACCCTGTTATCACATAGTGTTTGTATGAAACAGTAGAAGTTAACTTTGGTGAAATGTGGAGCACACATTTAACTGAGCTGTAAGGAATGCGTTCTTGGATAGGAAAGATTTCTATAGCCCTAGCTAACTAGTTGGAGAAACAAAGGCAGCAATACTTGGCCCTTTGTTCTCGGCAAGCTAGAGATCCAAGATGATCTTCCAACTTGAGATACAAAAGAGAAGTGTGAGAGGAGGACTGAAGTAAGAGGCGATGTAACCTAAGGCACAGCAGTCTAACTTCAAAGGACGGGTCATCACAGAGATCAAAGGGACACAGACAGTTTTTACCCCACAGAAACCTTTGCCAGCAGGCTGAATTGCTTCCCACTTCCAACAAAAGCTCCCAGAGATCTTGAATATGAGAGGGAAAAAGATTAGCCTAGTTTTATAACATTCCGTCCAAAGGATATTGTAGAAAAGGGTACTGTGCCTCTTGCAGAAAGTCCTGTGGTACTTTAAAGTCTCCAGCCAATGCCCGTGCCAATACCACACACATTTAATCTACAATCAATAATGTTGTGGCCTTAATTCTGTGTTCATGTGTAGTTATTTCATGGGGGGCTGGCTTGGGGCCTCAAGACGCAACATTCCCTCCAAAGGATATTGTAGAAAAGGGTACTGTGGCAGAAAGTCCTGTGGTACTTTAAAGTCTAACAAATTTATTATGGCATCGGTGTTGATGGACTAGGGCCCATTACGTAAGATGCATGATGAGTAATTTCCTGTACTTTTTTTTTTAAAGAAACAAAGTAATATTTTCTCTTTAAGCTAAAGGTATGATAGGGAGGAAAACACAATTATCCTACTGTCTGCTATCAGTTAATTAAAATGATCCTCTCCAGCATTTGCAATGGAAGGCTGTGTATTACATCACACAAGAGTCTGCTGAATCAGGCCAGTGGCTCATCTAGTACAGCATTCTATTCTCACAGTGGCCAATTATAGGCCTGAAGGAAACCAGCAATCAGGACAGGAGCACAATAGCACTCTGCCCACCTGCGACTCCAAGCAACTAGTATTCAGACAGTGGAGGTAGAACATAGCCATTGTGGCCAGCCATCTTAACATTCAGTATTGTGCATTTTACATTATGTACATTGGAGGCAAGTTGCATGCCCCACAATTGCTTCATGCAAAGATTTAGAGATCCTAGGGCACAGATAGCCAACGTGGTGCCCTCCATATGTTGTTGGACTGCCACCACCTCAAGAAGCATAGCCAATGGTCAGGGATGGTGGGAGTTGTGCTCCAATATCTGGAGGGCATCACATTGGTTTCCCCTGCCCAAGGGAGTGGGTTAAACCATGAAAAATGACTACTCCAGCACCTCAGGCTAACAACATTTTCACCCAAGGAAAAACTAGGAAGCAAACAGGGCCGGATATTTGCCAGGAAGACATAGCAGCACACAAGGACAGTTGATGCATATGCTCTCAGGCAGAATCTTTTGCGCGCTTTCTACTTATACTTTGATCTGTGTTTCAAATTCTGAATTCTACAGGCACCAAAAGTTTTCTGCCTATTACTGAAAGCAACCCGGTGGTTCAACTGTTCCTGTTCTCCCATGTGATCTGAGGATTACAGTCCCAATTAAGATTTCCTAGTTAGGCCCAGTTGAGAATTCCGGCTTTAAAGGAAAGAACGTTGGCATAAATTATGCAGATCTCCCCAGAGAGGACCCATGGACATCCAACGAAGCTTAATGTTGGAAGATTCAGGGCAGATAAAATAAAGTACTTCTTCACACAGTGTACAGTTTAAATGATGAAACTTGCTCCCACAGGAGGCAGTGATGGTCCCTAACTTTGATTGTTTTAAAAGAGGATTAGGCAATTAATGGTACCTAGCCACAAGTTAATATGCCTCTGTATACCAGTTGCTGAAAATCACGGGGGGAAGACTGCTGTTGCACTCAGGTCTTGCTTTCAGGCTTCCCATAAGCATCTGGTTGACCAGTGTAAGAACAGGATGAAGGACTAGATGGGACTTGATCCAGCAGGCTCTTAAGTCCTTATGAAAGGCTCATCTGACACCTAAATTATTATCTTTTCAGCACCAGGTAAAGGCTAGGCCATGTAACTGAAATGTTTTAGTGCTTCTAGATTTAGGCAAATTGCTTCTCTTTGCTGTCTTTTTTTGTAAGGCTGGTTTTAATAATTATGCTGATTTGCTTTTATGCAGCCATCTTTTGCTGGGTTTTGGTTTTTATGGTATTTGCGTACAGAATGCTTTATGGTTTTTATGATGTTGAATATATTTTCCTTGCTTCTTTCATACTGCCCAGGATTGTAGTTGATGAGTAGTCTAGAAAATAAATATATAGGGCATTTTCTGGGGTTGACTCTAAGATATGTGATGGTTTATTGGCAGACCTGTGGCTGAGTCCCCTTCAGGATTAGGCTAAAATCAGACATTTTATTTGCTCTTGTTTGATATTGGGCACTGGTCTTTAATAAATTAGATATTTTGATTAGGGAAGCATTCATTTTCTATTGACTTCCTGATCCATTAGGTCAACAGTAGATAATATGGTGAGGTCCAGATGTTTTGGACTCCAACTTACATCAGCCCCAGTAATCATGGCCGATGGTCAAGGATGATGGCTACCCCTCCAGAGGTTGTCTACCCCTCCATTAGGCTACACCTCTGGTCAGCTAAAATTCAATGGGCCCTGTCTTGTGACCCACCAAAATGCAACAAGCCTCATTTCCTTTATTACTAAATCCTTGCCAAGCTTTGATCCTTAACAAACCAAAGTTCATACAAAACTGTCTTATACAAGATCACACTATATATCCATCTAAGCCAGTATTGTTTACTCTACCTGGCAGCTGCAATCTGGGGTCTCAGCCAAGAGTCCTTCATATTGCTTCTTACATGTCCCTTTTATTAGATGTTGGGGACTGAGTTGGGAATGTCTGCATGCAAAACATGTGCTCTACTACCATCAAGCTATGGCCAAAATATACCCAATACTCTAGTTGGGTTCTGCCCACTGCTAAAGGTAATGCTAATTTTTGAAAGATCAGCCTTTGCTAATTAGGTTCAGGTTAGATTTGGAGGACAAAACTATAGCTATTTGTATTGTGTGTGTGTGTGTGTGTGTGTGTGTATATATATATATATATATATATATATATATATATATATATATAATTAATTAAGTTGCTATAGTCATTTTTATTGGCTTTTTACTATTCCCCACTAGCCACCTTGAACAGCTGAGGAAGATTGTTTTTTAAAGAATTATAATCAGTTTTCTTTAACCACTAAACACACAAACAAACGGCAGACAGTGCATACTTCAGTCAAGAAATTGCCAAATAAAACGTAGGAGGTGTGTGTGTGTAAGAATTAAACACTTCAGGCAAATGATCAGCAGTGTGCTTCCAGAGTACTAAGATAACGTAGCAACTAGTTACATGAGCAAATACAGTTGCAATTTTCCAGCTTAATAAAAACCCACATTTCATGAATCTACAATTTAGCATCTTTAAGGCAATGCAGTGCTACATCTGCCTACTGTGGAAAGATACAACTGTAAGAATAATGTTAGTTCTTTCTTTGGAGACTGTATTGCTTTCGTTGTGCTACGGCTCATTAACTTTTAGGAGATGCTGTCACTGATTACAATAGTACAAGGTGACAACCATTAGCACTTACGATATAGAGATAAGGGGATTTCAACAAGATAGCATGTATTTTCTATTAACAGAAACTATTTAAGCAATCACTCTAACTATGCTATTAATTGTCCCCAATATCACACATATGTTAAATAAGCTATAAAAATTACTGCTATTGGTTTACTGAAGCAGCTGAAAAGCACTAGAGTGCTTTCTTCCTGCTGCTAGCAAAAAACAGCACAAGTCTTTCCTTCTCTCACCTCTAACAGATCAGACATCCATTCCCCAATTTTGAAATGATGCATAACCAGAGGCCTACCATCAATTCATTGGATATTTCAAATCAATCATTGTTTGACAGTTGTAAAAATGGCAATTCCTTGGTTAGGATTGTTAGAGAAGGGATTTCAACCCCAGAGTTGAGGACTAAAATGTCTCAAAATAGTTAGCAACCTATCTATATCTATGGTATGTTATGGAGTCTGCTAATTTTAGCCACCACAGAGTGGTATTTTAAAACAGGAAAAAGATAATCTTCTAACACCTGAAAATGAGACTTACCTTTTGGAGGTCATGCCTTCCAGGAGCTAGGTGATGCTATCTAATTTGACGTCTATTAATTCTACCTAGTGTGCACCACCGAAAACTAAAATCTGACTTTGCTAGTCTAAACAGTATTTTCTTTATTTTGGCATCTGCTCTATGCATCACAGGAGATCTTGTGTTTTGATCAGTCTTTGAGTCAGTGCTGAATCACTGCTAGATTTTTTTATATTCAAAAGAGTCATTTTTGTTCCTTTTCCCCAGCCACCTCAGTGGGTGCAACCACTGGAGGCTCAGCCATTTGGGCTAATAAGGCACTGCCCCACCAACCTCAGTCTGCCCTTGACTAGCCCCTACCTGTTTGCCTGCATATTCACACAATGTTGTGCACATACCTAGAATTGCATGGTACATTATATTTCCCATGGACAATGTGAATCTATGGAGAGATTTTGTTTATTCAAGTTGAAATAGAAAATAGAATGGCAATTTTTAAAAAGCACACGGAGAAATATAAAATGTGTGTTTTAACAAAGTTTTTAAGAGTAAAAAAAGAAGCAGAATATTAGCAGGATGAGCAAACTCAGTGTTTTCAGATGTTTAAGGGAAATGATAGAGATGTGAAATGCAGCAAGAAAGTTAAGACTTAATAAGAAGAAAACAGTGGGCAAGCGAAGAGCAAAAGATGGTATGTAGTGATAGGTCAAAGACAACAGAGAGGCCCCAAGCATCAGGACTTTAAAAAATAAGAAACAAATGTTTAAATTGGACATGGAAGATAATAGGACCCAGTGAAGTAAGCAATATCAAGAAGTGACATAATCAAAGTGCCAGCCTTCATGGCTATTATGGAGAGCAGAATTCCAAGCAGTAATTAAAAGTTTAAGGTCGGAAAGAGCTGGGCCAGAGAAATACCCATACTCCAAGTAAGAAAGCAATGTTTAAATATTAGATATTTAGTCAAAGTTGTGCTACTTTAATTTAGAACTCATGTATGCTTAGTCATAAGTAGGGTCAATAGGACTTATCCAGAGGTGAGTGCCTATAGGACTGCAACTTAAAATTATAATTAGAAAAGAGCCATGTTAATATATAACAGTGTTTATAACTTCATCTTTAGCATCTTCTATTGTATCCCCCCAATTATTAGCTCCATTGCAAATCTATAATAGAATAATAGACAATAATAACTTTTCTTCCACCCACATACTTCACCAAGTATTTTGATCTAATTATTATCACAGCAATAAATCTTCACTTTTTGATTGATTATTGCACTAATTATTTTCATCATCTCTATCTGGTCATTAAAAAAGGGAATTACAATCCTGACATATGAGATTGCTGATTAAATATTATACAACATCATCATCATCATCATCATCCAACGACGTGTGATCCATTCTGACATATCCAAAATTCAATATTTATTTTTTTGGGAAAGGCACACAGCACAAATGCTAAACAGTATTTTATAACAAAACATATGAAAGGACAATAAGGACTGGAATATTAAACCCCCCAAATCATTCTGTCTTGCTCCATTAACCAGCCAAATGTTATAGGGATATTCACAAAGTAGGACATGGTGGCATTATCTGTCGCCTTTAGTTAATTCTCATCTTTTGCTACATTGAAGCACACTGTCTCTGAACACAAAGACTGTCCAAGCACATGGACAATTTGTCCCATGTTTGGAGACAGTAAACTTCTGCTCAGTGAAAATAGCTGCTAATACTTTGTTTCAGTTTCCTGCATTGTTTTGTGGTTCTCACAAGAACTGCTCTGCCATTTTCCCTTTATACTGCTGTCAAAAGCTGTCTTTGGATACCATACTAAATGATAGTTTAGTGTGATAAGAAGATACCCAGGTGAGCCTCACATTTGTGCTTCTCCCCTCCCCTCCCCTCCCCTCTCCTTCCTTTCCCTCCAGAGAGGCAGTGTGGTGTAGTGGTTAAGAGCAGTAGACTCGTAATCTGGTGAACCAGGTTCATGTCTCCGCTCCTCCACATGCAGCTGCTGGGTGACCTTGGGCTAGTCACATTTCTCTGAAGTCTCTCAGCCTCACTCACCTCACAAACTCTTCTTCTCTTCTTCTTCTTCCCTTCCCTCCCCACTTCTTCATTTCCAGATTTAGTTTACCACAGTTTGGTGTGCCATTTAAACAACACAGCTGGATGAACCATGGTTTCAAATACATCATATTTAATATTAACTACAGGTTTACAGTTTGGATGACACAGCAAACTGTGATTAAACAAAAAGAGGGGGGAAATGCAGCACAGGAGGAGCAGGGAGTGAATGAACCTGAAGATTGCATGGACTCATTCTCATCACACTACACTATAGCTTAGTACAAGGGTGGAGAACATTTTTGGGTTATTTGCATTGAGCCATAGGAGCCAACTCCTAGGGTCCAAAGGGTCTTTGCCACCCCAATAAAATATTTGAGGGGCCCAGCTCCCCCAAGTTAATAGGCATTGCCATTCAAATAGTGTGTGTGTGTGCCACATCATGTGATTGATTATGCAGGGCAGGTCTTACTTGCCCCCCCCCAATATTTTATTCAAGTTGACACCCGAGATTGCTGGTGGTGACAGACCCCAAAGCAAGTACAGCTTTTCATGTGCAAACTCACATGTAACCACAGACACATGCACACTCACACACTCACCCCTTCAGCATGTCATCTCAGACAGGCCTCTGTCACCTTTCAGTTTTTTCCTCTCCGATTCACTAGTTCTGTCTGACTCACAATTACCTTTTAGGACAATGGGATATTAGTAACCAGGCACACTGCTGAATCAGCGGCTGCCTTTTTGATTCACCATGCATATATCCTGATTGTTCCCTGATCATGATCAGTCCGCATCAAACTCAGCCAAATCTGCTAGCTTATGTAATCATACGCTATCCAGTGATATTTACATTTAGAAGAACAATCAGGGGCCACTTCACCCTGGGCCTAGTAAAAAAGATTACGTGAATAGGAATTCAAGTAAGGAAATTGTGGATGTGTTCAGAATAGAATCATAAAGATGAATTACTATTTTCCCCAGTTTCATATAGTTTGGTCTGTTGAAGAAGCGAATCATCAACTGAGCTGGGCTGCAAGTGGGTAAAGATGGGGCTGATGAGAGGCTTCAGGTTTCCACATACCTGCTGATGCTTTATAACTCTCTGAGAGAATTATGGAAAGGAAAGGGATAAGCTGAGGAGTTTAGGGACTGGTGGGTGTGGTAGGTTAGGTCAGCTACTCACCTTCATGTTGAAGAGGGCTTCTCAGTTCTGTAGTGAAGAGATAAAGGAGTGTAATCTGTGCTCCTGGATGAAAGAAGGAGCAGCTCTCCTAAACTCTGAGGACACCTTTGGGAACCTTGAACAATATTTGGTAATTTCTCTTATTTAATACAAAAAAGTAGAACCATGTTGGTGCAATGAAAAACCTCAGTTTACTAATATTTTACTTGTGAGTTCCAATCCATCTGTTAAAAATGTAGAATTTCTAAATGACTTAATCCTGGTTTATTCCTTGAAAAAAATATCACTGTGTGTGTGTGTGTGTGTGTGTGTGTGTGTATAATTAAAATATCCACATAATGCAAGCGAACAGGACTCTAGTGTGATTTGCATGAAACAAGCAAACTCTGAAGATGTCCACACACTGTTCCAGTCTTCTTTAAATTAAGAATAATTGTTGGTGTTTTGAAATAACATAATATTGTAAAAACTCTGTGGGTGAAATCTAGGTTGATCGGTTGAGAGGTTTAATACTTGTGGACTGACGGCAACTAAAAAGTAGCACTGTACATGTTGTTGTTTAGTCATTTAGTCATGTCCGACTCTTTGTGACCCCATGGACCAGAGCACACCAGGCACTCCTGTCTTCCACAGTTTGGTCAAATTCATGCTGGTAGCTTCGAGAACTGTATCTAACCATCTCATCCTCTGTCGTCCCCTTCTCCTTGTGCCCTCCATCTTTCCCAACATCCGGGTCTTTTCCAGGGAGTCTTCTCTTCTCATGAGGTGGTCCAAAGTATTGGAGCCTCAGCTTCAGGATCTGTCCTTCCAGTGAGCACTCAGGGCTGATTTCCTTAAGAATGGATAGGTTTGATCTTCATGCAGTCCATGGGACTCTCAAGAGTCTCCTCCAGCACTGTACATAGTTACTGAACTAAGGGTTTGATCCCTATTCTCTCTGTCTTCCTAGAACACAGATGGAAAGAACAGATTAGAATCTACAGGTAGATTTCCAACAAGGATTTCCTGTGATTCTCTTATAATTCACAGACTCTGTTTAGTCTGTTTGGTGCTCTTCAGTGCTACATTAGCAGTTTATTGACTTTGCCTAAGGCAAGTTATCAAAACTTATTTAAAGGGACAGTAAATGTTGACTGAAGTCATGCCAAGGTCAATGCTTTACCTTAAAAACCTGTAAGTCTTGAAATATAGGTTTGGGAGGGAATATAGCTCAATGGTGGAACGCTTGCCTTACATGCTGAAGTTTAATCCCTTGAATTTCCAAGTAAGGCTGCGAAAAAGTGTTGCCTGAAACCATGGAAAGCCACTGTCAGTAAGATCTGACCAACACTGAAGTAGATGGACCAACTTTCTATTTAACTAGTATTCAACATGCAAACCCTCCAGTCTTTCCCGGTATCAGCGAGCCTCTGTTGCCAAGAGGAAAGGAGAACATAGAAGTATATTACTGATTTAAATTGATTTCAGGTTGCTTAAATGGCCAGGCTTTATTAATTTGTTGCCATGCTGAAACTTCCTATTAGGATGATGCAACATTACTTGAGTCCCATTCTCAGCAAGGGCAAATTATGCCGTCTCATTAAGTTAGTAAAATTAGAGCTTAAGGTTGTCTAAAGCATGGATCAGTCATCAGGGGAAGGGGCATAGCTAAGTGGTAGAACATCTGCCTGGTATGCAGAAGGTCCCAAATTCAATCCCTGGCATCTCAGGTAGGGTTGGGAAGGAAACCTGCCAGTCAATGTAGAGGATCCTGAGCTAGATGGATCAGTGGTCTGACTCAGTATAAAACAGTTCCCTATGTTCCTGTTTTCTATAGTCTTCAAACAGGAAACTAAGTAACCTGGATGACTACTGGCAGGTTTTGCTTATACTTTCTTTTAAAAAATAACAATTGATTTATTTGTTAATAGTGTTCCCAACAACAGATATGAATTAACAATGTCATTCAGTTTGCATCAGTATTTTTTATGGCTAGTGACAAAATAATGCCCTATTTTGTAAAACTGAGTATTATTAAAACAAACTATGATACAGAAGAAAATGAAAGTTTCCAATTGCCGGAGAAATATTGTTTATTTTATTATTTGTATATAAAAACCATGTTTGTATATTGCTATATTGATTTTTTTATTTAAAAAATGATATATTTATATACAATAAAAAACACAAAAACATAAAACTGAAGATCATCGACTGTTACAGAAATGTGTTGTCTTAATTGCCCGCATAAGCCTTTCAGCAGGCTTTTAAAGGTTACAAAAGAAGGCACATGCTGAATCTCTACTGGCAGAGTATTCCACACAACTGGAACAATAACACAAATGCTTTGTTTCTTGTTGCCTTCAGATGAGCCTTGCTGATTTGGGGATGACCTACGATGCTCCTGGCAGATGATCTCAGTGTTTGACCTGGGATAGAAGGGTTGTTGAGGTCTTTATAAATTAATATAAGGACCTTGAACCTGGCTCTTCTTCTTTTTCTTCTTTGGCGATCACTCATAGCTGAGTAAGATTGTCTTCCATAAACATGATTTTAACAATGAGTCCATAAGTGACTGTGGAGGCCAATTCTGGACCCACACGCCCTTCCACAGTGGGGACATTGGTGAACCTGGCTCAGAAATACAAGGACAGCCAGTACAGATGTTTTAACAAAGGTGTTACATGTTGGTGCTATGTGCCTCATCAGTAGTCTAGCTGCTGCATTCTGCATTATCTAGAACTTCCAGACCAGGGCCAAGGATAGCCCTACACAGAGCATGCTGCAGTAATCCAGCCTTGAGGTCACCAAGGCATGGACTGCAATGATCAGGCTACCCCATATATTGAATGAAGGTGCAGTGTTTTAATTGAATGGGGTGGAAACAGCTATCTCTAAAATACTGTGTTTATATTATGGCAGTATTTTATATACAAATGAATAAAAAAAATCCATTGCCTATGTAATTATTTTACCCTTGTTACACCAATGGATGAATGTAGATATAATCGGTTTCTTTGATGGACCATAGCACACTAGAATGGTGTTTGCTTTCTGCCCTTTTAAAATGGTGATTAATGTGAAGAAGGAGTTGACCAGCAAAGCTGTTTAAAGATGTTCTCCACGTTTGTATGAAATGAGTTCTGTCCAGCTGACACTTATGTATTTTTATCAGTGCAGAAGGATGAGTATAATTTTGATTTGAAATGTTAAAGTAAACTCTGACAGACAGGAAGGCTATAATATAAATAGAACAAAGAAGTAGAGTTATCTCCTTATACACACAATAGAAATTTCAGAGACCGGAACAAGTCTCCCTTCCTTTTAGCAGTAAGTTCTTGGCGACAGGCTGCTACGGTTTCTTTGATTTAAGAAGTGAACACTTAATAAAATTCAAACAGCCATTTCTCACTTCTTGTCCTCCATGTGATCATTCTTCATACTTCCATCACTGTGGGGCCTGACCATACCCAAAGTCCACACAGAGGGAAAGATGGGTAACAGGGGAGTCTGGTGCACATATACAGGCTTCTTCCATGATTTGAAACCCTGATCACGAAGGGTTGCAGATCACGGGGAGAACCTCTCATATGTTCAGCAGGCTTCCCTGTTACAGATGTTCCTCCAATGTGGTCAGTGAGGGAGGGCACATGATAGTGGGGATCAGGCCAGTGGGCATAGCCCTCTTCTTTTCCTTCATGCAATTAATATCACATGCAGCATGAGGGAGAAGGGGTTGTATGTTAATTGGATTTGAAATATGGAAAATGATGGGTGGGATCCAATTCAATGATTTGCGCTTGTGCCAGGGAACGTTCCCTCCTTTCTTCCCCCACTCGCACCAGGCAACTTCCACAAATCTGCTCTGGAGAGTTTGGGGGGAAACCCAAAACACATTTAGGGGACACACAGAGGGCGGAGAGGGGAGAAAGTTCCCTTGCACAACTGCAAATCCTTGTGCTAAAGGGGCAACTTATATTAAATGTAAACAGCCTCAGCCCAGTATACCTGAAGGAGCGTCTCCACCCCCATCGTTCTGCCCAGACGCTGAGGTCCAGCGCTGAGGGCCTTCTGGCGGTTCCCTCATTGTGAGAAGCAAAGCTATAGGGAACCAGGCAAAGGGCCTTCTTGGTAGTAGCGCCCGCCCTGAGGAACGCCCTTGCATCAGATGTCAAAGAGATAACCAACTATCTGACAACAGGCTCATCACAGCTATCTGCCAATCACCCATTCCCACCACCCTTCTGAGTAATACCCCTCCCCACCTTCTCACTATATAGAAGGGTCTGGTGACTTCTTTTTCAGTGTATCTGAAGAAGTGTGCATGCACACGAAAGCTCATACCAAGAACTAACTTAGTTGGTCTTTAAGGTGCTATTGGAAGGAATTTTTTGTTGTTGTTGTTTTGACTATGGCAGACCAACACGGCTACCTATCTGTATCTGACATTCAGAAGACATCTGAAGGCAGCCCTGTTCAGGGAAGTTTATAATGCGTGACATTTTAATGTATTTTTGGTCTTTGTTGGAAGCCGCGCAGAGTGGCTGGGGAAACCCAGCCAGATGGGCGGGGTTCAAATAATAATTTATTACTATTATTATTATTAACCCAACGAGCCTACTTAGAAGCATGGATTTTGGATTTCAAAATTTGAGTTCTGACATTGAACAAGAACTTGAGTGGTATTTTGCTGTATCTAATTAAGTTATATTCAGAGTAGGCCTGCTGAAAATAGTAAATCTGTCAGTCATGTCTACTAACTTCAATCTGAGCAGGATGTGCACTGGAAACAATCCATTATTGATACTAGAAATTCGCATTATAGTTTAAAATTATATAATACTATTACTATTAAGTTAGACACGAAGAAATATTAGGCAACAGCTTCTTAAAAAAATTTGACACCATCCACCCCTTAGGTTTGGAACGGTTTCCTCTTGGGTATCTTCACTTTCTTCCTCCTACCCTTTCTGTCTTTTCTCAACACACTTGTTTATTAAAGCCCATCTTGATCACTCTCATACTTTATCTATATTTATTTGTCAGGTTTAGTGGGTTAATTGGTTTGCCCATGCACAGTAACGGTGTGATATAAGGGAGAAATTATTTACGAGGAGGCTGATGTGGGTTTAATAAGGCCACAACTTTATTGGTTACAGACAATGTATAGAGTTTAGAATCGCAAGGTTTCAAGGATTCAGTCCATGGACAGTCTGACTGCTGGCTGGTGTTCCAGTCCCTGCCTGAGTTCTGCAACAAAGTCTGGGGCATTACATGATTCTTGGCAGGGATTTTTAAAACTATTTTTTTGGGGTGGGAGAAATATGCTAAAATCACGTAAAATCATCATTTTAAATTATTAAACACACATTTATTTAAATAAAGACTATTTGATTTTAATGGCTTGTGGTAAATGTCAGTGCTCTTTTCATACACTAGAAAAGTAACTCATAAATGAAATGTTCATTGTTGTTTTATAAGTTAGTCAGAACATTCTGCACCAGCTGAAGCTTTCCAGCAGTCATCAAACTTAACCCCGTTTAAGATAGTGTGACCTTTGGAATATGAAGATGCAAACGATGTTCATCCCATGTCTCTGAATGTAATAATGAATTTGTAGCATTCAAGTGCACTCTTTCTTTCTTTCTTTCTTTCTTTCTTTCTTTCTTTCTTTCTTTCTTTCTTTCTTTCTTTCCTTCCTTCCTTCCTTCCTTCCTTCCTCCCTTCCTCCCTTCCTTCCTTCCTTCCTTCTTTCCTTCTTTTGCAGCATCTCTCAACCATAGGCGGATATAAAATTATTTAAATTTTCTCCATAGATTTCTGTTGTTTGCTTCTTGTATCCATATAAGCTCTGCTGATAGTTTTAGATCACCCACCAACTCCATAGGTGCTTGTCCCTTTCGTCTTTTGAAATTGTAGGATCACCTACAGAGCCAGTGTGGTGTAGTGGTTAAGAGCGGTAGTCTTGTAATCTGGGGAACCGGGTTCGCGTCTCCGCTCCTCCATATGCAGCTGCTGGGTGATCTTGGGCCAGTCACATTTCTTTGAAGTCTCTCAGCCCCACTCACCTCACAGAGTGTTTGTTGTAGGGGAAGAAGGGAAAGGAGAATGTTAGCCGCTTTGAGACTCCTTAAAGGGAGTGAAAGGCGGGATATCAAATCCAAAACTCTTCTTCTTCTCTTCTTCACCATACTAACACTCTTTTCTTCCACTGGTATTTTCTATCTTTTCATAATATTCCCAAGATCATGAATTCCATGGCATGTTAAGCTGTTCATGTTTCTCTGTACCATGGCCCAGTTCTCCACTCCATAACACATCATAGGCAATATGCACATATTGAACACTTTAGCTTTCAGGTGTCAGGAAATATTTCTATTTTTCATTATGAAGCTAAATTTCCCTTCTCTTTATTCCCTCTGTTCAGTTTTCTCTCCCAGAGTGATTTCCCCTCCCCCATAGATGTATTCTTCAACTTGCTGTATTGCTTTATTTTCTAATTGTATATTATCCTCTTCTTTGAACATTCCTTTGGTCTTGGCTAGAGCCATCTTCAGTCTTACCTATTTTATTCTTGGTTCAGTTTTTCCAGCATTCCTTGTAGACTTTTGGATATTATAACTATATCTTCTGCATATCGCACTAACAACTCTATTAAAGCTCTGAGAAAAAGTAATCCCTAGAAACCCCTCAGCCCAGTTTCCTTCCTTCACTTCTAATTCTTCTCTTTGTTCCTTGTGACTTGAAGTAGGGGGCACAATGAGACAACCAGGGGCTTCCATGGTTCAGGAATCATGGTTTCTGCATGACATTCCTTCATTCACTTCATGGGGCTTGTGACTGTGAGTATGGGGGGTGGAAAAGTGGTGGGTTTTACTCTTAGGCTTCAATCATATAGACATTTACCTGGAAGTAAGACTCACTGAACTGAATGAGACTTACTTCTGGGTAGACACATATAACTTTGCAGTATTATAGATCTCAACAGTATCTCAACAGATGAAATCTGTCCCAGTATCCCTTCCCAATTCGCAGTCCTTTACTAGAGGCATGTACTGCGATGGAGGAATGGCTTTAATTAGGTGTCCTAAAAGACTGCATCTTTGAACATTTCTTGGATTAATTCCAGGAAAGCTGATCTTTAACTTTTATACTCAGAGGCCAATCTGATTTAATTCAAGGCACCCTTAATTTACATAGGACATAATAAAAATGCACAGTGCTTCTATAGAATGAGGCCGTAGAGCTGATGTCTGTGGAGAGGTATGGTACATTAACTTCCTCGCCTCAGTGCTACGATGTATATAGGAAATCACTTGAGTTTAAAAGGTGACGGTTCAGTCCAGTAATTCTTGACATATGACATTTCACAACAGCTGAAGTTACTGAACAGAACAGAGGAGTTGGGGGAGCTGCAGTCATAAGGGATTGGTAATTAGAGACAAAACCTTTCACCTCAGGTCAACGTTTAAAATCCAACCCAAGTTTGTAGCAGCCAGAACTCATTACCATCTGCAGCCTTTGTTAGTGGCCACATGAAATGAACCAGTGGTGCTAATGTATTGGAAATGGCTGGCTGTACAGTATCATATTCAGCAGAAATTGAAATTTAGACCATAAGCTTCTCCAGAGCAAGAAGGAGTATGTCTGCTTCTGTGTATTAGGCAATGTCATCTACAATATTATAACTCAGCAAATAAATAAAGCCAAATAATAGTCACTGTTCTTATTGGCTCTTATAGCACAAATACATGAGCATTACTTCACATGGAGATTGCATTCATCACTAGGTGCTCAGAGGTTCATTAGACAAGATGCTCTAACTGCAATTTATTCATTTAAATGCATATCTTGCTATTACGGGCAGCTTGTGGCATGTTGAAAGTGTCCTTGCTATGTCCTTCACTCTTAACTCCCCATCCCTACTTCTCTTGAGCCTTAAAATGTACTTTAAAAAATAAAATTATAAAATTATCCAGTCAAATGTCCTCCTGTCGAAGTATGCTTGTCATTGCATCTTACCACCACCCCAAATACAGTTGCTTAACTCCTCCCACAGTGTCTTTCTCACTTCTTTGTGAAAACTGCTGGGTATTTTATGGAAGGGGTGCACAGTCTGTATTTGTGTGGCATGTCCAATAGCTACATACAATTTCTGAACCTATTTCCTCAGAAATGTGTCAGTGAGCTCAATAGTACTTACTTCTCAACCTACTGCCAACCTAGCAGTTGGAAAGCATGCCAGTGCAAGTAGATAAATAGGTACCGCTACGGCGGGGAAGTAAACGGTGTTTCCGCGCGCTCTGGTTTCTGTCAGTGTTCCATTGTGCCAGAAGAAGTTTAGTCATTCTGGCCACATGACCTGGAAAGCTGTCTGTGGACAAACGCTGGCTCCCTTGGCCTCAAAGCAAGATGAGCACCACAACCCCATAGTCGCCTTTGACTGGACTTAACTGTCCAGGGGTCCTTTACCTTCAGGGGCGTTCTGGGGGGGGCGTGCGGCGGCCCACCCCGGGTGCCATTCCAAAGGAGGGGTGACAAAATGCTGACCCCCAATCGGCGGCACCCCCAGGGCATGCACCACACCCCCTGCAGGCAGTGCGCCATGCCCCCTGGGATGAGCGCCACTCCAGGTACTGGAGCAGGTTGCTTCACCTCTGTTTACCTTTACTTCTCAGCACCTGTGGTTAGGATTGTGCTGCTAGATTGTGCTGTTCCACCCTAGCCTGCTTACCACTGACAAAAGAACTGAATCATGTGCCTTTAAAGAAGCTCAAAGCATTCTATGAGCTGTATATAGCTGCTTCAAATACTGTCGTTCCTTAGCTGGTAGCTAATTTTAGCATAGACGCCATTACAACTGATCAAGGGCTAAAAGATTAGCACATCTGGCTCTGTCCACAGACTGAGGGAAGTTCAGGATTCAATCAAATATTGGCAAATGCAGATTGTGCAGTTAAAGTGAGTGTGGTGCTCTTGTGCAACAAAACATATCTATCTATCTATCTATCTATCTATCTATCATCTATCTATCTATCATCTATCTATCAATCAATCAATCATCGTGAGTGTGTGTGTGTGTGTGTGTGTTTTATCTCTTTTTGGCCTCTCTAATGTTTCCTCTCCAAATCTAGGCATGCTAGATATTTTAAAGAGATATCACCACTAGCAAACCTTGCTTTTTGAATATATATATATATATAGAGAGAGAGAGAGAGAGAGAGGAACAGTCAATGAGATGTGAGGAGCCCAAGGCGATTTGTTGAAAAAGAGAACTTTATGGGAAAGCAGAGTCACCAAGGCAGAGAAAAGCTGTCAAAAAACACAAAACAGGAATAATGTAGCAAAGGTGAAGGGGGACAGACAAAGATAATCAAAATGATGTACAGTGGTACCTCAGGTTACATATGCTTCAGGTTACATGCGCTTCAGGTTACAAACTCCACTAACCCAGAAAGAGTACCTTGGGTTAAGAACTTTGCTTCAGGATGAGAACAGAAATTGTGCTCCGGCGGCGTGGCAGCAGCAGCAGGCCCCATTAGCTAAAGTGGTGCTTCACGTTAAGAACAGTTTCAGGTTAAGAACGGACCTCCAGAACGAATTAAGTTCTAAACCTGAGGTACCACTGTACAGTTTAAGGTAAGTCTCATCAGACTAATGGGAGGAGAATAACCATAGTATTTCCACTCAAGCTGACAGATTCTAGGGCAACTAGGCTCCAGAGTCTCTTAGAGCAACAAAAAAAACCTTTGGCTAGATGCAGCTGTAAGACCTCCAGCCTGTCAGTCTCTTCTTGGCTAACTGATTCTGGTTGTGGGCTGGATGGGATCATGTCAGGAAGCAGCTGTTGTCTTCTTCACTATGTGTAATCTATGTGAAGTAACCCTCTGGTTAAACATTGTTTTGCTACTGATAATTCCACTCTACTGCTTAATTAGGTGTGATGTTTATGAGCTAGAAAATCTAAACCAAATTTGGACATATTGGCATCATCCTCCTCAGCTAGTCCATTTCATCTATAAACGAAGACCCCATAGTCCCCTCATTAGGGGGTAGTGGTGAAATTAAATATTATAGCTCCCTATGTGACTGCAGCAATTTCAACCACACTTTCACAAACACCTCTTCTCCCCAGAACTTGCATTGACATAATTAAAATTGTTACAACTGCACAGAAAGCTGCTTAACAGAAATATGTAGAACTGCACCTAGGGATGAATGAATCAGTCAGTTCTAGTCTCTCTCTCTCTGTCTCTGTGTTTTTAAAAATCTTAAATTCAGTTTCCCACACTTACACAACAATTTGAAATCAATTTATGAAAATTCATCTATGATTTAGTGTGAATTTCTCCTAAATAGGCATATTTTTTTGCAAGCAATACCTAATATGCACATTTTTGCAAGCATTTTCCTCCTGATATAATTCATTTTTGTATGTTATTTTCACCACCTCCTACATTATTATTATTTTTGCACACTTTCCCTTAATATGTACATTTCTGTGCAATTTTTTTTGGTTGCACCACAAAATTCAGAGAAGTACAAATTTTGAATAATAATTGGTTCAAAAAGTGTGAATTGGGTTGGTCCTCATTAAAATACAAACAAAATTGAATCTCTACTCCATCTCAAACTGTCCCCATGTAGCTACATCTTAAGTGGCAATCATACTGTTAATCAGACTTATGATTACTCATACTTAATCACTAACGTTCAAGTGGGGCTGCTTTAAAACATTTAACTTAACCTGTGTGTGCATACTTTGTATGCCTCATTTCTATAATTTTAAACATGTTATTCAGGTGATACCTATATGAACAGAATGGTTAAAATACTCCCTCAAGCTAGCCTTTCCACCCCCGCTCAACCATAAGATTACATTTTTGCAGTAATATTATTTATTGTCGAGGGAGAATTTAAAAGTAAACAGACTCACTAAATCTTTAACTCTTCTGAATTTCAACCAAGTTCATAATGAAACCCACTGCATAAAACAGCAAACAAACAAAATCCACACACACAGCAACAATAATATGCACAATATCTGATGGAGAATGTGAGCTCTGAGTTCCAGAAAGTATTTTTATTTTTAAAAAGAGGATATGCATCTCATTGCAAATTGCAAAATCACATAAGTTGCATGTGCAGTGACTTGGATACTTCAGCTGTTGCACAAACTGCTCTGTTTATATCTAATCTGGCTTTTCTGCAAAGGTGGCTACGTAAATTTGCCATCCTATACAAATTTACCTGGGATTAAGTCTCACTGAAGCCAGTGAGGCTTACTTATGACTAGACATGTATAGGATTTCACTATCGGCATATGGTCACTATTAAACTCTTGGAGAAAACCAGTTTTGAATGAGGTCTGGAGTTCAGGTGATGGGTAGCTTCTGTGTAGAGCTTAATAAGGATAGTATGGTGTTGCTGATTCCCCAGACCTTTGAGAAGCTTTTACTATTGAGAACAGTTTTGGAAGGGATTGAGGTATAGATTTACTAGATCAAACCAAAGTCCTGTCTAGTCCACCACGCTTTTTCTCTCAGTGGACAACAATATACCTCTTATTTGCTTACTCTCTTTTATCAGGAACACTTATAACCTGTCATTTAGCCAAAAGTCCCTGGCCAAAAAATGCATAAACATTAAAACCAAAATTAACAATGTCATACTAAAATAAAATCCAACAACAACAATAGAATTCACAGTAAAATCACAGAGCAATAAAACCACAAGGCGGCAGCAGTGAAAACAATGGACCTCATCCCCGGATGAAGAAAGCTCCCAACAGGAAATAAGCAGAATAGCCTTCTCATGATGCTGTTCCTCAGCAACTGGTACTCAGAGACATGCTGATTCTAGTCCTGCAGGTAGTATAAAGCCATTGTAGACAGTAGGTTTTGAAGTAGGAAGCCAGAGTTTAACAGTGGGTCCATTTCATTTCACTTAGTCCCAGATGAATCTTCACAGTCTTTCCATGCTTAGCATTTGGCCATTTATATTAGAAACCCTTCCAGAAGAATGGTCCATTCCATAGTAACTATTCTAGCATAATTATAAGGTACCTTGCTTCACTGAACTTTTCCCATTAATGCTTTCAAGGTACACAGTCCATCAAAAAGCAATAATTAACATGAAAATATTCAATGATATACAAAATCTCTGGGAAAATTCTCTTTTAATGAACAGCTTTGAATACACTGTATTTATAATAGCAACTTAAACTGAATGCATATGCCTAATGAGGAAGCCAAGTAAGCAGACTGGCTTCCTGAAGTAAGAATTTTAAAGATTTGCTCTAAAGACTTGCTAAAACCTAATTGTGATGTATTCTTTTTAGCTCAGTGGTACTTGGCATTATACTGTATGCCATTACCATAATGTTTATTTCCAAAGGAATGCACTAGCATCTTGTAATTTTATGAGGGGATGAAACCACAACACAAAGTATACTTAAATCCCCTGTGAGAAATTTAACTTGAATTTCACAAGCTTTTCAGACTAATTCCTTTGAATCTGAAACACTGGACCCAGTTTTCATATGTATATAATGCCTAACATTTTATTTTCAGATGCACTATCAACTTGGGAATACCATTTAATAGAGCAATTTAATTGATTATCCCCATGGCCCATAATCACCTTTGTCTCGTGAAGGAAAAGATGGCACTTCTTGAGAAACAGGCACCGCTCCCAAGTAAGAATGTCCCCTCTGATATCCCCATAAAAAGGAATGAAAAAGAGAGGTGGGAACCAGCTGCCTCTCCTTATAAAAAAAGTGGGAAATATTCATTTTGTCAGTTTTGCACTTGTACCGATGCAACTGAAGCACTGTGCAGGTTTTAATAAAGCAGCCATGATGTCTGTTTCTTATGATTGTACTGCAGTTTTGAGTTCCACATGATGTCATACCACATGACAATTTCCTTTCAGCCCAGCATTAAATATGTATCTGAGCCACAAGGCAAAGAAACTTAAGGGCAGTTATGCTGGTGCTTGCTGCATCTCCCTCCTTGTGTCATAGATACCAATGTCACTGGCAGCAGATAGATGTCTTTGAGACATTGTTGTCCCTAGGATTAAAATGAGAGAGGACAGGAGATAGAACAGTGATGTGAATAAGAGTCAAGAGTGGCATGGGGGCAAAATGACTCCAAACAAGGAAGGGGACAACAGAAGTCATCATGCATCACAGGTCTCTTTCAAAGCAGCATCGTGACCTAGCTTAATCCCGATATATTGCTTTGAAAATAGACTCCTTTGATCTGCTTTAGAGAAAGTATTTTGGGGAATATAATACCACTTGACCTTCATACAAAGGCACATGCTGGCATCCCTTGGAATGGCCATCATTTTATCTTTTCTGGGTTACGACCTCTCCATTGCATACTGGACTCTTGTTGGTTGGATTCAATGTATAATGAGATTGTGTCACATCTCAAGTTTGTAGCTTTGTGTGCACGCATGACCAATTACCTTTTGAACTTGAATGTATCCCTAGTATGAAGACTAAAGGCCAATTAAGATGTTGCCATGTATAGTTCTTTATACAAAATGTTTCATTATCTTTCATTTCATTTCATTTTTATAAATCTCTTTTCCTGGCATACTTTTGCAAAAAGGCTAGGCAAGACCTTTGCTTTGGGCCCTGGGAGATTACTTTTTAGACCTGCCGATATATATCTGATATACAGATGGAACACTGGTCTCCCTTTATGGAACTAGACTTTGAGTAAATTATCCACACTATAAAATAATATACTAGGTGCTCCCATAATTCACATTTACAGGTTTTGAGATGGCAGGTTTCATAGCTGCATCTCCCCACTTTCCAATGCAACTTCTGTCGTTTACATCAGCGCCCCTTTTTCAAACCTTTTATTATTTTTCAATTGAGAGCTAGTCCATACATTACAGGTCCCTGGTAGTAGAGATCAATATGTAAACCCTGCCTATTCCGTGGGAAGTTACCTGCCTTTACAAATGGCCTCCAGTGATGTGGAACATGCATGGTGTAACTCATTGCAGGAATCACTTGGGACATTCTCCTGAACAATTTGGCTTGGTGCAGAAGGACTGGAAGACCTTCCCTATGAATGCTTATGCTCGTGACTTCTATCTTATGTAGACCAACTCTTAACAACCAGTTAATGATATGATGAATGCCTGGGGGGGGGTATTTTCATTTAAAGTAGTTTACTTTCTAGAACTATATAATCACAAGTGTGACAAAGGTGTGTGAGCATGCGCACATCTCCCTCTTTCAATAATTTAATTTCTCTAAAGTTGGCTTGTTGTCAGACTTGATTATTCACAATGCATAGTGTGAAAAGCTCCTCAAACTCAGTGATAATATAAGCAACGTCAACTAAATGTTCATGAGATGAAGAATGATAAATAAATTAAAAGAGGTGAATAAAAATAAGTAATCATAGGTTAACATTGATCCATACAGAGATTTGTTCTTCCAGTGCTTTAAGAAAGTAAATAATAAGGTTGTAAAACTGTGGACCTAAGGAAAATAAAATAGCATATCCTTGTCATTTGACATGGGAGGTGGCTCGAAGCACTGTGTAGTCTTAAATAATATATGTACTGTAGTCTCTGGGCAGTGATGCTAATGGGAACTTTCAATGAGGAAACCTTACAGCTTGGGTCTCTTGATAGATTGATAGAGGTATTGCTTCTGACAGAAGATTCAGCTGAGAGTAACAGACAATAACATGGCTGATTACAAAGCAGAAGATGCAAATTTGACCACATTTCTATGCATTAAACTGGCTTAGGATTTCTTGGATTTTAATATAAAATACAATGAAGTGTTTCAAATAAGATTCTTCTATCTTGCTGGGTATTAACAAATCACACTATGCAAAAAGCAAAGGAGGAGGAAAAACATGTTGAACAAAGCCTTGCCTGGGAAGAAGGATAAAATGTCTGAAGTACAGAAAGGTATGTTGCTCACATCAGCAACAAATGTAGTACGGCCAATTGACATCCCACTGATTAATATTTTTATATGCAGATACCACCGTTAATTAGGAAAATAGCAGCCTTCTCCCCCTCCCCTCACTTGTAGCTAGGCTGTTATTATAGCTCCATTTGCCCTATACATTTAATATAGTTTGATCGTGCTTTAAACAGTCATAACTCCCTTCCCAAAGAATCTTGGGAACTGTAGTTTGCTGAGAGTGCCAGGAGGCTGCTATTTCTATGACAGAGGTTCAATTTCAGAGTACTCTGGAAAGAGGGATTGACTGCTAAACCACTTTAGGAATTGTGTTGGCAGTTTACTATTTGTAAGCTGACCTGAATGTCAATATGATGGACAACAACAATATTTATTACGGCCGTAGGCCCATACCGGTAAAAAAAATATGATGGAAAAGTGGGATAAATAAATATTCATATTCTGTAATGTGAAATGCACTCTGCACTTTCAAGTACCTCCCTGCCTCCCCCTTGGCCCAGTAGTGTAGCCATTCATGTTGAATAACCAGAACTTTCCTAATGGGTGCTGATATGAAATTGGTTGTTCAATGTCCTACCCAGCTGCTTTTGTGAAGACTGTACGGAACACTTTGTACAAGTTGAATTTGGTCAGGGAAACAGAAGGAAGTTAAAAATGTTTTAGCAGGTTGGCATAGGCAGTTGGGTAGACATCAGGAGAGCTTGTGTTCTGGGGCTCCTGATGGTTTGAAATTTATACAGCCTGCTTGCTTACTACCTGCTCAACCAATATACAAAGGAAGTCACTATTTCAGTAGTTGAGAGCCCATTCAATTTAAAGAAATGATAGTCCAACATAATAGAAGAGTGTTGCTTGAAAAAAGTGACCCCAATGCAGGTAAGCGCAGAAGCAAAAACTTTTTGCAATACTTTGTTGGAAACTAACCAAAGTGGCAGGGGCAACCCCACCAGTGGGGCGCCATAATAATAATAATAATAATAATAATAATAATAATAATAATAATAATAATAATAATAATATTAATGTTATTCCACAAGATTATAGAGTGGCACCATCGTTGGGGGAGGGGGTCAGGTGGGAGGTCAGAGACAGAACAAAGTACTTTGTTTTGCAGAGGAAGCTCTGTTCCACATTTTATTTTGGAAAGAAACAAAATAATACAGGGAGGATGGCCATTTGTCCCTCTTTGTGCCATATTTGAGACCTTTTTTTCTTTTAAGGCTGAGCATCTATTAGGTGCATCCCACAACTTCTTTATTCAACATACTTTTATGGCAAACAATTTATTGTGGTCAGTGCAATGAAATTTATTTATTTTTTGCTAAGTCTGCAGTATCCTTTTCTTTCAAAAAGATTATTCTTCATAAGCTTGGCCTGGAATCTGCTCACTTGTTGGGAAGTGAGCAGTTTGCCTGATAGTTCTAAACCATAACCTCAAGAACTTTCATCACCGCTGCCTACATGGAGATGATAAATGTTATACCAGACACCTTTGCAATTTACTGTTATTCCATGTTAGTCACCTTATTATTCTCTTGAAACATGCACATGAAATTGCTTTATGAGACTGGATTAACAGCACAATCCTATGCATGTCTTTTTAGAACTAAGTCTTAATTGAGTTCAATGCGGCTTACCCTTAGTTAAATGTGCATAAGGTACAGCCTTAGAAGAGTGAATGATTCTCTTGATTGTGTCTTTCAGCTACAAAATATCACTAGATGATATTTGTTGCTATCATCACACTTCTGGGATAAGAGAACCCTTTCCACTCTTCTTTCACAGTTCAAGTGAATTAGGATTTTATAGCATTAAGTTATTTATTTGGTTCCATCTCTATTAAAATGCAAAGTAACAAACCAGCAAGTCCAAAGGGTATGGCTTACTCAGTGTCCATCACTTTCCCTTCAAATGTATATTCAAAATAGACTTAACACAGCAATCCTTCTGGATTTTTTGTTCTAAAGATGAAAATTAGTAGTTTTTTTAAAAAATAAAAATAAAAAAACAACACAAGCAGATCATGAAACACAAATTCATTGCCAATAGATGGCAGCATAACTCTTCTCATTAGCTTTCCAAATAATTTTTCAGGCGCAAGTTGGTGGATGTTATTATCGGGAATAAGGGCTACTAAACTTGATTTTCCCCAGTTCTCAATTTATTTCTTACTCTTACTCTTTTGATTTGATTTATTATTTCTATCCCATTTTTCTGTCCATGGACACTCAAAGCGCTTTACAAGATTAAAAACAGTAAGAGATTTAAAACACAGATTGCAGAGAATCACCATAAAACAAATAGCTTAAGACAGCAGTAGCTAAAACCAAATCTAAAGTACATAGATTAAAAAGCTCAGTTACAGCAAATCACAAAAATGCAAGAGGCAAAGGTTTGCAGAAACAAAACCAGTTTTGAATAAGGATCTAATTGCTGAAAGAGACTGTCCCATATAGCATTATGTTGAATATGAAAGTGCTAGCATCAAAGAGAACAGTCAATACCAGCAGAGCTTAATTTCTAGTCAAGAGATGCTGGAAGTCTAATACATGTAAAACAACAGTCTTTGATATAGATGCCCTTTCCCCTAGCTAATCTCTTTGTGTAGACAATTTGTGGTGTTGCATGCACTTTGAACCTGATAGGGGCACTATCCTCTGCTTTCAGTGTCCCAATGTGAAGCTCTTTCTTAACCAAAGAGTCTTGATGTGAATAAGAATCAATACATGGAGAGAATTCATAAAGGCACTAGTAAAGTCCAATTATTGCTGTGTGGGGGCGGGGGAATAGAATAAATTCATGTTTGATGAAAACATGTGCTTGCAAAACTTGCTATAGCATCTGCTACAAAATATGTGGATTTCATTCTTGAGTTTCTCACATACAAGGTCTAAAAGAAAATTACATTTTTATACCTCATATACCCATAAACAAAGTGGTAGCAGAGAAAGTATGGCCATTCATGTTTCCTTCTTTGTTGATTTGATAGCATGTTAAAGGACACTCCTTTGGCCACTATGTATTATAGATTAGGACACCTACTATATTTAGTATCGGCCAGGACATAAATATATATCTACTGACAAAAGTCCACAGCGATCATGCACGCAGAGAAAAGCAGACTTGATAGTCCCATTTGGCAGCATCCTGCTTTTCATTATTACATATGACTAAGTGGTTATCTACAAAAGTGGATGTCCGTATTGATCTAGAATCAAGTCAGGTGCAGAGTACATTGACCCCTATATTCTTCTCCACACCTCAGCTCTCGACACTGCTTTCTCGAGCCCTTTCCTCGAACCACCACTTTAAGTAATTTATCAGAGACAAGTGAAATTATTTGAAAACACTGGAAACCATGGGAACTACATTTCCTACATCTGCTGGCTGACCATGTCCCAAATTAGAGGTGAGTAATGTTCCCAAAAGACTCCTTAGATTAACTCAGAAGTTGTCTGATTTCTGCATTCCCAAATGTGGAAAACTCTGATAACAGCAGATGCAAAAGTCACAGAGGAGACAATTTTCTTTGTCACCATCACAGCACAGACCTTCAATATGGCTTCTAGGTAGATTAGCTGCAAGTCTTCAGCTATCTGTTCTACAGCATCGTTCCTAGTGCTTCATTGCCCACCACTTGGAAACCCAATACAAGTAAACTAGGTCTCACTTAAGTGGAAGTAGAGATCAACCAGGACTTTGAGAGGACATCTGCAGATATTGTTTGGAGACATCCTAAAATCAAGCTGTACACCATCTCAATTCATCAGCCTTTGGGTACGTGATCTATTTGATGTCCCCAGCCCTTGTGACAGCTATGAGACCCAAGCAGCCCAACCTGCATTCAGCAGATAAAGAATCTGTACATAACAAACAGATCATGTCAGGGATGTGGCTGAATGAAACGCCTGGGAAGAGTCAGACTCTGGAGCTGAAGCAATGCCTGTACAAAGGGAAACAGGACAGGGTCTGACTCTGGAGATGAGGAATTGCAGCCACAGCCAGAGTAGGAGTGGGCTAGTTTGGCCCGCCTTCACCAAGAGTTCCCAGACTCGGAAAGCTCACAGGCAGAGAGAGGGGAGGAGATAGATGACATTGAGGGGATTGCTATGCAACTGGGAAGCAGGCAGAATTTAGAGGAATCTTTGTTTGATAGTGGGGGGGGGGAGTTCACCCACCTTCTCCCCAAACCAGAAGAGCTGTAGGGATTAAAATGCAACAGAAGTGTAAGGGAGAAAGGACTGGACTTTGGCGCCCTTCGTGCTGTGACAGGGGCAGAGACTCAGAGTGACCAACTTGTAGCTAATGGCGGCAGACCTGGAGCCACTCTTTAGATGTAAATTGTAAATAAACGTACATAAAACTGCCCGAGACTCATTTTAATTTTTATCGGAGCTTGCTTGCTTGCCTGCCTGAGATCATTACAGGTCATAACAGTCTATTCACCCATATATTCCCTTCAAACAACCCCATATGTACCAAATTCAGTGTATGAACCTCTATATGTGCCAGTTCTAGTGTACACAGGGACTCATGAAAACCTGAACATGGATATGCTTCTGTCTCAATCATGTCAAAGGAAACTGCTTAAAGATAAAGACTAATGTAAGTGACACCTTCAAAACTGAAGACATTTCTGGTGGAAAGGTACCTGAGAAGCAATATCATTCTTGGGCAATGGGGACCCCAGGAGTGATTATTCACCTAAGTATTCTCTGAGAGGGTGGTTATCTTCTCATTACAATTACTACTGCCACTAGTTGGACAGCTACTACTGGTTAAGTATATTCATATGTTGCTTCTGTGGCATCATTTTTATTTCATGTAAGACTTTTGATAATGTTTAGAATTATTCTCAAATGCTCAGCATATTCAAATATGCAATTAACTAACAAGTCTAATTTGTGAAATTAGTCTGCCATTCTAAAGTGTGAGAGCCAGCATTATATTTCTAGTGCAGAGACCATTAATTTCCATTCCTTTAAAAAATTCCTTCTTGATGATCATTTGCTAATTTTATCAGGGTATTATTTTCTGAAGAGATTACAATGAACATTATTTTACTGGTCATGGCAAGCCTTCAATTACTGGGCTTTAATGCTGTGGGTATTATTATCCTGTTATCAAGTCATCTTTCCCCCTTTAATTTGCTTCTACAAGCTATTTATTTATTGCAAGGTACAATAAGCACCTATAAAAAAATATTCTTGCAATACTAGTAACCAGGATCTTAAAATGCATAACCTTTAAAGGCCTATAATTAGGGCTCAGCTGAATTTTTGTGGCAACACATTTTCACAGTGAAAGGTGATATTTTGGAGAGCTCAAAGGTTTTTTTTCCTGAAAAAAGATGAACTTCCTGGGGGTGGGGCCCCTAATTCACTAAAAAAGTGGGGTTGCTCCCCTCTCTTGGCAAAGAATAGAGGAAATCCTGCTAGACTCCATATATTGACGAGGATCAATTCTCTGAAGGTGGCTGCAGCAACCAACTCCAAGGAGGCAATCTTCAGCATGATATGTGAAGCCTGAGGAAGAGAATTGTGTGGCACGTAACACTGCATAAGGCAAATATTTTCTCCACTGTTTGATTGCCCCCCACAAAGATTGGCAACATGAAGTAGGCATCTTTTCAGGTGGAATGAAATGTTTTGCAAAAAAGGGAGGAAATGATCCATTTCAGCTCTGCCTTACTTACTCTGCATATTTTTGATAGAGTGTACATAGCCAACCAGTGAGAGATTTTACTCATGAAATTAAAACACGCCTGCTTCTTGGGAGAAAAGCGATGGCAAACCTAGACAGCACCTTAAAAAGCAGAGACATCACCTTGCTGATAAAGGTCCATATAGTTAAAGTTATGGTTTTCCCAGTAGTGATGTATCGAAGTGAGAGCTGGATTGCTGAAGAATTGATGCTTTTGAATTATGGTGCTGGAGGAGACTCTTGAGAGTCCCATGGACTGCAAGAAGATCAAATGTATCCATTCTGAAGGAAATCAGCCCTGAGTGCTCACTGGAAGGACAGATCGTGAAGCTGAGGCTCCAATACTTTGGCCACCTCATGAGAAGAGAAGACTCCCTAGAAAAGACCCTGATGTTGGGAAAGATAGAGGGCACAAGGAGAAGGGGACGACAGAGGACGAGATAGTTTAATAATGTTCTCAAAGCTACCAGCATGAGTTTGACCAAACTGCGGAAGGCAGGGGAAGACAGGTGTGCCTGCCGTGCTCTGGTCCATGGGGTCACGAAGAGTCAGACTCGACTAAATGACAACAACAACAACACATAGCCAACATTTCCCACTGCCCACCCATTTCCAGAGGGTGATGCTTGTGAAGTGCTTATTGGCCCTGTGGAGCCTTCAATGTAGGGTTCCTTAAGGTTCAGTTTCATCCCCTATTCTGTTTAACATCTACATGAAACTGCTGAGTGGGGTTATACAGAGTTTTGGAGTACATTGTCATCAACATGTCGCTGACACACAGCTCTGCTTATCCTTTACACTTGAAGGGGTGGCTGTGGAAGTTCTGGACCGTTGACTTACCGCCGTAATAAGTTGGATGAGAGCCAACAAACTGAAGCTCAATCCAGATAAGGCTGAAGCACTGTGTGGATGGTTCCCTAGACAGAATGGATAGGAGGTTTGCTCTTGATGGGGGTTACACTCCCTCTAAAGGAATGGATAGGTAGCTTTGGATCCTTTTGAGACTCAAGTAGCCACAGTGGTGCATAGTGCCTTTCATCAGCTTAAGCCGGTGACACAGCTGCACCCCTGTTTGGACAGAGATAGACTAACCTCTGTTGTCTGTGCTCTGCTAACCTCTAGGTAAGATTACTACAACATGTTATATGTATTGCTGCCTCAGAAGGTGGTTCAAAAACTTCAGCTGGTGTAGAATTTGGTGGCCAGGCTTTTCACTGGGGAGAGACGGTTTGAGCATATTACACCAATCCTGGCCCAACTGCACTGGCTGACACTTAGTTTCTCGGCCCAATTCAAAGTGCTGGTTTTGACCTATAAAGCCTTAAACGGCTCAGGACTATCATATCTCAACGACCACTTCTCCCCATATGAACCTACCCAGACCCTGCAATCATCATCTGAGGCCCTTCTTCATGCACCTCCCTCCTAGAGAGGTCTGTAGGAGAATGGGCTTTTTTCTGTGATGGCTCCCCATTTGTGAAATGCTCTTCCCAGGGAAGGAACTTCTTTATAATCAGGCCTTGAGCTGCTCAACATTCTATGTCCTTTTAAATGTGTTTGTGGGAGGGGGTTATTGGTTTATTTTTGTTTTATTGTGTACTTTTGTATTTTAAGGTTGTGAACCACCCTGTGATCTTTGGATGAAGGGTGATTTGCAAATTTCATTAATTAATATACAGATATAGATATAGATATATAAACACACACACACACACAGGATGCTAGACTACAGGAGACAAATATTTGGTTAACACCCCCCCCCCCAAAAAAAATTACCTACTTAGAAGTTACACTAAAGATGAACTGGAGCTTTGGGAGCTTGTACATATAGCTTTATATTCACACATATTCAGTAATATATGTAGGCACAGACGTTAAGGAGCATTGAATACATATATGATAGTCCCGAACTGTTTAAGGCTTTATAGGTCAAAACCAGCACTTTGAATTGGGCCCATGCAGCTCAATACACTACTAGATGCCCTTAAGAGCAATTCCCATGATCTAATATGCATGTCACAAATATGGATTCCATTGATGTAAAGCCCTAAATGGTTTGTGACCCAATCACCTAAAAGAGCGACTTCCCCTGTATCAACCATATCAGATTCTGTGATCTGTAGGTGGGGCCTCACTGGTGATGGTGATGCCACCAAGGGCTGTCTTGTTGACAGGGCCTTTTCAGTGGTGATACTACTTTTGTGGAATGTCCTACTAGTAATGTATGATTGCCTCCATCATTATTAACTTTCAGGAGGCATTTGAAAACATTCCTATTTACACAGATGTTTGGCAGCTGAAGAACACTGTTCCTGGCAACCCTGAGATCACTGGATGAAAGAACATCTTTAATTTTTACTGCTTTTAGAAGGTCTTTTTTTACCAAAACTGTTTTCAGATGTTTTTAGCTGTAACTATTTATAGACTGTTTTACTTGCTTTTACAAATGTGGATGTGTTTCTGTACTCCTCTGGGAGGGAGGGATAAATAATAATAATAATTTAAAATAATATTTTATTTTATTATATATAAATAAAAGTTGAAAAAGAGTATCAGTATCCATCCATGCAGCTATGTTCCTTTCTTTTTTAAGCTGATTTACCACATTTGCCTTCAGCCTGAACTAGAATGCTAGAACTGTGACATTATAATTACCTGTTTTCAAACTTACCTTTCAAGCTGGGCTCAGTAGTTTCACTTAAAATAATAATAAAGCAGAGTTAGGGTTTTGTGGTTTTTTTAGGTGAGAGGAATAGGTTTTTTTAAGTAGTTCAAAGTAAGCCAGAGGCATTTCCATCCTCTCTGGGTATGTTGTGAGCTGCTTGCTGTACTTCCAATAATCTGATGTTTTAACAAAAATCTAAAGGAGAATTCTGCCTAAAATCAAACTTTGAAGTTGGTTGTTCATTTGTGCCCAGTAGCAATTTTCATTGAGTTTTGTGGTGTTCAACCTCTGTGTGCCCTTCAACTTACAAGCATAACACAGGTGCAATGAAAACATATCCAAAGGCACGATACACAGGAGTTCAGTCTGGTAGGATCTTGATAAAGCTACAATTACATAGTTGGACATCTCTCTGCATATCCTTCTTTTATGCATAGTTTCTTTTTAAAATAAATAAATAAATAAATCAGCCCTCACAAGTCTGATTTTAAATATTTCTTTTTAATTATAAGTATATAGTATCAAGTTAGGGCTAGGCAAAATGAATGACTTACTTTTGCCATACCAGAGTCAAAGCAGAACCTTGTGCAAATATGAGATATTACTTTGGAGTCAAAATTGTGTGGATTTGATCTGTCCATGCATTGCTAAATACATAAAATAAATTAATGTAATGAATACTTGAGTATTTAACTTGTGCCTTTTCTTTGGCTGTAGGTAGATGGTGAGTGGTGGGTGATGTGGGTGGGTTTAAAAGGTTGGTGTGAATAAAGGGGGAAAATTGCTTGATCATGCATGGTGGGGATGAGAGATTGTGGTGGGAAAGGGCCATTTATAGGAGCTTTTTTAGTATACTGTAGTTCTGCTTCAAATGTTTTAGAAACAGAAATGTCATGTCCTACCATAAACATTATATATATATGGTATATACATCACTTCTCAGCCTTTGGGCTAAGATCAAGCGTAGTACATTATAGGGGTGTTCACACATTACATTCAACAAGTGGACAATCTATGTACCTGTGCACACCATAGCTGAGCTGAAGATTCACACAGAGAATCACAGAGTTGGAAGGGACTTGGAGGATCATCTAGTCCAACCCCTTTGCAATGTAGGAATATGTAGCTGTCCCTTATTGGGTTCAAACTTGCAACCTTGGTGTTATCAGCATCATGCTCTAACCAACTGAGCTATCGAGCAGGACTATTAAATACTTGAATAAACAAAGAGCTAAGATGTAGAAATTAGCAAGTGTGCACTCGTTCACAAACAGCTTGTACCTGTGTTCAGTGTAACATGCGAATAAGCTTTCAGTAACATCTAAATGTCATGGAGTAAACGTGTGTGTTTGTGGACAACTAAGTTCTATGTAGGATAGACCTATTTAAATCAATGAGCCTAAGCTAGTCATTGTCATTAATTTAATGGGTTTTCTAGGTAAATCATGAGTGGTGGTCTCCTCCTCATGGAGAGGGGTGATTCTATTATTCCTGCTTTCCCTGCAGTTCACCCAAAAATCGTCTCCAGAGAGTTGGAGGACAATATGTGACGTTTCACATGAGACTGTATGGAGAAGGGGACTTCAGTAAAAAAAAATTAAAAATGCTCTCATTTTTCCCCTTCTTGAGCAGCAGCTTCCACTGGAATATCCACTGCAAATACAGAAGGAAAATTTCCATTCTGGATCTAATCAATGGGAAATATGCTCTCAGGATCCCAGGATGTGCCCTTGTACTTTTCTATACACTCCCCTCTCTTTCAAACATTGTAGGAAAGTTTTGGTTCAGTTAACACTGTGGAACTGCATGAATCCATATTTTCTGTAACGTGTGAAGGTGCCTGAATAATCCAAGCAAAGAGTTATGTATAGGTCACACTTACATCAGTCACTGACTGGTGATAGTCTGCCTGTGTAAAATGGCAATCACAAATTAGACTCTACAGGAAGAGGTTTTGTTGCTATCATTGCACCTTGTGTTATTTTAACTACAGTACTGTTCAATGGAGACCATTCACATGGTTAACCTTGGGTCACCAAGTGACATGGTACAAGTGGTGTACATGCCCGAAAGCATTAAATTAACCATTAGGCATTCATTAACCTGCTTAATTTGACAGAATTTTTCATTAACTCTGAAAAATGTCATGTTTTCCATGTAAAATGTTTTGTATTCTGTCTTCCTAGTACTGTTTTAAAGGATGTTATTTGATTATGCTCTTTCCATATTTCTTAGTTACCAGATAATTATTTATTCTCTATCTCTCTATGCCTTCTAATTTTGTCTTCAATGTGTCATTTGTTTTAGTTCTTCCAGCATGTTAAACATCACCACTGAGTACTGCTTAGTTTGTAAAGGTTAATGGGTTGTAGCTACTATCAACTCTATTTTATGCTTTTCTGACAATGTATGTTACATGAATTGGCATTCCACAAATGACATCAGTCTCTATTCACTGATGACTCCCATTTATTTTTATAAAATAGAATTTTGAACCAAGCAGGGTTGGCATTAACCTTAATCATAAATGTTTTGCTGTGATCAAAGATGTTCTGCACTCTTCCTTTTAATGTTTTCTTTTTAAAATGTTGTGCCATCCTCTAGCATTCTGCAACCTGATCCCTAAATTAGCAAGCTTCCTGGAATACCAATGAGAGGTTTTCATGTCAAGTCCTTCCCTTAGGTCTCTAGAAGCATACCAGTTGGGGAAACTGCCTGTGGAGTGTCACAGAGCAGTGTGCTTCTATTTCCTTAAGTTAAAAGGAAGGACACCCATGCACCTTGGAGAGCTCATAAAAATTATTAATTCCTCTCCACTGCTTCTTTCACAGAGTGAAGAGTTTCATGAAATCAGTGGATGAGGTTTAGCACTCTTATTAACCAAATTTTAGCCTTATTCCAACCTTCCTACCCCACCCAACACTACTGGCACAAATCTTCCCCCATTTATTTCAATGATTGGAAATACTATATGTAAAAAACCCCTCACCCTCACAATCATCATACAGGCTGATCCGTCACATGTCAGCATGTGAAGGGGCAGCTAGGAGGGATTGTGTGAAACCATCCCACTGTGTATAAAGTGCCCTTTCAATTTTTGTTACCATTTTTGCAAGTGTTACAGTGGCCAGCAATTGAGCTGGCACATGTGGATACACCTTTTAAATCTTTACTGGCTTTCCGAGAGGATGCGTATGACTTACTTACCTACTTATTTATTTATTTATTTCCTAAGAGAGTTTTATTTTAACCATTATATATAATCATTATATAGCTTGGCAAAAATTAACAATAGCTGCATATCCTGAATGCAAGACAAATCATTACAATGCCAGATCACTGTATTTCCTAACCCACTCTTAGCTTCTTCCAAGCGCTTTCCCCCTGGTACTTCCCTTTTTCATGAGCTTTTGATAGCAGTACAATTATTTTCTTCCATGACTGGTTTGCACTCTTCTGATTGCCTTTAAAAAACACCTGGATTGCACTGCAGGGTAGATGCATGTTCTGCTTCACACTGACCTTTCAGCAGCATAATGGTCATTTTATCTGCTCTCTTGTGAATGGAAACTTCTTGTTCCTTTAAGGTTCGATAACCAGGGCTGCATTCACATGGCAATCTATTCCATTTTCATGACAGTTCCCTAACACTTAATTTCCACATTATATTTGAGCTTTCACACGATGCAGAAGCCACTTGAGAAACTCTATCGTGCAAGTTTAACACTCATTTCTACATTATTTGCATTTTTTCCCTGGAAGAAAATAACATGGAAATTAGCACTAAACTTTCATCTAGTTTAGGTCTGGAACTGACTTTTACGTCATGTGAATGCTCAACTATAATGCAAAGCTTAACAGATAGGGAAAAGTCAAGAAAATGGAACAAACTGCCATGTGAATGCAGCCCAAAGGTGCTGGTCTTTGTTATGGTGACATTTTTTTTTTTAGATAGGGATCTATCTAAACCAGTGACTTTTTGGCCGAATGGGCAGCTGCCATTGCGTTGCCAAATGCACTGGGCAATTTTCAAACATTGGTGGGAGATTGAGGTGGCCTGCTTGGGAATGCCTATGCTAATATAGTGAGATTTCAATTTAATTATGTTTTCCATATCCATTCTGCTGTAATTGTACATTTGGCTTGCTATTGATTTATTTGTTTACTGCATTTATATGCTTCAGCCTTGCACTCAAGGCAG
The DNA here is from genome assembly GCF_964234715.1 of Podarcis melisellensis. Taxonomy (NCBI): domain Eukaryota; kingdom Metazoa; phylum Chordata; class Lepidosauria; order Squamata; family Lacertidae; genus Podarcis; species Podarcis melisellensis. The sequence goes on from NC_138541.1 coordinate 31,639,576, forward strand.
TTTACAGTTTAAAATAATGAGCTACAGTTTAATAGACTCGGAACAAAATGAGAAAGGACGAGGGAGGGAAGAGAGAAATAAGCATATTCAGATACGATGGCCACTGTATGAGACAGTTCTGGGAGGGGGAAAGCTAAAGGGTTGTTTGGTTCTATCTAGATCATGTTTAAAGCAGGAACAAAACACGTCTTCTTATACCAAGTCAGAACACTGGTGTACCTACTTCAATGCTGCCTACTCTGACTGACAGAAGTTTTCCAGTATTTTAGGCAACAGTCTTTCCTAGACTTGGGACACAGGTGGTGCTGTGGGTTAAACTACAGAGCCTAGGACTTGCTGATCAGAAGGTCGGCGGTTCGAATCCCTGTGACGGGGTGAGCTCCCATTGTTCGGTCCCTGCTCCTGCCAACCTAGCAGCTCGAAAGCACGTCAAAGTGCAAGTAGATAAATAGGTACCACTCCTGTGGGAAGGTAAACGGCGTTTCCGTGCGCTGCTCTGGTTCACCAGAAGCGGCTTACTCATACTGGCCACATGACCTGGAAGCTGTCTGCGGACAAACGCCGGCTCCCTCGGCCAATAAAGCGAGATGAGCGCTGCAATCCCAGAGTCGGTCACGACTGGACCTAATGGTCAGGGGTCCCTTTACCTTTACCTTTACTTTCCTAGACTTACTTAACATTGCTGGGGATTTAACTTAAGTCTTTTCAGCATGCAGCTCAATTCTATACCATGAACTATGTTTCAGTTAAGGTAACAGGACAGTGTCACTGGATCCATTCTTGATACTCACACATTCAGAGCAACATCAACAAAGGGCCTCCTAGTCATGGTCAGTTCAATTTATGTAGATAGGAACTCTATATCAAGGAGTCACAACTTGTTCTATGTGTCGTTTTAGAGGTGGAGCCAGAGCCACAGTCCCACACTTCTGCTACCTTTGTTACACATCTGGTGAACAAATCAACTGAGATGAAGATGACTGAAAATATAAATAGAAAGCCATACAACTGCATCAGAATGAGTGCCTCATCTCTTTGACTTTTGGTTAAGGCCTTCTCAGTGGCTTCTCCTAGACTTTAGAACTCCCTAGAGAAGCTAGATTGGCTCCCTCCTTGTTGTGCCTCTGCCAGCAGGGGAAGGCCTTATTCCAACAGGCTTTGGGGAACTTGCTGCCTTTGGATTGTTGGGTGTTTGAAGGAAAGGACTTTTAATAATGCTGTACTGTTTTTACTATTGTATTTCAATAGTTTTGTTTTTATATTGTTTTAAGTCTATTTATCACTTTCTAGCTTTTGTGTTGTTTAATCTGTGTAAGCTGCCTCGATCCCCAGCCTAGATAAAAGACAGCATATAAATATATTCTTCTTTTTTCTTTGGCAATCACTTGTAGCTGAATAAGATTGTCTTCTTAAACACAGTTTTAACAGTGAGTCCGTAAGTGACTGTGGAGCCAATTCTGGATCCACATATCCTTCCACAGTGGGGACATAGGTTTCCGGGAGGGAGTTGATCATGGCGAGGGTTTGCCAAACATGCCTTCCTCTACCCAACTCAATCAGTCTAAATCCTCCTCCTTCCTGCAGCTAGGAGCCCTCTGAAAAATGTTCCCCATTAGTGTTGAGGCTCATAGCCACACCAGCAGAGGGGGTGTCATTAGACTTACCCTGGAGAGGGAAGGTATAAGTCTCCCTCCCTCTGCACAGGCTTCTCCATTAGGATGACTTTAATTAAGTAAGAAAAAAGTAAGCTATATGCTACATATGCAGCAAACATCAAGTTTGGCCCTAAAGGCATATAACAACTGCCAATGAGTTATCATTACCAAAAACTAGTTCTTTTCTGTTTTCTCTCTTTCCAACTATAATTTATGAGTACCTCTTCTAAAAGAAAAAGAAAAAAAACAACCCACAAAAATTTAGATTCCAGATGATTCTTTTAAAGGAAAGTCCTGGATTAAGAGCATGTTGTTAGTATTCAGCATAGCATACAGCAAGCTGGCACTTGCATTCTTTAGTGCATCACTTTAGATAGTAGTAATACACATTTTAATTGAATTTCCTTTACACTTCAGCCTGTAATCATAGGTTCAGGTTGTGTAGGATTAGTCCTGCTGGGGAAAACGTGCCTCTGCCTTTTTGTTGCTTGTATTTAGGGTTTGTGCAATCTCCATTTTAAAAAGGACAGGGGTCCTGAAATGCAGGAGGATCTGCATTCCGCCTGCGCTAATGGCTTCAGTGTGTCCTCCAAATGGTTTGCATCACTCTAAATTGAATTCCAGTAATTGCATATGCGGCACACTATTGCTGTTATTACATTGGTTGGAGTCTGCTTGCCATGAAAATAAGTGAACAAAATAAAGGAGATTCCAATGTGTATTGGTTGAAAATGTAACCCCTTGAATATCTTGATCCTTTCAAATTACTTCACTTCTCTCTGCACTGATGGACAATATCAGACTTGCATAGTAAAACTTTTACCTCTAATGAATAGGCTCAAGGATTTTTCACTTTGAAAACTGAGCAGTCACATGAAAGTTAGCTGTCCTGTACTTTCCAGAATCTGAGAGTTGTTAGGAGACTAAGAGATGGATTTAGGGCTGTGTGACTGCTTCCACTACACTGGACGATGGGCCTAGGGGGCATAGCAGGGCATCACAACTATGACATAGTGAATTGAATTGTCCAGCAGGGAACGGGGAGAAAGTAGATTCAGTTCATATTTCAAGGTGAACCTACCTAATTTGCACTTTTTGAAACAATGCGTGAACCAAAACACTTCTCTGAATTTGCTGTCAAGTGATGTGTACAATAATGCATATATACTACAGTAAAGTATGCATAAAATGTATATTAGTGAAAATAGCATTGAAAATGCATCCTATATAGGGAAATGCTTGGACAGAAATTTATATTATATTTATATTAGCATATAAAATGCATATAAAAACGAATGCATTAAGAGAAATGTGTATGAAAATGCTGATTAATCTTCATGAGGACCTTAAAACATCACAACTGCTGGGAAGGTGAACTTAAGGTTGGAAAAAATAATAATCTAAGAGCCCCCTAGTGTGGAGTAGTTGAAAGAACTGTCAGCTCAAATTTTCCTTTCTGATTTCATTCATGAATAGGATGCTGTCAGATGGATTTGAACTTGTCCACTACTCCTGCATGGTGAAATAACCACCTATTTCATCATGCTTCCACAGTAACATACATTGGACTCAGCAACATTTCACTATATTTCATATTTAAAGGGGAGTCTATATTCTGTGATAAAAAGACTGATGTGTTAAAAACCACCATAAAGTGATTGACTGATTATTTGTATCTCTATGTTTGTTTTTTGCAACATGGCAAGTAGATTGGTATTTAAGGATTTGTAAACCTGTAGCAAGATTGGGATTTGCAAGTAGGACTCTGCAGGTTGTATATATGTTATTTTGATGCATTCAAAAACATAGCAACAAATTATCTCTTGACACCAGACATTTAACAAATGCACCCTTCTTGAGAGATAAAAATCTAACTGAAGTTTAATGCTAATTTATTTTTTTGTTAACAGTAAAAAACCCTTTACCAACTTTTCAACATGGAAAATCACAGGACTTTTGCACTGTAATTTCCTCCACAGTTTTCATGGGTTATAGTGCTTGATGAACTCTGGAGCAGCATTCTAGCATACAGTTGTTCATTTTACATTGGGGGGGGGAGAAGCATACATACGCATAAAGAATGGTGACATGGTGGCATACCTATGAAAAAAGCCACAGTTCCATAATGCAACAGGGATTGCAATGTAAAATGAACATTCAAAAATGTAACAGAAGTGCTAGCATTATAACCAGGTAGCCTAACACAATTGTCCCGGCATCTTAATGCATTCCAGGATTCTTTGTATATTCTTATACATCTCTCTCCCTCTCTATCTCAACCAAAAACCAAAATCTGGCTTTCAAATGAGAAAATATAAATATCTATATTAAAATGATCTTCTAAAACAATGGATAAACCAGGATAATATATTTATTACAGAGCAGTGTTGCTAGGAAAGTATATGTATCGCTAATGGGGAGGGAGATGCTGTAGAGATTTATGAAAGCCATTGGCAGAGCTTTGCGACTTCAGCCGCAGAAGAACAGCAGGCATTTTCTATGGCCTGAGTTTAAGGAATTTGACACAGGAAGCCCATAACAAAGCAGCATCCTATTATGCAGAACATATTAGACTTTTCAAAATGATCATTTTAAATATTGAAGCTTCTTAAAAATATTTTTCAGAAGTTGTGGGGGTCAAAGGCAGATTTCAATTTCATGCCATTTTTGACGGGAGAAAAACATAAGAGCAAAAAGCAGAGACCTCATATTGTGGCTTTAATTATACTTAGACTTAAATAAGTACTAGGGATTGGGAATGCTTTTATAGAAGCACTAGAAAAGGAAGAATTTCTTTGCTTCTTCTCTTTCTCTAGCAGCACACATTATTCAGCTGCTTAAAATTCTTCAGGCAACAATATAGACTTGATTACAGCAGAGTAGATTATGATTTTCTGTTTGAAAGAATATTTAAGTTCATTATGTAGAGATCTTTGTGTGCTTCTGATTGTCTCCAGTGGTTAGGCATTTGAAACTCCAGGATTGCTGCTACTGTAATCCAGCCCTAATAAAAATGTAGTGTATGCACTACTCAGTCAGGTTTGAGGCAGTTGTGAGCTATTCATATTGTATCCTCAGGAGAAGCCTGACATTTTCTACATTTTTAAATAAAGTGTATTCCTCTAGATAACATCAGAAGAAAAAGAGAAATATATTTTATTAAACTAGGGCATGTTGCAGGGTACAAAGACTCCCGACTATTTAGTTCAAGCAGTTAATTTTCCTTCTTTTTCTTTAGCAATTATTCTTAAGGGCTTAGTTAGATGCTGACAGTTGGCATAATAGCCTACAAGTGATAGAATGCAGTGTCCAATCTCAATATCCTTCAGCCCGCCTGCATTAACGATTCAGAAACATACATGAAAAGCAGTTGGAAAGACACATGCATTTGTCCTTGAATTCTGTTTTAAGGGTGTTGAAAATGAGTTCAGTCATTATGCCCACCTAGGGCAAAGTAGGGATGGGCAGAACCCCTCAGAATTCCTGAGGAAACCTGCTGGTCTTACAAAAACTCTTTCCTCAGATTGTGAGTCACATCTACCTGAGGGTACACCTTACCACAGGGTACACCTGGTGGACCCATGGCCACTACAGGAAACCCCTGATTCAAGCAGTATCCAGGGGTCCAGCTCACCAGAGGCGCACCTATTGCTTCTTTCTCTAAGTCACTCCTTTGCCTTGCTGCCTCAACAATAGGCATAATGCTCAGACTTATTCCCTCAGTGTTGGTTCAGAAAGTTTAAGCTAAATAACTTATCCAGCCTTGTTAATCTCTGGTGTCTCTTCCTGTGGTGCCAGTGTGGTGTAGTGGTTAAGAGCGGTGGACTCGTAATCTGGTGAACTGGGTTCGCGTCTCCGCTCCTCCACATGCAGCTGCTGGGTGACCTTGGGCTAGTCTCACTTCTTTGAAGTCTCTCAGCCCCACTCACCTCACAAAGCGTTTGTTGTGGGGGAGGAAGGGAAAGGAGCTGCTTTGAGACTCCTTCGGGTAGTGATAAAGCGGGATATCAAATCCAAACTCCTCCTCCTCCTCCTCTTCTTCTTCTTTTTATTGCCATTGTAACTTTGTATGCTTTGAGCCTTCCTGTCATGCCCATGTGGGGTGGATGGCAGCTCGGTACACTTGCTCCAGGCCTCAGAGGGCTAAACCTGCCAAGGTGTGTGTGTATGTGGCTTCCAGGGACCTGGTGCTTTTTTTGTTTGAGTTTTTAACTTTATTCTAACAAAACTTCCACCCCAGACCTCAGACAATCTCTGCGTGGGCCAGCTTCATGTGTTTCTGCCTCTAAAGAATAGTAGTCTCCTTCTCCAACAACATCCCATCAATTAAGAAAGCATCTATAACTCTCACTTCTTGGTTGCCTGTGTATACACGGAGAAAAACCAAAAGTCCAAAAGTAGCCAACTAAGAAGATTGATGGCCCATCTGACACTCCCAGTGTTGCAGCCATACTGAGCAGAGTTCCCACTGTCTTGTCCCTCCCATTTCCCCTTTTGGTAAGTGGCAGTGATGTGCAGTGCTGGGAAGATGCTACTGGCCAATATGTATACTGTGGGATATCCAGCCTCTCATAACCAACATGCTTTACTCTAATTAATGCATAAAGGGGTTAAGACCATAGAGTAAACTGTCCTGCTGGATTTAGCTAGGTCACTTCCCCTCACCTTGGGAGGAAGGATTATCAAGCTCTTTGTTTTCCCACTGTCAGTCATTCCACCATGTGAACCCTACCAGTAAGGAGGTCTAAGCTGGATGCTCCAATCTTAGACCATGTGGCTTAAGCAAAGCATCTTTGTGTTTCTATACAAATAATTTAGAAACTCTCACCACTTTGGAACCTCAGTCATACTGCCTTTGTTTTCTTACTACACATGAATCTGACCTTTGAAGAGTTTGTAAGTAAAACATTTTTAACTTACCAAATGTGTGCTCTTTTTCTTTGCTAAGGGAAGTGGAGAAATTTTGGAAGCACTTTAAAAGGGGGTATTTTAAAGGTCTAACAGCCTATACTTCCACACTTTGTTGCATATTTTATTATTTTAAATCTCAGCTGGGGTTCTCTCACCAAACAGTACTTGCCCTAAATCTTGATCTAGATATCCAGGGAATTCTCCTTTTAATTATTTACCTTTTGCTTTCCCAACCAACACATACTATGCGGAATGAAATGGGAGAAAAGAAGAGGAAGAATACAGGTATTCAGAGGGGTTTTTTCAGTTAAAAAACAAATGAAGAGATGGAACCACCAAAACACTACATATTTTCTAAGCTAGAATCTACCACATCACACATTTACAGAAAAAGATACTTGTCACTTTTCAAAGACGGTTGTAAAGTCATTCAGAGCTTGTGTTAGATAATGTTATTTCAGATAAAGCATTAAAAAAAGAGTCTTGCCTCCAGGTATACAGAGCAAGTTGAAAAGATAAGATTTGCAGCTTCCTGAATAATCTAGACTCATAAGTATCAGTAAGGTCAGAGTTTTGCATGTGATCTACACAATAAATACTCTAATATATCACCGCCCCTCAGGCAGTTCAAGAAGTCTCTTCGTGGTTCCTGCATACAGCAGCTGGAAAAATTCTGATGAATGTTATTTTTAACAAAGCATTAGCATGCAAATTGATTAATTTCAAGGGAGGGGAAAGCACAGCTTGAACACTCTTATTCTTTTTTTATTGAAAATATGATACTTTAAAAACATGCTTTCTCTCTCAAAGCCAGATTGCCTTCCACATAACAGTTCTTCAAGTATGAAACTGTTGATTATGGCTGAACTGAATGTTTTCTGTTTTGAATGTTAAGTGAATGGATGTGCTTTTAGGGGAGCAGAAATGTTTTTCCCCAAAACTATCAATGGTGAAAATTCTCTTCCCTGCCCGCCCTATGAAAAACTATGAAAACACTTTTTATGAAGACTCCACATGGCTAAGAGATTTGGGCAGAGCATTTATTGCCAGCATGCATTAATCACACTCATTTAAGGAGCAGTTCAAACCCCATAAACTTTGTTTTTAACTTTTAATAGTTTTCTTAAATCATTTCTTATTATGCTGTTGATAGCTATTCGCAGACCAATCAGTGATGTGCAGACAATTCAGAACACAGCAGGCAACATGCTTGGCTTTTCTAGCACTTAATTAATGGGTCAGTTACCCATACAGAGTATGTTTTGTTTGCATTATTTTGAAGTCATTTTGGAATGGCAGCTGTTTTACTGCTACCTTACACTTCAAACATCCTTGCTTGATGTTTTAATGCTTAAAACCACGACTAGTGTCAATTCTTTTTCAGAAAATGCCAAGAAGAAACTGCAAAAGGAGATGCCTGAAATACGTTAAGGGTGAACTGACAACCTTGAAAATCAGAATGTACAGCAAAGAGGCAGGACTAATAGGAAATAAACCTTCATAACTAAGGAGGTATCAGCAAATTTATTATTGGGGGGTTGATATAACAGCTAATGGAAACCATTATTATACAGTGTGTTTTTTTTAAAAAAACTGTAATTTAAAACAATTCACTCCTATCAGTGGTGTCTTCTTGATTATGGAATGTTTTACCCATAGAGATGACCAAACACCATAATTTTCATCTTTAGGTGCCTGGTCAATAGTAATTCTTCACACGTGTATTTTGCATGTTGTGGGTGGGATAGGATATATCCTTTTGATGTTATTGCAGGATGAGCACTAAATAATAAAAAATAGCGGGGGGGGGGGTAGAGTGATTGCAAGGACTGAAATACCAGAGCTGCATATCTGATTTAAGGGAGACTTTACGAAAACAGCCAAATTGAGTCAAGAAACTTTTTCTTCCATTAAGCATCCCTTAAATCCTCCGCAGCCTTGTCAGCTGCCTTCATTTCCTGATCTCAAAATGGGAGGAGTTACCTAATTACGTCTTGTCCTGTGGGAAGCCGTAGTCAGGGGCATCTTACCCATAGAGGCTAGTGGTGCGGGGCGCCGGGACACCAAGTTCTGGAGGGTGCCAGGGAAGAGGCGGAGGCTGGACACGGCGCCTCCCAGCATCAGCTCACCGCCCTCGCCCGCCTTCACCGTGCCGTGCCGAAGAAGCGCCACACCTGGAGCCTCCACCTGCCATGGCCACCACGGCATGAAGCAGCCAGCCCTGCCAGGAGGTGCTGCGTCCAGCATCAACCTCTTCCCTGCCGGAGGAGCCGGCCTCCAGCCGCTGCCCGCCTCCTCCAGCCCCACCACCAGTAGCGTTGTCCTCCTTAAAAAAAGGTGGACAACTCTGGGAAATGGGGGGGGGCATGCCAGAGGGAACTTTGCACCACGGCGCTGGATATGCTTAAGACTGCCGTGGCCGTGGTGGTGTTGGCTTCTGTCCAATTGAAATTGAATTTGCTTGTTTTGTTTTGAAAGGATTTCTTATATTTTTATTCCACCATTCCTCCTAAAGGAGCCCAGGGCAGCAAACATCAAATAATTAAAATCAATGCAAAGTGGTGTTGTTGGTGTTGTTTTTTTAAAAAAAATAAGAACAAATACATAGGACTGCAATCTGATATCCACTCACATGGGAGAAAGCCCTACTGAACTCAGTGGGACTTTCTTCTAAGTTACTATGTAGAGGATTTTACCCCTAGCGACTTTCACATAGGCTTTTCCTTCACATTTGTGAATTTCAAAGGGGAAAATATATTCTGGGGATGAAAGACTGGAACCAGAAACTTTTGAGTTTTTAAAGCAAGCATATTAATTGCTGTGCACTGCACTTGTTAGATCTTTAAGAATTTGCATTGTGCTGGCAAAGAAAGCATGTCACACATAAGAGCAAGGGAGGGGGAGGGACATTAACATGCAACCAGATGGTCACAAGTATTGATCTGAAGAGTAATAAAGAGTTATAGCTGCAGGTGAGCCTTTAGATGTTAAACTTTACTGAAGGAATAACTCCCCTTTGGTTTCTCGCTAGGTTGCCCAAGACACTAATTCTCAGCTCAAAAGATTATCTCACACTTCACTGGCTTTGGTACCTTAGTATAATCATCTGGTGTGAACTTTTTCTGCACTTCACAGATACACTGCAGGGAACTGAGCAGTCATAAAAGATTTTTGAAAAAGCTATAAAAGGCCACAGCCAGTTTCATCATAATAGCTACTGTTTTCTTTAGATTTCAGACATACTTTTTGCAAATTTTATTTTACGCATAATTCAAGGTGAGTATAGATAAGAGATCTGTAAAATAGATAATTTTCTTTCCTTCTCTTGTGGCAATTTCCCAAGTCCTTCCAAGGTCAGACACTGTTTGGAATAATAAAAAAGTGGTGTGTCTCTTTTCTAATTGTGACTAATGTAGCTGAAACATGGTGGGATCAAACTGATGGTTGTGCAGGAATAGACAACATGCATCCTGGCCCTAAGCTCATCGACTCATAAATAGTTTAGACTGAGCCCCGTGGAATTTACTTTCTATGAAATATACTTAGAGTTATAACTTTGCTCCGCTTTGAGGTACATATTTAAAATCATTGGAACAGGCATAGGCAAACTCGGCCCACAAATGCTTTGGGACTACAACTCCCATCATCCCTGACCACTGGTCCTGTTAGCTAGGGATGATGGGAGTTGTAGTCCCGTAACATCTGGAGGGGCAAATTTGCCTATGCCTGCATTAGAATATAGGGAAATAAGTGCTATTCATGCTCAAGTATTAGCCATGCTCAGACCTCTTACAATCAGTGGACTGGCTTAGGTGTATTGAGTACAGTTCCCCATATTGCCAGATCAATTTTGGTTTTCATAGAATCATAAAATCATAGAGCTGGAAGGTACCCACAAGGGTCATCTAGTCCAACCACCTGCAAATGTCAGAATCTTAACTAAAGCATCCATGACAGATGATCATTCAACCTCTACTTCAAAACCTCCAATGAAGGAAAGTCCACAACCTCCCAAGGGAGTCTATTACCCTGTTGAAAAGCTCTTACTGTCGGAAAGTTGTCCTGATGTTTAATCAGAATCTCCTTTCTTGTAACTTGAATCCATCGGTTCGAGTCCTACCCTCCAGAGCTGGACAAAACAAGATTGTTCTCTCTTCCATGTGACAGCCCTTAAGATATTTGAAGATAGTTATCATATCTCCTTTCAGTCTCCTATTTTCCAGGCTAAACATACCCAACTCCTTCAACCTTTCCTCATAAGTCTTGGTTTTCACACCCTTGATCATATGGGTAACCCACCATTGCACACATTCCAGCTTGTCAACAACCTTCTTAAATTGTGGTGCCCAGAACTGGACACAGTATTCCAGATGTCGTCCAATATTTTTTTAAAAAAATCCTCACGAAGATTCACAAACACAATGGTTTTTAGTTTCTCCCACTATACTGATTTTGTAATTAATTTCTTCTGGTGGGCAAAAATGTGGTATGCAATGTTCCATACTATAAACATTTCTGCAAAGCACTGGTCACTGATATAATGCTTTTTGAAATGTTATTTTCATTAATAGATGCATTTAATGGATGTACACTTTATCTTAGTATATTCATTTTTCTTTTGCACAATTCTTGGCTGGAGAACGGCATTGCAGAATTCAGAGAAGTGCAAATTTCAGCAGAAGGCTGTGCTTTGGTTCACATACTGTTTCAGAAAGCGTAAATTAGGTAGGTTCACCTTTAAGTGGAAACTAAATCAAATTCCTCTCCCATCTCTATGTTCAGTGTCTTGTACATATTAGATTATTTGCTAGATTGTAACTACTTCCCATTATAATTGGTTGTTTAAAATAAACCTAACTAAACTTGCCTCTTTCTCTTCTCCATCCGTATTCCCATCCCATCTTTGTTTACAGACTGTCTTCTTGTATATCCCAATTAATTAATTGCACTCTAATTTATGTGTTCTGCATGGGAAAGTTCAGAAGATGACAAAATGACCAGTAGCCTGTGGTCCTCAAGCACTGTAGGCCCATCAGTGAGTGAAAGTGTTTCAATTGTTGTCTAAATTATTACCACTATAATACATAACAATAGACTAACTGAAGTCTCATTTGCAGAGACCTTTTACTGCAGGTCAGGGTCTATGGGTTCCTCTGTCTGCATTGGCCAATTTTTGCACAATTTATGCAAACTTTGCCGATTATAGCGCTAACTTACTATTGTATACCGTGGGCAAAATCTTGTGTTCCTTTAACACAAATAGTGGTGGTCATTTGGACAAATATGCTGTAGCTCTTTGTATTCTGGCTTCTGTCATGCATGCACTACTTCGATCACTTGAAGCTATTTCCTTAATCCTCTTCTTTTCCTGACTCACAGATCTGCTGATGTGAATGGGTGAATTGATGGACAATGTGGTAGCTGACACTAGATTCAAGGTCAGACATCACTATTCATGTTGAAGCACTGTTAATGAGTACCCATGTCTTGAAAATGCAAGTATATGCATGCCTTCTATGGTCTATGAATCTTACTTTAGGCTTCTGCAATCCACTCATTGTTGTGGTGACATGTATATCACACATTGGTCTTGCTGATGGCAAATGACTCTTTCATATGAATGGCACCAATCAACAGGTGACCACCATATATCTGAATAGTCCCAGTGCAGCTAAGCAAGGGACTAGCAGACTCAAAACAGATTCTAGCAGCTGGTCCCAGGTCTGACTTCACTTGCCATCAGGCTAACTCTCAGAGAGATGGAGCTATTGGATTGTGCTGCAGTGCCATCCAGAGAGGGTACTAAAACTTATCAGTCCAGGTGGACCAGGTAATCACAGGAACCAATAGCTGTTTGGTTCACCTTAGGGTTTTTAGTGTTTATTCTCAGTTGTTCTGGGACATTTGAGTGAATTACAAATCTTATAAACAAACGAACAAGCCAGCCAGCCAGCATCACTTCAAGTTTGCTTCTTCAGTTTGAACAATTACTTGCTAAGAGGCCCCATTCTGCTGCCTGTTCTGCCTTTGTACCACCCAGTAGAGCATAGGGTGAAAAATAACAGCACTAGGCACACTTAATATGCACTTTCTAATATTAAAGTTTGTGGCACACAATATGGAGATATTTAAAAACCATGCTGTAACAAAGAATCCTTGCCTGTATATGCCGCTGTATTCATTACTCTTTGAGAAAATTATGAATTATAAAGGGATCATTATAATTCATTTTACTCTGTAAAATTAGAACAGGATACAACAGCAAGTTAAAAACTTCAAAACAACAAAGGCAAGGAAAGCACTCAAATGGTAAAAACTATTATAGGCATGGGGGAATAAATCTGACCTTTCCTGACACTTAAAATACAAATAATGAGAAGGGCTGCAACTCAGTGGGAGAGCATCTGCTTTGCATGCAGAAGGTCCTTGATTTAATCCCCAACATTTCCATCTGGGGCTGGAAGAGATCCCTGCCTAAAATCCCGGAGAGTTGCTGACAGTCATTGTAGACCAAAGCTAGATAGATCAATGTTCAGTATAACTCAGTTTCCTACATTCCTGATAAATAAGGTCCTAAGCATCCATGCCAAGCATCCAAGCAAGTTCCTTAATTTGGGCACCACCACTAGAAAGGCCCTCCCATTTAATCTCAGAAGGCTATATGGCAATTCTCACTGGGACTGTGAATATAACTTTTATAAATGTTATGTTCAAGCTAGCAGTAGAGAGCTATCACCAGCAGATTTTCTTCCAGCAAGTGAAAAATGCCCTGGGTTTCACAAACACTTGGTAAATCCCAGGGCTATAATGCCCTTGCCAAATTGTAATGAAACATCATTAGTTTATAATAAAAGAACTCCCATTAAAAATCAGGTGGTTTATTGATTTTAGTGACAAGAGATTTTCAATTATTTGCTTTGCATTTTGTTACTTCCATTCTAAAACCAAACTTCGGGTTTTAGAATCCAGTTATTATGATAATCAGAAACAAAAATGAAATGCATTAGGAATGTTGCTCTGATAAATTACATGAAGCGTCTGTTTTAAATCCCTGCCCAAGGAAAGGTATTTAATCTAGCATTCATTTCTGCAAATACATTCCTCTTTCTCATCAGTTCCATAAAGTTCTGTACTGTTAATGTATTTATTTATTCATTTGCCATTTTTCATCTGGAGATACTTGGCTGAATCCAAACTGAGGTTGCTATTCTGTACTTGGGATTTAGCTCCATTGAACATGAGCAGAGATAAGAGAAGAGGAACCGGAAGGAGATACGTAATTAAAGTTAGGTGATGGTTAGGTTCTAAAAGGCAGCAGTACAGTGGTAAAGTGTGGTGAAAGAGTCTGGCTATTTTGAGCTGATGGCCAAATAAATAGACCCAGAGGCTGGGTTGATTAAACCCCATTAAAAAATCCTGCAAAAAGGCAACACTATTAGTGAAGCAGCAAACCTCAACCTTAAAGAAAGTGCAACTAGTAGAGTGACCAAAACACTTGCCTACAGGAGCTGAAGACATACCCATCCAGCCTGCATCCCATTCCAAGGCCACAACATGAAGGTGAGTAGGAAGATCTATGCTGCTTTATCACTCCCCATTGCTCCAGACCAATGAAGCAGTTTGGCATCAAGGGCAACCCCTATCCCACCACAGAGCCCAGAGTGTGAGCTCATCATCTTGAAAGGTGCCTAAACTGGATCACCAAGCTGAAACACAACTTTTTCCTTTTCTGCACCAACTGCAGTCAAGGGAGATGCAAATTCGGACCAAAGAAGGTATGGCTGGAGAGGGTGTATGTGGCCTGAGGAAAGTCCCAAACGCCCAATACGGTGCTTGAGGGGCAGTATGTGACGTCTGTGTGCTGGTAGTCCATGTTATTAATCTTTCATTTGAAAATTTGATTCACAGCTTCTTCCCTTGTTCAAGAACTAGTGGTTGAGAGGATCTTACCTTAGGGTTTGGATGAAGAAGATCCAGTAATTTTTAGTTACTCATGAAGAGTGACCATTCCTGCAGTCTAACATTCTGCATAGCTTTAGGAAGATGAAACAGGAAACAAGCACAAAGTATTATGAGTTTTTTATATGCTAAACTCTTTGGAAATGCATAAACTTCATCTAGGTAGTCCTTTATTATAAACAAAGGTAGGGATAGACCCATTTTTCTCACGTAAGGCTGGAAGTGTAATTTCAGTCACTCTAACACGTGAGATGTGCAACTTTTCAGAAATGCAAACAGCCAGCTTCTCCTAGGATACTTCATTCAATTTCCCCAGTTTTCCATTTTCACCCTCTCCAACAGTCAGCCAGCATTCCACATTGGAGTATCCCCCCCCACCTAAAATTCTTTTGTAATTCTGCAAAGTTTAGGATTCCCTGAGGCTAGCTTATATCTCCCTTTCGTGCATGGATAGTTTGGGCTACATAAAGACACACGCTTTGAGAATGAATTAGCCATTAGCTGTCAATTATGGACACTCATTTTCTTCTCTGCATCTTCCTCCTTCCTCATTGTGTGTTTATTGAGAGGAAGACATAGGTAACATGACTGGCATTCATTTATAAGCAGAGACAAAGTATAAGACAATGAAGAATTCTAAACATCCCTCAGGAAAGGTATTATACAATTTGGCAGTTGGGAAAGTTTGATCTCTAGTTGTAGGGGAAATGAGACACACACATTTATAAATCAAAAGAGGAACTCTTTTAAAGAAAAGCTCTATTTTGATAAACCAATGCATCATTCAAGGTTCAGTGAAGATCTATAAGGAAATATAATTTCACATGTAAATTTAAAAGTTATATCCCTAGGTTAATTTATGGGTGGTAAACAGGAATCATGCTGCATTGAGTAGAATGAAATATTCATGACACTGAATTTTTTTTATCAAATTAATATTTTCCTCTTCCCCTCCAAGCACTTATCCTAAATGGAAACCTTTATTCATAAGAGCCATCAGAGCAATAGGCAGGCAGAGGGACTTTGTGTTTATGGATGACCAGTGTCTCTTCCTGACCCTTCGTCTATATAAAGCTTCAATCAGTTTGCACCCTTTTAATGGAAAGATTTCACACAGTGGTTTTCCCCAGAAGCAATGAACAAACAACCTTGGTGGACAGATTTCTGGGTTTGAACTACCGTAGTTTTTAATCTCTTTGTTGGTTATGGCGCAGAGACAAGTAACCGTGCAATGAAAGGTTTGCACTCCATGAACTACTTCCTCTGCGTCAGCACCACCGGGGGGCTAGGAAGACTCAGAATCCTGGGGAACTTAATTGCTGTGGTTCACATTGAGAGCCAAATATGAGCAGAATAAGAATAAAACAAAAATGGTTTTTAAGTTCTCTCCTGAAAATATACCCCATTACTTCATTTCATTACCCCTCCCTCACTTTATCTTGTTTCATTTTTATCCCACTGTTCCCACAGGAAACTTGGGGTTCCATACATTGAGTTATTTCATTTTAACCTCATGACACTACTATGAGGTACATTAGACAGAGAGGAAATGGGTTAGAATCAAAGAGTTGGAAGGAACCATGAGGGTCATGCAGTCCAACCAACCACCTGCAATGGAGAAATCTTCTGCCCAACATGGGGTTAGAACCCATGATCTTGAGATTAAGAGTCTCATGCTCTACTAGCCTTGTCTTTAATTTAATCAACAAACAAGGCTGTTTTTAGAGATTAGAGCACTCTGATAAGCAGTGGGCAACTAGCTTTGGCCACCACAACATAGTGTTGATCTGGGGCATCATGGGAAATTTAAAGGGCAACTAGACCAAGCCACCCATTGCCACTTGAGGTGCTGAGTCAGAACTGTTTTTTAAAGGAGGGGACCAATGCAGGGTGGTTTCCTAGGCCTCTTTTCTTCTCAGGTATAAAAAAACCTGATGCTACTAGTTCCTTTCAGTATAAACACATACAAATTATGAGGGTGAAATATTCAGAAGTAGTGATAGACACAACATTGTTGTGGCTTGTGTTACAGTTTATTTAGGGATGGAGGAGAAATTTAGTTTGGGTTTCATATAGCAAAAGTACACTTATAATTCCACACTACCTGAAACAATATGTGGACTGAAATACAGCTATCCTAAACTAACACCTTTCTGAGTTTTGTGATGCCATTCTCAAAACAAACAAAAAACTGTATAAAAATAAGTATACTAAGGAAAGGTGTGCATAAAAATGCATACATTTGTGAAAATAGCATAATGTACTGGGAAGATTTGCTTCAAAAATGTGTATATTAGTAGAAATGAGTTAAAATGCTACCAATTCTTATGTGAAAACATTTAAAAGAAAATTCACAAACTGATGTGGGAGTGTGGAGAATTGAATTTAAAGTGAGAAAAATGAGAAACCAAGAGAAATGGAAATTAACAGATATCTCTCCTTACATTTAGTTGAAAAAGTATTCAGAAATTTGTGCCCAACTTCATGAGAAAACTTCATCCCCACTTCCCCCATATCAAAGTCAGTTTTTTAACACTGGTAAGAACAAACAGTATTTAGAATGATCATTTTATAGTAATAAGGTGCACCAACTGTGTAGCCTTCATTTGGCTTTCTTGCAGTATTCTCTAAGACGAAAACAGAATGGCTGAAACATGCAAGGGCATTTGGTAAGAAATCTCAAAGAGCTCCATCAAAGTTAAAGTGATGTCTGCAGTCACTTTTCCAGTGGGTGACAGAGCAGGAAATTAATATTTGCCAGTCGTAGCTGGTTGCAGTGATCCCACAACATCAGCACATTTCCTTAAGAAAAGAGATAAAAGGCTTTGACCAAGTTTTCCTCCCCTTCCAAATGTGGCAACTTCCAAGTCAAGTGAATCTAATTTAAATATTTATATATTATATTTATCTTTACATGACTGTTTCACAGGCAACAGCTATTCAGTATTCCACAATCTGAATTTCATGAAGCAAATTTTACTTTCTTTCACCATCTGCAGAGCAGAGCAAGGTACTGAATTTCCTCAAAGTCTCATTCTAGACCCCCTGCCCCCCATTTTTTTTAAGGTTACAGCTTTAAGGGGTTGAGCACACACTCCTGGTCAGTACCAGAGCAGAAACGGAAGCAAATCAGAGAGAGGATGGAATGCAAAACAAGGGGGGGGGGGGACAAATACTTTAGCAAGTAGTGATGAATATTTAAATCCATTTGTCAGAAGCCACTGAGATTTGAACTGGTAGATTCGGATCTAGGAAGTCACAGTTTTGGAAACTGTTGCCTTATTTGGTGAGCCAAGGAGACTGGCTTGGAGCATTCCCCTGATAGCAGAAAAGCATTGGAACCCTCTTGGGAAGACTGAAGCTTTGCTTCAGCAGTAAGAGAAAATACTAGAGTAGTGCCACTTAAAGATCACCAGAAGATAGGAAACAGACTTACATAAAATGTGCATGCTCTAATTTGTACATAAAGATACAAATTTAGAAACAATTGCTATAATTTAATTAGAAATATAACATATCTCATCATAAAGGGGAAGGCTATGACCTGGTGACATGTGTTCCCATTCAGTCTGCCATCCAGGTGCCAACTTTGTATTTTCAATGCTTCAGTTTTCCCTTCTTATAAGATGATAAGAAGAAGAAGCTGGATCAGGCCAATAACCCATCTAGTCCAGCATCCTGCTCTCACAATCGCAAACCAGATGCCTATGAGAAACCAGCAAGCAGGATTTAAGCACAAGAGCACTCGCTCCTCCTGTGGTTTCCAGAACAGAGTTCTACTGTTATGGTTCTTTATCTTTAAGCTGGATGTGGACCAAACACTCCTTCAAATAGATAACTCCTCCAAACAGAAGACAGTCTTCTGTAAAGTTGGACACATTGCCATCCTAGACCTTACTAGCTGTGACTTCTCAATGACTCTCTGAATTGGCCTTATCCACCAGCTCTTATTCCTGACCACTGCCTCCCAGGTTTCTGGTCCCTTCTTGACCTTAGCTCTGATGCTGCTCTTTAGACTATTTGTGCACTGTGGATATTCTCAAAGATGTCAAATGCAAAAATGCATGCTGGTTGGAATTCAAAATGATGTGTCTATGCACAGGGTCTTTCCAGCTCCTTTTCTGGTGGTGGTTCCTCACATCCCTCAAAAGGTCACATCTTAAAGGTTAGGGGAGCACCATGAGATATGAGGGGCTGCCCATAGTACTGAAGAGGATATTGATTCCACCACCATACACACAGGTGAGTTCATGGCATGAATCTCTCAGTCTCAGCATTAACACATCTAACTCCTTCACACTTTTTGTGTAGGAAGAAGACAACTAGATGTATGTGCAAATAAGATTGCAACACCATTTGGTAGGAGATTTATCCAGTCTACATCGTAAACCTACTACTACTTTTTAAATGTTTTTTTCATCAATGAAAGAAGTTTTTCAGTATGTAATAGTTGGTTTCATTTTTACCCATTAAGTATCCTGGAACTGGAATGCTTACTCCTGGGTTTTATGAAATGCTTTTAAGGAACATATCAGTGTTTCTTGGAAACTATTCTGTCTTCAGCAATGGCATCAACTGGATATGAAGGTACATAAAATAGACATAAACAGAGACTTGGGTGTAATAAAGGATGTGGAAGGGAATACATACCATTACTTTGAACCCTTGATGCTAGGTAGTTAACACATTTTTCCTGTCTTAAAATGAAAATTTCCTCCTGAATTCTTGTTAGAGGAACAACTACCTGGTTGAACTTGAAACTAACATAGGAGATATTGCCATGTCTGTAATAGTAATTACCAAGATTATCTCTGAACATTCAGTTGTTCAATGATCTACAGTGTAAACAACGTATAAATGACAGTGAAATGTACTTAGCTTTTCATTGGCTTGGCATACTTTCAAGCCACTTATTATTGGATAATGTGTTTTGGGTAGTTTCAGAAACACTAGAGAGATAGGAGCACAAGTCATTTCTTTTGCCGTGCTGTGGTTCTGCTGAGACTTGGAAACATATGCTATAACGAGGACATTCTAAGTGGCAAAATAGCTGGAGAAAGTTCCTGTGATCTTTGTAATATTTTCTGTATTGAAGTCCACTTGCTCTCCATCCTTTAATTATTAATGCATTCTTGTTGGACAGGTTTTAAAATATGTTATAAGAATAGGAAGATGTTAATGAATTCACTTCTTTTCTTTTTTTTCCCCCACTTTGCCACATTCTTATAAATAAAATGTGCCAAATGTATATAAGAATAAATTAACCAGAATAATGAAGAGCCAGAATAAAATGAAAAGCTTTCTTGTTAATGGCAAATGATTTCTACCTCTAAGGTTGTAGGAAACAAGGAAGCATTACAATAATAAAAGGAAAGAATACTGGAGTCAATCATATTGAAGATAAGTAATGAAGCTGAAAAATTGCCTAAATATGTTGATATTTTACCTGATTGTCCATCAGCATCAGATTCAAAGGCTTCAGGGGGCAAACAGTATGGATGAATTGATTTTTTGTTTTGTTGTTTGTTTGTTTTTTAAAAACCCACCGACAACCCTCTTTTCCTCAAATTGTTGATGAGAGGAATACTTCTGTGGCGCTACAGAAAATCTTATTAGGTGATTATATTGGGGGGTGAGGCATTCACATGGCTCTTTCTGAGTACTGGAAGAAGATGTGGAACAGTCAAGAGATTACATGTTCCCCTTTGATGCCCATGCATTCAGACTACTTTCATGCTACTCATGCACCATTGACCACATGTGGAGCTCTTTCATGTAAGGAGGAACCATGAGCTGATCAGGATCCTTGCTCATGTGAAATAACGCTAAGCACATACATCACTATGCAAGTAGATAGGAGTAGCACCTCCTGTTTTACTGTTTGAGGTGAAATGGGAAGTGCTGCCCCACTCTGCCATGCCACCCTACATTTCCAACACTGATTCCTGGACTGCAAATATCATAGAGCTATAAATGAATGAATGATACTTCAGTATTACTTCTGCAATCAGCAGTGTCTGCAGTTAGATTAATAAGGGCCTCTTCTGAGGGCAGGTACTGCTGCAGTGTAGGTTTCTACTGTGTATGCCATTGCTCCTGCCAACACGCCTTCTAAAAGCTGTAGTAGCACTGGTGCAGGAAGAATCAACTGCTTAGACTTCTAACATGCATCCTTGAAGGAATGCTAAAATGCAGATTACTGGAGGGAATGATGATTGATAAATTCGTGATTTGCTCTATTTTTATTTCATTGTAAACAAATATCAAGAATAAAATATAAATTCAAATGTGCCCTTGTAGCCTTATTAGACTCTACCGAATGGTGGGGTCTGTGTTGCTCCCGGGAGGGAGGGAGGAAGTCAAATGACACCAAGGTTGATTCAGAGAAAGAGTTTATTCTGCTCTCCGGATAGCAGATGGCACTTGCGTGGTCAGTTCACAGCAAGTCCAAAGAAATGAGAAATTTCATGCCGTATATATATCCTCCAGGCACCCTCTCCCCCCTTCCCCAGGAATTCAAGCACGTCAGCTTATACACGTAAGTTGACATCCATGACCATAAACAGTTGTTCCTGTTCTGGTACTCTTGACCATAAAAGGATCTTCCTGTTCCTGTTCCTATACTCTTATCTTGGGGCAAGAAGGTCACCGACTCTAAGAGTACTCCTGGCGCCGTTCCCGGGTTTCTTGTCAGACCTGACAAGGTCTGTGCGTCAGTGTGGTCAGGATGTAAGATAAGACCCAGATGTGCCATCCCTGCTCCACTCAGAACTGACAAGGCCATCCATTGCCGCCATGGATTGATAAAGAAGAGGGCTTTGAGCACTTGTTTATACATCTGCGTTTCTGTTTATGCATCAAGTTAAAGCATTTTAGAAATGCTCCCTTGGAGAAGGAAAAATGGGGATTTTGGGGCCCGTTTCAGACTGACTGCCCAGTCAGGTTTTGGGTTTTGGAAACCCATTCCTTCACCCTTGCCCGTTTTACAGAGTGCAACATGAAGTAATGGTTCCATTTTCTTTGAGGCAGGGCTATGGCTTAGTGGCAGAGCATCTGCTTTGCGTGCAAAAAGTCCTAGGTTCAATCCTGGGCATCTCCAAGTAGGGTGGGGAATGTCCCCTGTCTGAAACCCTAGAGAGCTACTCCCAGTCATGAGCTAGATAGGCCAATAGTGTGACTCAGTATAAAGCAATTTCCTCTGTTCCTATTTAGTAACTTTGCTGGCTCAAAAATTATTTTGATGCCCTAAAAGTAATTATTTCTGGAAACTTCAAGAAATATGACATACATTTTAGAGTCAAATACAAATAATGGCAAACCACTGTTAATGTTTAATCTCCCCTGCCACCATATTCAGGGTCTAGTCATCATAGTTAGTTTGGGTCACGAATTCAGCCTGGATTTACGTGCCTAATATGAAGGATCCATCACTCTCTATTAGTGTTTTAATTATGAATCACATCCCAGATGGTTGGAGGATTGACATTTTCAATTATCAGAGTCACACCACATGCTTTCTCTCTTTGTTAAATTCTTTATCACCCGCAATACTTCTGCCATGTAGAAATTTTTATTCACTTGGTGTTAAGTTTGAGCTTGTGAGCCTGGCATGTTAGAATAATAACCTCTTGTTTTGTGCAACTGGAATTGTGAAGAAGATGTGTTATAAACAAATCATCATGTAAATAAATGAAGAGGTAATATTAGCACCAGGGATGCTTTAGAACAGGAGTGGGGAACCTGTGGTCCAACATATTGCAAGGCCAATGTCCAAGAGTGATGGGAGTGTTGTCCAGCACCTTCTGGATGGCTCACGCTTCTCCATTCATGTCTTACCAGGTGCTTCTGATGCATTTGTAAGAAGCACATTTGCACAGACCCGTGTCTTATTTGACCCCATCAAACACCTGTAAGCAAGAATATGGGATTCCTCTACTTCTTGGGAGTTGTAGTCCAACAACATCTGGAGAGCTACATCCCTGTGCAAGCCTTTGGGAGGTAGTGATGCAAGGGTTGCCATATTTTGAATAGAAAAAAAGAGGACACATTTGTCTACTTCTACTTTTACTATGTCTATTGTCTTTGTCCAGGCATAGTGCTCACTGGAAGGACAGATCCTGAAGCTGAGGCTCCAATACTTTGGCCACCTCATGAGAAGAGAAGACTCCCTGGAAAATACCCTGTTGCTGGGAAAGATTGAGGGCACAAGGAGAAGGGGATGGCAGAGGACAAGATGGTTGGACAGTGTTCTTGAAGCTACCAACATGAGTCTGACCATACTGCGGCTATCTGAAGAAGTGTGTATGCACACGAAAGCTTATACCAAGAACCAACTTAGTTGGTCTCTAAGGTGCTATTGGACATTTTATTTTATTTTTATATATATTTCAACTGCGTCAGACCAAAATGGCTACCAACCTGAATCTCAGACTGGGGGAGGCAGTGGAAGACAGGAGTGCCTGGAGTGCTCTGGTCCATGGTGTCCCAAAGAGCCAGACATGACTAAACGACTAAACAGCAACAACTATGGATTGCTATGACAACTCTACCCATGAAAAAGAGGGTATGTCCTAGAAAAAGAGGACATATGGCAACACAATGCAAGAGGGCATAAGAGGAGCAAGGGAAGGAAAGAGGGACAAAAGCCAGTTTTGCCTGTGGCATCCCTGACCATCATTCAAGGCAACCCAGGCTGCCACAGCACACAGGTTGAAAATCACTGCTGTAGCTAAAACACTGTCTTATTTGCTGAGAGCTCTATGAGAAATCTCTGCTTCTTGCCTGACTATTAGAAATGACAGGCACAGTTGGGTGGACCAAAGTTGGTAGATTGCAAAAATGACTAAAGGAGAGCATGTCTTCATGTCTGGTGCATTTGTAAAAAAAAACCACACATCTCTGGTAAGCATTCATTTTGTTACATTCTTTACTGTATGGTTCAACTACATCCTGCAAATGCAAGTGAACTGTTTTTAATGGCATATAAGGCAAGATAGTAAATAATCTGTTGATCTGTGAATTGCATAGTCTGGCGAGCCGCTATATTCCCTGTGTCTGTACTTCATAAAGTTTATTTGAAGCATAAAAACCAGGAAATAAAAAATAGTAGGGCTGCAATATAAAAACCAGAAGATGAGTCTGAGACTGTCCTTGTTCTTCATCTCTTTCTACAGAAGACATTGTTCTAGATAATCAGCACTAAGTTATAGAGAAACTACAAGCAATTATGTTGGCAGGGATGAAAAATGAAACATTAATTAAAGAGGAAAAAGGCAACCGTAAGAAATACTGCCAAAGCCATAACTCACTTTATTGGCTTAATTAGAAATGGGAACATAATATGTATTTGCATGGTTTTTGCTAAAATGTGCTCAAAAGGTGTCTAAGCACTGCAGAGAAAGTTGGAGTTGAATTAAAAACCAATGATGAATCTAGACACGAGCTTAGTTCGATTGCATTGGGTGCTTCAAACACAAAGAATTGTATACAAATACATTATACTTAAAGTAGACTCATTGAAATTAATGGACCTAAATTATCTATCCTGAGCATGGCTAACATTAGATACAACACAGAGTTCTTATATAATGTGTTATTGGCCTTAAGTGGGCCAAATCATATTCAGTTCTTCTGGAATGGTTTGAGTTATTTTTAGTTTTATGTTAACCTTTTTATTTTGGAGATTGGGTTAAAATTGGGCATGGTTATTTATTTAGGATATATAGAGAGAGAATTCCATAGGAGTGGGCCAGTAACACTGAAGGCTCAGTTTCATGTTGATGTCATATGAGTCCTGTATACTTGGGGGACAACCAGTGATGCTCCAACATATCACCTTGGAGATCACACTGGGATATAAGTGTTCAGGTGGTCCCTAAAATACCCTGGACCTAAGTTGTTTCCTAATATTCTGTTGTTTGATTTGTTAGCCACCTTGAGTATCTTTGGGAAATTAGGTGGGATAGACATTTTTGAAATGGTTTCATGACAGCACAATTCAAAGTTAAACTGAACCTTCTTTTCTCTAGTGGGAACATCTGTGAATATGCAATTAAAAAAAACTTAACAACAGCCCAGGGGTGTAGCAAGGGGGGTGCAGTAGGTAAGGTTTGCCCTGGTTATCCCCCCTGAGGGGGGTGACAAAATGGTGGGTGGCACTCACTGCAGGGCCTGCAGCACGCCTGAGCCACACATCTCTCCTGGGAGTGACGCAGTGGCTTGAGCACCAACAGGTTCTGCACTGCCCCAAACAGTCTGCCCGTTGCCTCCCCCTCAGCTGTAGGGTGGCTGAGTGGGAGGAGGCAGGCAGACTCCTCAGAAGTCCCACAGTGCTTCAGGCATTTTGGATCCTGCAATTACTGTCATGAGGACCGGGAGCTTGGGTCCACACCTGATGGCTCTGGTCCTGCAGTTGTGTCCTCCATAGAACAAATTCACCATCACATTAGGACTAAAGATCTGAAGTGGGGAGTCTGCTGTATGGACATAGGCTCCCTAAACAGTCCAAAATCCCACATTCTAATAATGTATGATGATGCCTGTGTCAGACCTTCAGCCTAAACCATGGCAGTGGTGGAGCTGGACCATCAGGGACATGACAGAAGGAGCTCACCACACAAGTGTAGCTCCTCTCTGCCCATCACATGGTTGCATTTGAAAACCCAAACAGCATTCTTGTGCTTCCATAAGAACTTCTCCCAACCAGTGGCTGCATCCAGCAACTGATTACAAGCAGGAAAATACAAACACAGTTACCCTTCTTGAAACAATAACCTCATTCCTTTTAATGGAAAGGCTGCATGTGTTAAAGAGTGCATGTGCCTATTAGGTCCTACCATTTAATATTCCAGCCTCCAGGCTCAGCAATTCAATCTACACAGCACTCATCGAAGTCTGTCTTATAATGTAGGTGTCTACTCAGCAACCTACCATTCTAACAAACTTTTAAAAAGAGAGTTCTAATTTAAATTTCAAAAAGTCTTTATCAAAACATCAGAGGAATTAAATGCTTGAGGTTTGTGTTCTGATGTATTTTTTCCCCTAACTGAAGACATTAGGCATAATTTTTCTAACTTATTCAGCCAATTTATTGAAATAGCTTTATTGAAATAGCTTACATTACAAATGCCATTAACACCACATGCCATGCTAATGAGACTGAATTTTAATAATTAAAAACAAAATGCACAAGGAGATTGACAGCACTGAAAGGGAGCTATTTCTATGAAATTTTAATAAAAGTATGATGTGACGTTGTTATCTTTCTCCTTCATGACAAAGAACCACATCATTTACATTTTTAACTGATTAAAATCAACACACTGATCTAAATATTTATGATTGCTCCAGGAATGTTCCTGCCACTACTCACCCACAAACCCATGCGTTTCAAAATGCAGCATGCTTATTAAGCCATCTTAGGTATGCAAATAATAATAATGCTTCACCAATGAAGTTGTCACAGTTTGGGGAATTCAAATGACAAGATGAGAGAGCCATGTAACTTAACAAAGATGCAGAAGTCCTCTCAATTAGTGTTCATATTATTTATTATTCACTGTTGACCTTTGTCTTTTGCAAAGAGGAATGCAAAATAAACAGGGGAAGCACTGGCATTTAAGATAACCACTTAGAATAAACCAGAAAGGGGTCAGGTCAATTTCTTTGTTGTTGCTTTGTGCTTGGGTATTCCTGCCATGTGCTCTGTGAAGTGCAAAGAGCACGTGAATGTTAAAGAAGGTATATGGCTTCAAAACTGGCAATCTGATTCTTCCCCCAGCTTCTGAGTTTAAGAGGAGTGCTTACTTCTGAATGCATAGGTCCATCACATATGATGGGGTTTTATGTAATGATATGCAGATTTGATACAAAAGCAAAACGAGGAATGGCTCCGTTTTGCATCTTAGCTTTCTGCATATCAGGGATAGAGTCATGACCAGCCTGCAAAGATTGGCTTTGTGCCACCTGGTTCATAAGGAGGGAACTCAGAAGTTGTTATAGGCCTGATCCATCTACTGGTATAGTGTGGGTTGCCAGTGCCCAGAGCCATACAGAAGGGGGGATGAGAGAGAGGGAAACGGATGGAGCATGCATGTGCATTCAACTGCCTAACAGCATCCATGCCACCCAGGGGATCATAGCTGCAGAGCTAAGAAAAGAAAAGTCATTCCATTGCCTGGAGAGGTCACTTCCTGGTTTTCATGAAGAACCCATTTTCAGTGGAGCCCAGCAATGGAAGCACACAGCTGTGTTGAGGCAGCACCAGACGCTGATTTTTTTGTACCCACTAACAATGTTGAACCCGGGGTAACTGTCCCTGTGGCCCTCCCACACTATGCCACTGCCTCTGTATTGTCTATATTGATTGCTCTCTACCTGGAAGAGCTGGAGACTGAAGCTGGGACTTACTGTATGAAACACTGGCACTCAATCACTGACCTATAATCCCTATATTTCTCTTCTAGAAGAGGTGATAGCCCACTCTAGAAGAGGTGATAGCAGATAGGACATCTGCTTTACTTGTAGAAAAACCCAGGTTCAATTCCTGGCATCTCTAGGGTTGGGGTAGGTTTCTGCTTAAGACCCTGGAAAACCATTGGCAGTCGGTGTAGACAATACTGAACTGGTGTATGAATAATATGCCTCATTGTAAGGCAGCTTCCTATATTTCAGCCCCACCTGCATGCAAAGTAGGTGCTCTACCACTGAGCTATGACCCTTCCCACTTCATTTCAGCTGCAGTGGTAAAAGTTCTCACCTACGCTTCTGCAGCTTAAACTTAATCCACAGGCTCAGATGTGAGACACAGGAAGAAACTGTTGGCTGTTGCAGTCAGCATCTGGGAGTTAGAAGAATAATGACTTGGATTAGATGGGATTGATTTTCCAATATTAAAAGTGTGTTCCTTGCTATGCCTCTGCATAGTAAGTTGGTAAATGTGAAGCAACCAATGAAAAACTGAGGAGCTGCCTTGCCCCCCTTACTTTTTCCATCACAAAGGTGCATCAATGAACTGCAATGCAGACACATGCTAACAAACATACAGAGAATGCAAAAGGTGTTAGAAATAAATAAATGAAAATCCATTTCATTTTAAAAACAGGAGCCTCTGAACACCACAAGAAGGATTACTTCTTTTATTTTTTAATGAGGCTCTGTGGTGAAACAATACATTTTTTGATGATACTGTAAAATAAAGAGCAAAAAGATGCACAAGGCACATCTAAAAAAACAAGCCTAGAAAATATCCAATATATGGGTTCATTTGTGTTTTAGCAGTGAAACAATACTGATAGAAGTTATTCTGATTCTTCAGCTTGGAAGTCTTTCAAAAAATGTCATTTAAAAGTAAAACAAAATTGGGCTGCCTTTGGAATGCATATAACCACATCCAATTTGAAAACCACAGGCAATGATAGTAGTCTGTGCTTTATATCACCTGTGTTTTTTAACTGACATATATGAAGCAGCAGCAACATATCCACCTAAGAGGAATGCATAATGAAAGTCCTGCATGGATTTTACAAAAACTAAACTCTGCATATTATAACAGAAACGTGTAAATGACTATAGAAGAGATTTAATTCATTACTAAACACAACTGATGAAGGCACAAATATGGAAAGTGAGTAATGCATCTGTGTGTGTGTGTGTGTGTGTGTGTAATGGTGTAAATTATTATGCACTTTTGGGGACTGATCCAAAGTCTATTCAATGCAATCAGTCAGCCCCCACTAGTGTTCCTAGTGGTTGGATTGAAGGGAGTATATATCATTGACATCAAGACTAGAAAGGTTAAAAATAATTAGAATGGAGCCCTTGGAAAATACATTTGCCAAAAAAAAAATCTAGACAGTTTTTAATAGCTTGTCAACAGATTTCTCAACCCTTATCAGAAACATTTCATTTTCTCCATGAAAAATTTGCATTTTTCTTGTTTATGCATGCTGCATATAACCAAGTGATGAAAACTCATATTAAAACTTGACTCGACTCAATTAGTTGCTACTTCCACATGTTTGAACATAAACCTGGAAGTCATAAACCTAATTCATCAGACCCCTGAGAACTGACTCAAAGTTATTAAAGTGCTGTACTAAATATTCATTACTTGACATTTTTAGAAAGTATATTACTCGTTTTATCCAGAGTAGTATATACCATTAAAAAACTTTTCTTTAATTCAGATGAAAACTATCATCATAAAATGATAATAATAAAATAGATATTTGCCTACACTGATCCAATAAATAGCTTGCATTTTATAACTAATAAAATCAAATGAACCTGAAGTCAAACTAATTGCAAATGTACCGACTAAATAATGACAGAATAAATGTTCCTTTGGTATTTTATTATTTTTCTGCAAACAATATAAACTTCCTGGAGCAACAAGCCTTATGTGTCTTGGGACCCCAGTGCTTCCCAAACCTGCCTTTATGGGCCCTGAAATCGTCTTCAGAAGCTCATTTCCAAATCCCTCCTCCAGCAGAAGTTTCGTGGTTCGCAAGAAGAGAGAGGACTTTCCCAGTGGTGGTCCACATAAACGGAATACTCTCCCCAAAGTAGCTCACCTGGTGACTACATCTACATCTTTTTGGCGTTAGGCAGAGAGCTTTCTCTTGTCCCAAATCTTCAGTTGCTGATGGAAGATTTAGCTGGTTGATTTTTACAGCAATCATACTTTGAGTAATGGTGATAGTGTGAGAGTATTGTGATCATTTGTAGCGGTCTAGCTGATTATTAGTATTTTTTATAGATTTATATGTAAAGGTAAAGGTACCCCTGTCTGTACGGGCCAGTCATGACCGACTCTAGGGTTGCTCGCTCATCTCACTCAAGAGGCCGTAAGCTGGCACTGTCCGAAGACACTTCTGGGTCACGTGGCCAGCATGACGAAGCGGCATCTGGCGAGCCAGCACCAGCACCGCACATGGAAACGCCGTTTACCTTCCTGCTATAAAGCGGTCCCTATTTATCTACTTGCACCTGGAGGTGCTTTCGAACTGCTAGGTTGACAGGAGCTGGGACCGAACGACGGGAGCTCACCCTGCCGCGGGGATTCGAACCACCAACCATACAATCAGCAAGTCCTAGGCACTGAGGTTTTACCCACAGCGCCACCTACATCCCTGATTTATATGTAAGGTATAATTATTGAGTTATTTGCTTTTCTTCTAAGTTGGGTTGAGACTTGCGTATATGGCAAGGAACAAGTCAAAAAAAGAAATAATAATGGCATTTTCTTCTTCTGGAGAGTTGCTGTTTCAACAATTTATATACTGCTTAATAATAATAATAATAATAATAATAATAATAATAATAATAATAATTTATACCCTGCCCATCTGGCTGGGTTTCCCCAGCCACTCTGGGTGGCTTCCAACAGAATATTAAAATACAATAGTCTATTAAACATTAAAAGCTTCCCTAAACAGGGCTGCCTTCAGATGTCTTCTAAAAGTCTGGTAGTTGTTTTTCTTTTTGACATCTGGTGGGAGGGCATTCCACAGGGTGGGTCATAAAAAAATACTGTTTGATCTCAGCTGGGAGAGAGTTACACATAATAGGGTCCACAGTACTGATCAAATGGCTCCTGGTGGATGCAAGCCATGTGTCTGAGCCATGGGAGATAACTAAGAGAGAGCCACCTGAAGTTCTCAGTAAGTGGAAGGATTATAAGGTCATTGAGGGCCTTTGACAGTGCAAGGGAACTGTCCTTCCCACCGGGAACAGGGACTGGGTATTTGGGAGGTTGCTAGGGTAACAGGTGTGAGGTGACAGGAAATAAGTGTCTTTAACAAGGTGTGCTGGGAAGAAGATGGGGCAGAAGAAAGACAGAAATCCATCTTGGGCAGCCTGGCTGAAAGCAGTCTTGGAGCCTTTGACTCTAGTGCTGCACTGCTGTGGAGAACAAGCTCTGCTTGAGATGACCATGTTGTAGAATCTGGACTACATCCAAACAGATCTAAAAATGTGAATAAATCATATTTCTTAAAGCCTTCTATGACAGCCTTGTACGACAGCCTCCGCCATGTCTTCAATTCTCCAAAGGAGCACAGACACTGCTTGAGGGCCAAGACCCCTGGAATCCTGGAATCCCTTGGCAGGGATTGATGTGGCCAGTAGCATTACCAATGCACAAGTCACCATGGTCAGATTATCACTGTCCAATAACTTCCACAATTTGTATACAAGTCATAGTAGCACCCCCAAGCTATGAAACTTCTCTTGCACAGAGAGCGCAGCCTAATCCAGAACAGGCAAATGGGCAGTTTCCCTTACAAAAGAACCACCCACCCACTTCACTTTGGAGAATTTCAGACCAGAGCTGTTTCACTTCAAAAATGGTCCAAATACCCATGGCTGCTTTAGCTCAGTATTTGGGTTTTCAGTAGTCATTTCCTAAATACCATCTTCCTCAAGGACATAACCTATTACAGTTTACTAGAGCTCAAAGACGCTTCATGCCTCTTTGAAAAATCATGAGTATGTCAGAGTCATCTGCAGCACTCATAGTTTTTTGGACTGGAATCATAAACAATTGGGTCATATTTGCTTAAGGCTCTATAATGTTATAATAAATCAAGCTGTTAAGAGGAGTAAATGTACTTGTTTTTCAAGAGAGAGAGTGAGCGCATGGTTGCACAAAATAGCTAGTTGAACAATACAGTCTTACTTTGGTTCTTGAACATAATCCATTCCAGAAATCTGTTCTGCTCCCGAAATTGTTTGAAAACCAAGGCACAGCTTCCGGTTGGCTGCAGGAGCTTCCTGCACTCAAGCGGAAGCCATGTTGGACATTCGGCTTCCAAAAAATGTTCAAAAACCAGAACACTTACTTCCAGGTTTTCGGTGTTCAGGAACCAAAAGGTATGAGTAACAAGGAGCTTGAGAACCAAGGTATAACAGTATAATATTTTAATCTGGCATTGTGAAAAATATTACTTAAGCAACATTGCAGAAGGATCATAAAACAGTGGTGAAGGATCTGTTTTGTGGGAAGAAGGTCCCAGTTTCAATTCCCAGCATCTCCAGGTAGGAGTGGAAGAAACCCTTGTCTGAAATCCAGGAGAACCTTTTCCAACAAGTATAGACAATACTGAGCTAGATGGACTAAGTATAAGGCAGTTTCCTATGTTTCTTAGTATAATCATATTCCAGATGTTTTAATGATGTGTACAATAGGCTTTATTCCAAACCAATTCTGTAAGTCTTTAGCTTTAGGTTATACAATAAAAGCATTGGTAGAAAAAAAGGGTAATAATAGTAGTAATACTGATATGCAGATGATACTTAGTGATAGGAAAACAAAATACATGTTTTCTTTGAAATCCTAACAGCCCACATTTAACTAAACATTAGGGAATGCATATGTTCATTAGATGCTGTTTTTATAAAAGTTTCTTTCAACATCAGACATAACATGGAGGGCTTTTTCATTATTCATTAATTGCTATCCTTGTGATAAATGAATTTTTATTTAACTTTTGCTCATGTGTGCAATAAAATAATCAGTAATAAGGATACATATGAGAATATTCACTTTGGACTCATAAATGAGGCAGATTTCCATATGCATGAAGAATTGGTTTTAAACAGTATGACATGTTGTTTGATAAACACTTCAGAGACTTACATTATGGTTTGCGACCTATCATCCAAACAGAATGCCCTTTTCTATTAAAAGTACTTTTGATCAGCAAAATTAATCTAGGGATGCAGTATTTATGGAGCACATTATCACCAGGTCCCTGTATAAGCAGAATCTGACACTACCAAAAAAGTTCATAGAATTTTATAGTAACTGGGGTGGTTGGGGAAGGGGGCAGAAAGCCTACAAATTTCTTTTAGTGATTCTGGAATATCAGGTTTTAGAATGAATGACTTCCTGCTAGCATGAAGGCTACTATACTGCACCCTGCACCCCCATTTTTGTCTCTCATCATTGGCTCCTGGAAAAATAAAACAAACTCAATCTCATGAATCAGAGCAACATTTTAATGTGCTCTTCTGCAAATAGAAAAATGCACCTTCCCTGTGAATTCAGTTCACAGAAGAACCTTATGCAAAGAAAATCAAACGGCATTCAGAAAATCAATTCTGCATTCAGTAGCCAGATTCATGCAGCTAATTGTAGGCAAGGTTTTGCATCTACATGCAGAACCACTTTAGTGGTATTTTTAGGGATGCTTCTGAATTTCTCTCCTCCAAATTCCTTCCCAGATTTTGGTGTCCTTAATTACCTGGTCTTGTTTCTAAATTAGAACAAGCAATTTAAGAAGTCATCCACTACTCTTGGGGAGTTTTTTTTCTGGATGTAAGATTTTTATTTACGCTTTTCATAATACAATAAGATATAGAAGACTGATTTAAATAAAAACAAAACAAAAACAGATATTAAAAATACAAATAGAATATGGAGTCCTCTTTTAAACATAATTCTTGACCCTTACCACCACCAACACTGCCTGAAGTTTCTGCTTTAAAAGTTGTTTTTTTAAAAAAATAAGTAAAGAAATCAGTAATCACAATGACCCATTTCAAAGTTGCTGTGGGACATGACCACTAAACCTAAGCAAGTCTGTGGTGAAGATATACATTTGTTAAATCTGTAATGATACATTGGGCATTGACAATATCTTTTCACAGTTTATGTAAGTGCAACTCATAGCAAAACGAGCTAAATCCTAAGTGTCTATGCTCTTGAAAGTCACTAGGATGTCATAGTGACAGGCAGCAGCTTTCCAAGATTTTAGACAGGGCACATACCCAGCCCTACTAGAGATGCCAGGGGTTGAAACGTCTGCATGCAAAGCGGAAAGATGCTCTACCAACTGAACTAAAGCTGTTCCGGAGGTATACCCTACTGATGTTTATTGCAGTGTGAAGTCATCAAAGGCAATTAACAACTTATGACCTATATGTCACCAAATACCCACCAAATAATACTTCTATACATTGCTCTATGCACTGTATTAATCAGCTTGAACAAAGAGTTCACAAAACACTTGGTTCTTCTCAAGGGCACCCTGGCATGTAATTATCTTCAAATAATTCGTGATGGTTTCTTACAACCTACTGTATCTGATATTTAAAGAAAACAACAAAGAAGGCACTAGAAAAAAGCTTTTAAAGCAGCAAAGTAGGAAATTATCTGCAAAATGTTAATAAGAATAGCTGATGTCTGGTACTTGAAAGTATCGCTTTAAGTGTTTGATCCGTAACTGAACTTCAGTCATCTTGAACCACTCAAGGAGATAACGTGAACAAGAAAGACAAAAAGAGATGGGGAAAAGGGACTTATTGTGGGGTTGTTAATAGACATTAACAGTTTTGTTTACCAGGAATGAAATGTTTTATTCCACTTCTGAGATTGTTATGTTTTAGGGTCATGACATTGTAAAGGGCAAAGTCAAGTTCAGCAGAGACCATTATGACAAGGCACTCCATGCTTCTTAAGTATCACAAGTGAGATTAATGAGAACATTGTCACAATTCAGATGTGATGAGGGAGACTGTAGAGATAGGTGTTCCAGACCATTTCTAAATTCATGTTTTTTTAAAAAAAAAACTGCACAGATTCACAATTAAATGCATATTAAATATATGAACACACATATTTGAAAACACACACACATAAATTGGAATACATAAAGACACTTAAATACATAGCAGTAAATTTCTCTCTCTCAATATGTATTTTAAAACTTATCTTGATGCATTTAAACCTGGCTAAAATTCTCAATCTGATATCACCTTTAAATGCTACTTCCTTTAAGCCAAAAGATTCTAAATTGCCACTTTTTATTTAATATCCAGGATACTGCAGCAATACATCACATCATACAACAGACAAATAAGTATTTGAAATTCCTCATTTGCAAACGGTGAATGAATATTTGCAGTTTTTTTGAATTTTCTTCTCCATGGGATCAGGATTTCTCCCCTTCTGGTTGTATGCAAACAAGACAAGAAGCACCTTTGTGCCTTGACCAGACACTATGAACTATTGGACTATGCCAAATTGGCAAAATTGAGGGGGGAAATTAGGAACCAGCAGAACCAGACTTTTCTGAATGACTGGAATAAATTAATGTTGTATCTGAAAGACAACTGTCAACAACTGACACCGTTAGTAAGGTTGCAAGAAGTTTTGCAAGGATAAAAGTATCACTTATTATTAAGAGTAATTTACAATTAATTTATAAAAAAATGATTTAACAATAATAAAATATAATCAATTTCAGGATTAGAGAATAAGTATGAAAACCATCAGTCGGCGGGGGGCTGGGGAGGGAAGTCACAGGCTTATATAGCCAAATATGTATTTTTATTTTTATTATTTAACAATGTTGTTATGTTTGAAAAACTGTATAAACCAATACAATTATTATAAAAAATACATAATTTGATTAAAATACCTTGAGTTAAAGAAGAAAAAGCTCCAGTTTGATTGGCACACATATTTTCCACACCCTACAGCAATGGTGTTGCCATAGCTAGACATAATAAGTGGCAGGATCCTATTCTTATGGGTTTGGAGAAGACCAGAAGAATAAGGAAAACAGTATAACCAATCTGGGCATGTTGAGGACAGGATGCTATAAATCCTAAGGTATAAACTGCACAGAAGTGACTATTGAAGTCAGGGGATTAGAAAGAATAGATGGATTTGTCCATTATGAAACATTTTCTGTGCGTTTGCCCAATACAATCCTAAGGGGCCAATGATTTTATTTTAACAAATAGTTCATTTATTTTTCATATAGTTATATTTGTTCAGTGTTGCTCTGATGCCTCAACAAAGCTTTCAATGGGCTTATTAGCTAATCATCCTGTATAATAATATCTACATTGACACACTTGATTTACACATAAACTGGAGATTTGATTTCCAGGGCTATTTCATGTTATTATAAGCACCTGATTGAATAAGCTGCTGCTTGGTGTCAAGGCTTGTTACCTTCTTAACCATTATGAATTCTCAGGTGGTTTTCTTGTAGTTTAATATACTCGCTGATTTTTTTTCCTTTTCAACATCTGTTCGAGTGGGTCCATTGCTATTTTTTTCTTTTTATCTTGCACATACCCCTCCCTGCGTAGAGATGGGCAAATCTGTCAGTTTTAGTTTCTCTAAGTTCCTCGTTTATTCAGGTTCATAAGTTTAGTTCCACACCTGTTTGTGATTTACTTTAAAAAGAAAGTCCTCATGAAAATTCACCATCATTTTAGTGCAATTTTCTCTTAATATTCACATGTTCATATACAATTTTCCATAATGTATACAATTTTGCAATGCAATTTCTGAAAATATAATGCATTTCTGTAAGTTACTTTCACCAATACATGCATTTCTATGTACACATCACTAGGCTGGAAAATGGAATCGCAAAATTCAAAGAAGTGAAAATTTTGAAGGCCGTCTGTGTTTCGGTTTGTGTATGGTTTCGTAAAGGTTGCTTTAGGTAGCTTTGCCTTTAAATGTGAACTGAATTGAAAGACTTCCCCATCCCCATTCCTACCCCACTTTCACTACTGTGAATACTGAAGAAATAGGTTCATTAATTTTTATCATCATACCTGTCTCAGCAGTCAGGGTATTATTCTTGCAATCTCTCCGAGGGTGAGTTTCTCCTTCCCTAATCTCAAGTTTCTTAGGTACTTGGGGAGAAAGTTTTAATTATGTTCACCTCTTCTGCAATTTATTTCCATTCTCTGTATTAGCTTTTGTTATCTTCACTTAATTCCATTCTGCTATCTCCACATTGCTCATATCTAGCCCTACCTGTTTCATACAGAACATCATCTATCCTTTTATTTTATTCTTGATTACATTATGCAACCTGTTCTATTCACAGATTTTCTTTTTTCCTAGAGCATCTACTATGTGTTGGGGAAAAGCAGGGAAAAGGAAAGAAGCATAATGAACATCTTGGTGTATTCATTTGGCTACTTAATCTTCATTTTAGAACATCTAAATAACAATCACATAATGTAGCTAGTCATGTCTCTTATGGTAATAAAATAATATCTGGTTTCATAACCATTGTCTGGAGCAGATTATCCTCGATCTCTGGCAGTTTAGGGACTGATTTTCAGTTGTTTTGCAAGGATCAGATTGGCTGTTTGAACAATGGTTGTTAAAATCAGTTTGCCCCCCCCCCCCCATTGAATGGCAAGTGTATTGAGTTGCTCTTTTTGTTTCTTTCACTTGGCTTTGGGGGTGAGGGTGGCAATGCATTTTACAGACATGATCTAAGTGCCTCTGCTTATCGTGTTTCATGAAGTTATTGTTTTTATTAGTTTACTTATGACATTGTTTGGTTTGTATGTTTCTTCACCATCTCTGCTTGCTGCCATGGGTATGCTGATAGAACTGTGGGATTAAGATGCAACAACTAAATATTCATTAGGATAGTTTATGATCTCTTCATTTAGTGCATGGCAAAGGAAGACAGGCAGGGTTGCTCTGTTCCCACAGGGCCAGGAACACTTCCTTTGAATAGTGTGTGTGTTTTAATGCATCTTAAGGGACAGGCCGTAGCTCCTGCTTTGCCTACAGAATGCCCCAGTTTCAATCCCCAGCACCTCCAGGCAGGGCTGGGAAAGATTCTTAGTCAAAACTCTGCTGAGCTGCTGCCTGTCAGGGTTCAGCAGGGGAAGCCATTCTGGAGCTTTCCAGATGTTGATGGGAAACCAGATAGGACTCCAACTGAGATAATGGCAGTAGAATCTCGAAAACACATGGAGGGTCATAATCTAGGCTAGATAATCCTGAGCTACTTGAACCAATGGTCTGCCTCTGTATAAATTATCTTCCTACTTACTATGTAGAGTGAGAATAATATATTTTGCCCAGCTCTCTTTCAGTTAAGGAGTAGGCAATCTTCTGTTGGTCATCAGCTTCTTCCTACTTACTCCAAGAGCCTCTCAACAGCAGGGCCTTCCATCAGGCAGAACCATATAAAGCAAAGCAGACTGAACATTCATATCACTTCACATGAAAAAACCCAGTGTGATGTTGAAGATGTTACATTAGGAGCAGGGACAACACGAATGAGCACTCGGTCATGAAGCTCATTGAGTGACTTTGTGCCAGACACTCTTTCTCATCCTGCCCTGCAAATTACTGTGAGGTTAAACAGGAGAAGGGGAATGGTATATCTTGCTCTGAACATTTCAGAGGAAGTTTCGGATGTGCTAAATAAATAATAATAAATACACGAGATAGGAAAATCCACCAACATATCACTGCATGATATAAAATTAAGGGACTGAGCCTTCCTTAACATCTAATGTCACTGTATCAATTGGTGTACCATGACTTTGAGTGGGTATTTAATATGGATACTGATTTTTATTGGTACTAATTCACATGATTTGCCATTAAAGTGTCAAGTGAAGGCAACCAGTGCTGAGAGATCAGGTTACCTCTGAATTTTTTTAATCTGTGGAAATGTGAATTCTTTCTACCAAACAGCATTCATTAACATGTAACATGTAAAGTTGGCTTCCATGAGTATCACTGGCACCTGCTGGAGAGTCAGTGACATAGCAAACATTTAACAATTGATAGTATATTATCTACTACCTTTCTTGCTTGCACATTAGCATTTCTCTTATCCAAAGATCAAAGCTTTCATATGACTGAAACTGCAGTAAATGGTTTTTCAGCTCTGTAAACTTCCTTTTAGTACACCACAGACAGTCTCCAAATACACACATTTCTTTTTTAAAAAAACAAAACAAAACCCCAAACCCTTGTTGCTGAAATTGGGTGCAATATTGTCAAAATATTGTCAAAATTAAGCACTTTGGGGTGTCATTACTTTCAGTATGTTTAATTTGTTCCCCGCTGAAGTTAGTGAGATCAATTGCTTACCTTTCACTGGACTATATCTTTGCTTTGAAATTTTACAAGCATGTCTTTTAAATAATTCTTTGCAAAGCACATGCATTCCGAGAAGTCACTGGATTATGTGCACATATGATCTTTGGTACAATTGTTTTGTAGAATTAATTAGCTGACATCATGACTTTATGTGTATTTTGGGGAGAGGGGAGGAAGTGGAAATGCTAATTTGCAAATGATATAATGCTATGTACTCAAGAGATAAAAGCAGAATGATTTATGGTCCAGAATTAGCAGATTAACAGATTTTACTGTTCTGTTTTCCCCTGTTGTGCTTATAAACATAAATATCAGCCATTACACTCAAATATGCTACGCTCATTAGGATGATCTTTAATGATGCTGACTCAGGCAATGCTAATGAGATTTTAAACCTTAAACTTTGTTGATTAGAAAGATCACAGTGTCTTAGGGCCTATGTGGGTTACCAACTATACTACATCTATTGACAAACATTCGTGCCTTCTGATTTTATAATTCCATAACACTCAGATTCTAACATTTAAAATTAAAACAACGAAGATGCTAAAATGCTTCAGAATATGCTAACATGTGGAATATGCCATCAGTTACATCTACTTTAATTTGAATGTCTTGATAATTTTTAAATGCCAGCATTCAGAGTGTAAAGCTAGTAAACAATTACTGGGATGCAAAAAACCCCCCACAGAACTAGTTTTGTACACTCAAGAAAGCTTTGGGATTGGGGTTCTTAAAAAGTGAGGGAGGCCAACAATTCAAATGGACTCACCCAAGCTATTCTCTGTTTCTCATTTTTCAAATCTTACATTCAGATCTCCACATTTCCTTATCAGTTTGGATTTTTACAAGTTTTTTATGAAATTAACCAGGATTTTAGTGCAGAATTCTCCTACTGTTCTCATTTCAGCTAAGCATTTTATCCTAATGTAATGCATATTTGTAACTTATTTCCCTTACTATATACATTTTTGCACACTTTATTCTACTATAAACATTTTTGTATGTATTAACTGTCTGGAGAACTTCATTGCACAACTTGGAGAAGTATGAATTTCAAGGGACAGCTGTTGCAGTTTACAAACTACCAAGACCTCTGGCAATGTTCAAGTGGACTTGTGGATGGTGGGTGGGGTTGGGGGTTGAGAACTGCTGCCCCAAAGTCAATGCACAGGAAATACACAAGGCTAGCTTAAGCAACCATTCTTGTGGGGAGGATCCCTGTGAATTCTGCTCATTGGTTCCTGAATAAGAATGTTTTGGACTGTAGACTTGCAGTGTGATTCTGTGTGTGCTTTACTCTGAAAAAACACCCACTGACTTCAATTTAGAGAAGGAGAAAATGAGGACAGGGCTGCTGGACAATTATGTAGAAGATGGAATTTCAGCAAGTAAGGTTGGCATGTATTTCTACATAAGTGTGCAGAGGAATCCTTATTGTATGTGTAGGTGGTTAAGTCTAGGTTCTATGCAAGTAAATGTACATAAAATTGCAGGCACACAGCACGATATATACAAGTGATATATTACTCAGACCTAAGCCCCTTTGAACTTGATGGGACTTATTCACAGGTGTGTATAGGATTGCAACCATAGCAATTTTAAATTCTTCTTCTTCTTCTTCTTCTTCTTCTTCTTCTTCTTCTTCTTCTTCTTCTTCTTCTTCTTCTTCTTCTGGCTCTGGGCAGCTTTCAACAGAACATTAAAAACAGAATAAAATTGTGGCTCAATCACCTTGCCCAAGAATGGAAGATTTGAGATTGGGCAATAGTTGGCCATATCAGCCAGGTCCAATTTTTTTTTTTAAGAAGTGGTTTAATGCCCACCTCTTTCAGCAGGGCTCGAAAGATTCCCTCACAGAGGGAAGCATTCACCACCCTGCAGAGCCCATCATCCAGCTCTTCCCTGCTTGCTTTTATTAGCCAGGATGGGCAAGGATCAATGAGACAGGTGGTTGGTTTCACTTGTCCAAGCAGCCTGTCCACATCCTCAGAGGTAACAGATTGGAATTCATTCCATGCAACTTGACTAGGCAGGACTCTAGCACTCTCGCGCCCTGGCCCTGCTCCCACAGTGGAGGCTACCTCTTTCCAAATCTGAGCGACTTTATCTGCAAAAAACCTTTGCAGAATCATTGCAGGAGATTTTGGGAGCCTTATCAGGCCCCGATGGCACAGCTGGTTAAGTGATGAACCACCTGAAAGAGTCTTCTGCTGCTGTTTTCTGCAGATGCAAGACAGGCGGTGAAGAAGGTCCTCTTCGCCGTTGCTATTGCCACTTGGTAGGCTCAAAGGTGAGCTCTAACCTGTGTCCGGTTCCAGTTCCAGTTTATTCACTTTGTTCTCTTTTTAGCCTTGTTCAATCACCTTATTTAAAAAGTTGACTGCTTATCAGGGTATCTCCTACTATCAGCAATATAATAATGAGGATGATTGTATTGATATTTATACATTTCTATAAATATGCATGTACACATCTGAATATATTGTAACTGTCATGCCCCTACTGGAGGAAAGTTCCAGCTCTTAAAGGTGCAGGCTGTCCAAAACCAGAGTGTCTGCCTGAAAAACAAGGACTTGTTGGCTGTAAGGGACTACCCATGAGAAAGCTACTTTTCATGAGTAGACACAAACAAACCTGAAACTGGGAATGTAGTGAAATTATTTACCCTGGGTGTTTAACTATGCTGCTAATTAACTGATGTCGGTGGTATTCTGTAAAAGTAAATAGTTTGGAGGGAATAAAGTAGCACACAACACTAATATAGTCTAGGTGTAGTTTTTCACTTCTAACTGTAAATGAAACAATAAATAAAAAAAGAATTTAAAGTATAAACATGTAAGTAATTAAAATATGTATAGTAAATGATTCCCAGCTTTTAGCCTTTTCATTATTTATACATGGTATCTTGCGTTACTTTTCACCACACAAGTCATTTTAGTGAGGTCACTATATTGATTTAACCTGTAATTGCTTGAGGGAAAATTATGATTCTGTAGCTGCCTTGCTTGCCTAGAAAGCAGTGAATCATTTCCAGCCCTTTAGCATATCTTATCCTACCCATGAATTTTTGTTTGTGCCGAAAGATCATAGGTTCCACCTGTTCTTTGAACAAGTGATACATCTGTTATTTATTTAGCCATCTTCTGGACTCCTACATATGCTACAACTGATTTTTCTTTAAATGTGTGATAACAGTAATGGTGGCAACTAGAACTCAGCTGTCTTTTCTCTGAATGTTTTGTTTCAAACCAGTATTTACATCTGTAAAACAGAATTCCAAAGGTTTTCTCATCATAGTCATCTTTGCACTTCTCTGTCCTCTGGCAAGCATGACACGTCCCACATTCCATCCAAGGAGTGATTGCTGCCTCTACTATTCCAGGCTGAAACTAAATTCTGAGAAGACAGAGGAATTGTGGGAATTTGGTTCCCAGGTTCAGGAAGATGGTATGCACCCTATTCTGAAAGGAATAGTAGAATAATAGTAGAATAATATAATTGTATAATTGGAAAGTACCCCAGTCATCTAGTCCAATCCCTGTGATGCAAGAATCTCAGCTGAAGCATCCATGACAGATAGCCATCCAAAATCTACTTTAAAACTTCCAAGGAAGGAGAGTCCACCACCTCCTGAGGCAGTTTCACTCCTTTTGAAGGAAAAAGTTCACAGCCTGGTGATTCTCCTAGAACCAACTTTGTTGTTGTCATTATCACCACCATCCTAATATAACATCCTAATAGAAAACATTTTCAACATAAAACTTTCACATTCAAAATTCACACCTGACGTGTTAAAACACAGAAAGTATATATTTTTTAATTTCAAGTTAGACATTTATCGCCCAGAGTACCTTCTATCAACTTTGTCTTGTTCAAAAGCTCTTGGAGAGGCAGAGACAACCTGGCGATGGTTATCTATGCAATGATAACCTGATGGGATTACTGTAACACAGGGATGAGGAACCTGTGGTCCGCCAGATTTTCCTGGACTTTACTTCCCATCATTCCCAGTTAGCTTTACCAATGCTCAGGGCGGATTGAACATGTAATGCAATAGCATCTGGAGGGCCAAAGGTCCCCCATTCTTTCTATAGATGGGATTGCCTTTGAATATATTTCAAAAGTTTCAGTTTGTACAGAATGCATCTGCCATGTATGCCAAATTCATTTCATATTTTGCTAGTGCAAAGGAACTCCCTGGCTTGTCTGGCTGCTCTCAAACGAGTGCTAGTATTGACTTTTAAAATCCCTAAGGACTTAGGACCAGGTATCTGAAGGACTGCATTTCCCCCATGCCATCCTGCCTGCACTCTTAGACCATCAGCTGAGGGCTCCTCTCTGTTCCCTCCTTGTCAAACAGACACAAAGCAGGTGGCAACTAGACAGAAAGACTTTTCGGGTTTGTCATCCTGTTTATGCAACACCCTCCCTAGAGAGGCTCATCTGGCACCAACACTGCTTTCTTTCAGGCATCAGCCAAATCCTCTTAGGCGTTTACATTTTAGGCATTTTAAATCTTGCAGATGGCTGTTTTATCTGCTAGTAATTTTATATGTTTTGTTGTTGCGATGTTTTAATTGTGTAAACTTCTCTGGAACCAGTCTTGGTGAAAGGTGGTGTATAAAATGTTTTTAAATGAATGAATAGATGGAATGTTATGCTTCTGAGAGAGTTTGAATGACTCAGGAGCACAGCATGAAATAGACAATCTCAGCCTCCCACCTATGTTTGAAGCTGGCAAATATGTCTGAATAACACCCTAAACTCAAGCTTTGCTTAAGAAGCTCTCAGACCACACTTTTCCGTCATTGTCAAAGAGAAGTGTTCAGGTAACCACATATTTGATCTGACAGTACTAACGCAGCATGCAGTGGTCCTGACAAGAACTTATCTGGATTTCTTGATTTATATATACAGTGGGATATTTCACGATAGGAGTTTTAAAAAATAGAGTGGAGCAGAAGCAATGAAAAAGGTATGACTCGCTTCTGATAACAATAACTATACCAGAGTTAGAGAATGGCTGCTTCTTCTACCCTGAGAGAACAAATTGTTCGCTGCAATAAGACACAAAGAGCCTGCTGGATTAGGTCAATGGCCCATCTAGTCCTAGCAGACCAGAGGCATGTGGGAGACCAGCAAGTAGAATTTGAACATGAGAGCACTCTCCTCTTCTGTGGTTTCCAACAACTAGTATTAAGAAACATTGCTCTTTCCATCTGTGGAGGCAGAGCACAGCCATTGTGGCTAGTTGTCATAGATAGCCCTCTCCTCCATGAATTTGTCTAAACTCTTTTAAACCCAAATTAAATTTTACATGGGATGCAG
Source organism: Podarcis melisellensis (assembly GCF_964234715.1). Classification (NCBI taxonomy): domain Eukaryota; kingdom Metazoa; phylum Chordata; class Lepidosauria; order Squamata; family Lacertidae; genus Podarcis; species Podarcis melisellensis. The sequence continues at coordinate 31,683,325 of NC_138541.1, forward strand.
GTGGCGCTGTGGTATAAACCACTGAGCCTTGGGCTTGTCAATCAGAAGGTCGGCGGTTCGAATCCTTTCGACAGGGTGAGCTCCCATTGTTTGGTCCCTGCTCCTGCCAACCTAGCAGTTCAAAAGCACGTTGAAGCACAAGTAGATAAATAGGTACCAATCCGGCGGGAAGGTAAACGGCGTTTCCGTGAGCTGCTCTGGTTTCGCCAGAAGCAGCTTAGTCATGCTGGCCACATGACTCGGAAAAACTGTTTGTGGATAAATGTCGGCTCCCTCAGCTAGTAAAGCGAGATGAGTGCCACAACCCCGGAGTCATCTGCGACTGGACTTAACTGTCAGGGGTCCTTTACCTTTTAAAATTTTACATTCTTACATTTATTCTGAAAATCGCCAAAGGAGACAGGTACAGAGATGGCATTTCAGAAATGGGAAACCATCACAGAGAAGGCCATATAATGGGTCAGTGCCAACTAGGTGGTATAGAAACATAGAATTGTAGAGTTGGAAGGGACCCTGAGGGTCATCTAGTCCAACCCCCTGCAATGCAGAAATCTCAACTAAAGCATCCATGGCAGATCCAACCTCTGCTTAAAAACCCCCAATGCAAAGAATCTAAGTTCCTCCTGATGTTTAGTCAGAATCATCTTTCTCATAACTTGAAACCATTGGTTTGGGTCCTAGCCTCCAGGGCAGGAAAAAACAAGCTTCCTCCATCTTCCGTGTCACAGCCCTTTAGATATTTGAAGATCACTTTCATATCTCCTCTCAGTCTCCTGTTTTCCAGGCTAAACATACCCAGGTCCCTCAACCATTCCTCATAAAGCTTTGTTTCCAGATGCTTGATTAATATTTCACCTTTAAGAAATTCCCATCCATCTTGTAGTGATGATGGCAGCTGTGGCATGCAGGCCAAAACCATATTTGATGTTTTGCATAGCAATATGGTGTATTTCTCATGTGCTGTACTCTGTGGAAGGCATACTTGGCAAACACATTATTACCAAATGCTGTGAGGTGCAATCATCTCTTGCCAGCAGCAGCACCGGGCATATGGGGTGTGAAGGGCTGCAGCCCCCTCAATATTTTGAGGCAGGGGGTGCTGCACCCCAGTATTAAGGGGGCTGCCATCCCCTGCCACCCCCCTGGGTGAGTGCTGGCACCCTCCATGGCGCCCACTGCCATCGCCCAAGCGCTGGGATGGGCAGGAGCCTTGGAGGGTGATTTTTTCCCTTTGCACTGTCCGCCAGAGCATCTCGACAGGTTCCCATGCATCCTGGTGGGGTGCCACATGTGTGATGTCATGCATGCCCAACATCCCCCATGGTGGGGACTTCTTGCCATAAGTCCTTCCTCAAGGAAGCAGAGACCATGGTCCCAAAACCAGAGGTGACACCAACAACAGGGCCTCCCTTACTACTCTCACAAAGGAGCAACATGGACACAAAGAGCCTATAGAGTCATGTGTTTAACCCTACATTTGACATGTCAGGGCTCCTCCATGTCCCTCACAGTTTGAAAGATAATATTTGAGAGAGGAAGCCATTTCTATCAAATGGCACAGTTCATTGGATTTTTATATACAAAAAGTGTGCACATAAAAGATGTGTGCAATATGCATATTTTGCAAGTGAGTGCACTGAAAAGTGTGTTTTATGTAAACAGTATCCATCAAATGCACAAAACAGGATGCAGCAGAACATCACACAGTGGATACAATGGCATGCAACAAGGTGAAATATACCACTGACTGAGGGCAAAATTAGCTGCTCATTCCATCCTTATTTTGTTGTGGACTGACTTACATAATCAGGTTGCATCTATCTGAGAATATCCATTGAAACAAAGATAGCCTTACATGGATAAATTAGTTTGTATAATGGCATGATAAATGCAATTATTGCTTCTGCTAGTGAACTGAGCTAGGATGTAAAATATGCACTTTTTCAAATTTATTTGATTCTTGGAAAATAAAGCGGCAATTTTCTCACTTTCACTAGACCTGTTTTTGCTGACAGAGCAGGAACTATATTCCAGTGAGTTAGAAAGAGAGAGTTATTCACAATCAGAGCTCATACTTTTTCATCCAGATATGGCATTTAGTAGGGCAAATTCCATTTGTTATAGCTAGTACAGCTCTCCCGGAAATATGCTAGTGCCATAAGTATGTATTCTTAAATTAAATTTGTATTAACAAATTTCTGCTATGAATACAGAACACTGAATTTTGTCACATACAGGAGAAAATAAATTATAATTATCTATAGCTAGAATCAGAGAGTGTGATTAGTGCAACAGCTGTTTGGAAAGCAGGCACTCCAGCAGGATACCAACTTGATGAACAGTAAGAGATTTTTAGCGATGCCAGATATTCTTTTTAATTTGCCATGTGTTAGCAAACGTATATTTGCTGGCATTGTAAATTCTCTCTCTCTCATTTTGAACCTGGATCAAGGGTGTAATGGGGCAATAGTGCATTCTTCATTCTCTTAGGGAGGCTGGTTTAAAAGAAATATTTAGCGCAGATGTCCCATTTCCCCATTTTCTTAGTGATCAGCATTTTATAAATATGTCGCTTTCTGTTGTTTAAGAAGTATTCTTAAAATGTTGTTACCTCCAAGAGGCAGTTGATGAGGACAAACCGTGTGTATGTGTGTGTGTATGAATGATTAATGCCTCCTTGTAAGAGCAGGTAGTCCCTCCCTGCTTGAGGGAGGCAGTGGTAAAACCACTCCTTAATATATCGTCCTTGGATTCAGAAAATCTGAGAAATTAGCAGCCAGTTGCCAATCTCCCTTCAAGCAGGGCTCTTGAATGGGTAGTCATGGACCAGATCCAGGGGCTCTTCAGGGACAGGTGTGCCAAGGTGGGGGGGCAGGGGTCCCTGGAAAATTTTCAATGAAGGGCTGGCCTCCTAAAAGTTTTATGGCAGCCATGCACATACTCCATGGGGTGTGCTTGCATCATGTCAGCAAGCCCCATGGCATCCGTGAGTAACATTATGATGCACCAAAGGTGCCTATGATGTGTGTCAGTCAGGGCTGGAGAAGCTGATGGTAGGCAGAGACCTGGCTGAAGCTCACTCTGCACCCTCTGTGAGTGCCTCCCAGGCTCTGGCCCTCTTTGGGATGGTGCTGGATTTCCCACTGTCCTGCCCTATTGTGTTGTGGTCCTGCCCAAAGATGAGCATGTTGAATATGCTAGGACCTTGCTGTGGAATATTTGGTTATCATATTCTGGGTCAGGGAGGAACTTTCCCTGCAGACTAATTGTCCTGGCTTCAGGTTTTTGCCTTTCTCATAGCAATTGTCCCAACTTTGGACATTAAGGCATTAGTCTGGATCTTTAACATTTGCGTACCCTGCTAAGGGTGCCTGAGGTGGCCCTGGAGCAGGGGCACCAAATCCTGGGGGCCAAGCTCTTTTGACTACCCCAATATTTTGGGAGGCCCTGCAATGTCCAAAAATATCAGGAGTTGGAAGAGGCCAAGTGCAGAAACAAGCATGGTGCAGTTTTAGGGGCGACTCCTTGTCTTCCTCTTCCTGCCACAGAGGGGAAGGAGGGTTCAAGCAGGTGGCAGTAGCAGGAGCAGCAGGAGCCACTAGTCATTGAAGCTGTACTGCTGCCACATATGGCTCCACCCTGGCTCTTCCCAACGTCCTGATGTCACGTGCATGATTTCAGAGGGGCCAATCACCATCACAAGCTGGCACCTGTCCTGGACGGAGCATCAAACTCAATATGGGGGGGGCAATCTCCTTTCCAGGGTCAACACATCCCATTACCATCCAGCAGATGGGATGGTTGATCTCAGATGCAAATCCAATGCCTTCACCAAATTCGGCTTACATCTGTAATCAATAAAGCTGTGGCCTATTTCATCCCAAAACTGATGTCCTGTGTCTTATTTAACTTGCTGGGTGGTGTGCTTCTGACAATTGGCCATGCAATAGTGTACATCACAAAATGTTAGTGTATATCACAACATGCATGTTTTTGCTTTATTGCTTGCGCACATGGTGGTAAGCCAAATGGCCTATATCTTCCCAATAAATGCACATTATGTTTATGTACATTACCTATGTCCTTTCTGGTACCTAGATATAATTCCCCTAGTCACTTCATTGGTTATTATATCAACCCTAGAGTTAAAAGCCTATAATTTAAGTTGACTTTTCAAATCTACAGCAAATTACAGAGAGCTCAACGGAATAGATTTCTCAAAAGAAAGCTATCTTGCTACATTGGGTCAATTATTCTCATGTTTTTCACAAACCACTTCAACTGCATATTTTGCTTACTTTGAACCAAATTTTTCAGAGCATCATATCCTGAAAATCACCATAAATAATTTGAAGAAGTAAATTTGGTACATATAGTTTTTAAGAATCCCAATCTTTTTATGCCTCTGGATTCCCAATGGAGAACTCTTGGAGGGGGAATTATTTTATACAAGCAAAGATACTTGACCTTTCAAGATTGTTAACAGACAATTTTTATGACCATTGATATTTCTTAGCAGTGAGTTTAGCACTACGGGAACAGTACTTCTCAAGCCACAAAATGTCACTTTTATGATGTATTCAGTTTAACAGCTTTAAGGGCACCATTCCCAAACTAATGACTTATAAAAGCTTAAAGGCATGCAATTTTACTTAAAGATGTGCAGGTGCTAGAAAAATCTTCATATTAGATTACAATAGGAAATAGTGCACCATGCTATTTCAGTAATTGCTTCGTTTCCTTCAGTACTCTGAGAGTAATATGACCTGTAGCTTGTTCATATGACCATGGCCCTTTCATATTGAAATATACACTGCAATTCAGCAGCCTGCCATTATTATACACAACGGAATGATTATGCAGTGTTTTCTCTGTGACATTAAAAATATATATTAGGAAGAAAAGGTGGTGATTGTTGAGAATACATTCAGATCTCAGTATATTTTGTGGCACTGACAACCACCTTGTTTTTTTATTCTCATTTTATGTGTGTGTGTATGGATAGGGATGGTGGAGAAATAGGTTTGGTCAGCTTTTTACAACAGACCAATCTATTCCAGTGGCCCCAAACCTGCTTGTGGATTGGAACACAACCACACCTATTTTGGGCCAGTGCTAGATTTTTAGTCCCCCCCTACCCCCACAGCAATTCGACTTTGCTGGTTTTGTCTTCTGTATTTACATTGCATGTTTTGCTTACTTGAGTCATCAAGAGGCGTTCGCTGTACTGATATTAGTGTTGGGATTTTCCATTCACCTTTAGTTGCAGATATGGGGTTGTTATGTGTCATATGTCTGTTTACATTCCAGCACAGTTTGCTGGCGTAAATGGAACTTCCGCTGTATTGCTTTTGCTTTGACTCTCCGAGGAGACGGCAGGGAGAGACAACATGTTTCTTTGTCTTGATTTATGTTTAATAAATCTGTAGTTAATAGTATGTATTCACAAGCTTCAGTCTTTTCCGTTGTGCAGTTTACACTGCTAAGTATAGTGTGCCCAAGTCTGGGAGGCTCGGGTCACTGATTTATGTCAGAGCCAGAGGTCGACGGATCTTCGCAGCGGCACAGCTGGAAGGAGACGATCCACCTGGGGGCTAGCCAGCTGGCCTTTCGATCCCCGGATGATGACAATTAGATGGAGCTTAAATTATGCCATTAGGGAGAAGCCTTAGAAGAAACTGCTGTAGGAGAGGGACTATGAGCAGCATCATGAGAGGGGTGTTTCCAACTATCCCAACCTTTACCCTTGGAAGCCTTGCAAATGGGTGCAGGAAGGTGACACTTAGTAACATCATGGGATTAAGGTGAAACTGTGAAGCTCCTTTGTTATTTTTGCTATTGGGTACTACATGTTGTTTAAGTAATATTGTTATAATTAAAGTATTGAAATGTGTTTTTGTAATATATATATATATATATATATATATATATATATATATATATATATATATGCTATGTTATTATGAAATAGCTTTTGTAGTGCTTGTTTGAAATGCATCCCTGTTTTTCATTGTCATTGTGAGCCTCTTTGAGCATGATTTTGTGGGAAAGTGGGTAGCAAAAAACCCACCTCTCTCCACATGTGAAATCTTCAGCGTAGAAAGCCTCCTTGGCTCCAGCAGTTCTGAAGGTATAAGTTGCAAATAGGATTGGGCTCGAACAACACTCAGAAATATCTACTGGATGGATGAACATGATTTGAATACAAATAGATGGCCTTCAAGGCTATGTGAGTAGTGCCTGTCACAACAATAGGAAGAGCAGGGATACATGATGGGAGAGGGCAGGCGTGATTGACTGGGGATAATCAGCTCTAGTCCCATTTTTGTTCTGCTAACTCCAAATCCTTTTATGTATGTCAGGGTGGTGAGTTGGGGGGAGTTGACATTTTCCTGCATCCCGGCAGAGTCACTGTGAGCAGAAACAGTGAAGACAGAAGTGGTTTGCCTCACAATTATTTCCCCCCTCAGTTTGCCTTTAGGGACTCTTGCTATTACCCCCATTTTCCTTCCGGGTATTGCTTAGAAGTGGTAACCCTAATAATGTGGAAACTGGAAACATCTGCAACCGTCCTTCCCACTGAAGATCCTTGGAAAAAGAGGAACTTCAGGTATAGGTTTCTGTCTGCCCTGCCCCCAATTTATCAATTGCATTCAACAGGAATATTTGAAGGGGGAGATTACAGCAAAGAGAAACTGCCTGTTGTTCCTCCATCCAAGAAATATTTGGGCCTGAAGCCTCTTTAAATTTCCGTATACAATTCAGTGGAAGAACCCTTCTCAATTAAATTGCCTTGAGGGAACAGAAATAGGTGGTACCTCTCATTTCGTATCTCCTGCTAACCTAGCAATTCAAAAGCATGTCAAGTGCAAGTACCGCTCCGGCGGGAAGGTAAACAGTGTTTCCGTGCACTGCTCTGGTTCACCAGAAGCGGCTTGGTCATGCTGGCCACATAACCCGGAAGCTGTATGCCGGCTCCCTCGGCCAGTGAAGCAAGATGAGTGCCGCAACCCCAGAGTAGGTCATGACTGGACCTAATGGTCAGGGGTCCCTTTACCTTTACTCATTTCGTAATGGTTTGAAATATGCTGAAATATTTCCCCATTTGGTGGGATGTATCTTGGATTATTTCCAAGCTAATCAAGCGCAAACCATGGGGAGTTCTTCCATTACTGTTATTCAGTTCTTCCTCACAATCCAGACAATGGGTTATTTATAGGTCTTGTTGTCTGACGTGCATTCTGCAAAAAGATATCACTGCATCTTGATTTTTTTCTGATGACTAAATCTACTTTTTCTGTTTTACCCTACTTTCTAATACCCAACACTTAAGTGTAACATTTCTCATTATCAGTAATATATTTTTATTTCTGTTCAGAAGCTGTCAAGTCACTGCCATGCTCCTCAAGAAAAGTGCTTCCTTAAAATGTAACCATTAAGTTAGCATGGAAATGGCACAAAGTGAATAGAATGAAGGTACATAATGTGAGCAAAATGACACTGTAATTTCTTTCACCGTCCAAATGCATCACACACCGTTATGATAAACGAATGTACATTCTAAGGCAGTAAATTCATTGGGAAGCAGATCAAATTGGAAAGGCAAACAATACTTTAAGGAAGATGCTTATCGGCGCCCACAAATATTTAATCACCTATTCATACAAACTAAGTGGATGTGTGTGCTTTGTATTCCTCTTATCATTTCTACACAGATAAAATACATAGTGAAACAAAAACAAAAAACCCTTATTGATTTATAAATTACTAGCACTATTATAAATGAAAGTGTATAAAAATAGATTCCAGTAGTTGTTTTTTATGAACTCACCCAATATCTTTTTGGGAGAGGCCCGATAAAATATGTGAAAGGGCTCAACTTTTTGTGGGGAAATCTTGCATTATTATTATTATTATTTAGAATAGCAACCCCAATGTGTTCTAGCAACATCTGGTCTATTGGGCCTTTGCCAATATTCTGGACATAAAATAAAGGCCACACACTTACCTAGAAGAGATAGTCATAGACATAGATTCTACTGGTCATGGATCTTCTTCCTAAACTGGGAATGACTTTTTTTACTCTTAATAATTGTTCTTATTTTGTAGCACTTTATGTGTCAGTCACAACCTTAGGGTTTTTCATATTGTATTGACAACAGAGAAACAAGAATTTTGGGGTGCCAGTAATGTAACTAGACAATTATTCTGATAAACATTGTGTAATCAGGTGCAGTATAACAGATTTAATTGTGTATATCTCCACACAATTATAATATGTTGATCCTTGCAAAACTCAAGTACTGAAAATATCATTTAAAATAGTTAATGAAGCAAGATCCTGGAAATTACTGCCATTAAAAATCATAATAATGACCAGGAATGTTAATTTTCTGCATGGGTGCAATTGCACCATGAATCGTGCAGTTTAGCTTCTGGCATGGTGCATATTGCTTCTGTTCAGTTATTGAAGAATCTCAACATTATTCTTTTGAATGTTTCTAGCCCTCATGAATGTGGAAGTTCCTTACTGGTGACAAACGATATACTCCATTTTCTTTTTCTTCTTACTTCTGTTCCGCCTTGTACACTTAAGATACAATGCCATATTCTTTGTAGATTTTTTTATAGCAAATATTTATAAAGCAGCAAGACACCACATTAAGATTTGAACCTTATTCACGTCTGAGAATTTATGAAAGCATAAATGCATCATAACATAAATATGAGACAAGAACAGGCAAATGGTATTGGCTAGAGCTGTTTTCTTGAATCTTTAGCATATGTGCTGCTGGGGTGCAAAGATCCACCCAGCGCCCCTCAAAGTTGTTGAGCTTTATTTGGGAGGGGGAAGCCAAAGTTGTTGGCTTTTTTGGGGGGGGGGAATCACTCACCTGTAACAACAACACAGCGGAAAAACTACTTTTGTTTCCTGACCCATCTGGAATATTTGACGCTATGGAATAACAGAGCGATGGAGGAGGGGGGCGGGGACTTTCACTCCATTGCTTTACACTGCTGCCAATTGAGAGAGAACGCTATACAGTAGGCATACATCTGGTGCCCCCCAGTATTCGGTGACCGGGTGCCCTGCACCCCTTGCACCTCTGGGTAAAGATGGCCCTGGTTTCACACAATTCCCTTTCAACCTTTTCCTGTCCAGTCCAGACCCCAGGATGTGATCACCATTCCAGTTCCACTGCACTTCCCTCCTGTTTCAGGCCAGTCCCACTCACTGAATTTAGGATGCTTAGGAGTCAGTTTTGGATTCTTCATCATGCTCTCAGGTGCTCAGGCTGTGGGGGAAAGGATGCTAGACTGAATAGGCCTTTGTTCTGATCCAGAAAGATTCTTCTTCTTACAACCCTGTACTAATACTGTCTCTTTACCAATATATTTGTTAACAAAGTGCAAAAAAAGCTTTCTATTTCTAGTTCTTCTCATTCTCATAAGCCTAAATCCATATTTTTGTTCAGTTCACTTACATGCTAATACATGAACAACATATTGGAACTTTTCACTACAGAGAAGCCTCAATGCCTCAAAGATTGCCATATTTCAGTTATTTATAGTGTAATGTTAACCAAACAGCGGGGGGGGGGGGTTAAAAAGAAAGAAACTGCTCTGGAATTGTAATCATTGCTGATAATGGAGTTCCTAATAATATTTATTACTTAAAATATACTGGTTATTGCCTGTTTGGGATTTCTTTATTTTTAAATCTCTTTTTTAAAAATCCTCTCAAAATAACATCATAACATGTATTTTTTCTCAAAACATGTTTTTTTTGAAGTGTGTATTTTGGTACACTTAAATCCTGAAAGCTGTATCACAAAATTCAAAGTTTGAAATCCTGTAGATAGCTATGTTCTGATTCGCACATTAGTCTGAGAGGTGTCTATTAGGTCATTTCCCATGCGGATTACCAAATATCAAATTCTTCAGGTATCCTTAAAACAAAGACAAGAAAAAGTTTTTCTACAATAGTACCCTACACTGAAAATAAAAAAAAGAATCAAACATTTTTATGTGACCAGCTTTATGTGACCAATTGTTGTAAATTGCCTGCTACTGCATAGGGCTGCCATATTTCCAAATATGAAAAGTTGTTCAGCTTTGATTTTTGGAGGGTGGACTCTGCCACCTTCTCAGAGCCTTCCTGATTTTGAGATTTTGAGAAGGTGGCATAAGGGCTCTTGGATGCTCCTACAGCCCTGGCACTGATTTTCCAAAGCGAGACCTGCCCTCAGAGGGATGAAGGAGTCTGGGCAACGGTGTAGCTAGCTGCTCAGGTGCCCGGGGTGGCACACACACCCTGCAGCTGGGGACGGAGCGAGCTGCCCATGGGGGCAGGGTGAGCCAAGGCAGGGTGCGCTGCGTGGAGCCTCTCTGAAGCCTCCCCCTCAGCTGTAGGGTGGTTGAGGTGGTGGGCAGACACAAGCCCCATGATGCTCGAAAAAGCAGTGTGGGGCTTGCGGCAGTCCGCCCGCTGCCTCCCCCTCAGGAGAGATGCGTGACTCAGGCACGCCCAGTGCCTCCCGCCTCACCTAGCTACGTCTCTGCCTTCATGCTCACCTAAGTGTGGATCTCCAAACTCTTCCCCTTCAATTCCCCAAGCCCTCCCCCTATTGCTCTTGCTCCCTACCATAGGAGCCAGCAGCTGGACCATGGCTGGATGTATGCTGATGGTGATGAGAGGAATGCAGCCTGCTTATGGAGAGGGGAAGAAATGAGGTTGGATGGTGGGTTTCTGGCTTATTGCAGAGATTCAAAAGCTGCTTTTTAGGGCAACGAGCCTCCAAAGGCTGTTTCCACCATGCAGCCATAAAACCCAGAGCAACCCAGACCCAGCAAAAAGTATTAACTCACTCCCACACCACCCCCGACAAAGAAAAGGTTTTCCATTCTTCCCTTCCTTTAGCACATTTTAGAATGTAATATGGCTGTCTTGCTGGCTAGCTTCATCTCTTGCAGACCACGCTGCTGAAAGATCATGCCATGATTCCCAAACTGTGAGCCTTTGCCTCCATAGGAAGCCTCTCAGCTCTACTAAGCAAGATAAAACTATTTCCCACGAAGATGAAATATTGCCTGTCAGGTCTCTTTTCACACACAACAAACTCAAACACTGCTATTTCAGGAGTGCACAAAAAGTGGCTCATCATAAGACATTTTCTTTCCTGACCTGGGAATTTAATGGATTCTTCTGCGTTTTAATCTATAGGACTTGGTCTAAAAACTTCATGCCTCTTAAATCCACATCATTCTTAGGATATAATGAGTCATTATATATATATATATATATATATATATATATATATATATATATATATATATACCAGTTGAATCACATGAGTCCCAGATTAACAACAAAAAGTGCCACAATGTTATATTGCTGCAGCCACATTTTTTACCTTTGCAGTTTCTAGATAATTTATTTTATTTATTTCTAAAAGATATTATGTAACACTGATTAATATAAAAACTGTTTCCAGCAATTTTACATAAAACAGATGAAATTAAAACCAAATCAGAAATCAGATAATGTTTGGGGAAGGGTGTATTCGTAACTGCCTGATTTCAGTGACTGAGATGGAACACATGGATTCAGGCAATTCCTGAGGTACCCAGAACCTAAGTTATTCAGGCTTTGAAGATTAATACAAAATCATTAAATCTGATTTGGTAGTTGGTGGGCTTCCAGTGTAGATGATTTAACAATGGTGTCACATGTTGTTGCACCAGCTCTAATTTCAGAACCAGGCCCAAGGGTAGCCCCACATAGAGCAGATTACAGTAATCCAACCTTGAAGTTACCGATGCAGAGGATATTTGACCGCTAATGACAGTTGGATCAAAGAATACCCCCAAGCTATGTACTTGTTCTTTTAGATGTATCATCAAAGGCAACCCCATAACAATCATAACTAAATAAAAATTACCTGGACATGAATCACTAAGCCTGGCTATCTCTAGCCAAGTACGGTCACAGATGACAAACTAGAATAAGATGGTACGAAGCTCTCTGATCCATCTGTGCCTCCGAGACAAGATGGATCAACAAACAATCCTGAACTGGTATCGTAGGGGAAGGGCACGTCCTCAATAAAAGTTGAAGCATCACTCAACTGTAAAGGCAAAGTATCTTCTAATGAGCCACTCTGTCCACAGTTTTCTGCCATACTTCCTAGGGAGACCCAGGAAGTAGAAAGTGCCTCCAGAAAATTAGGGATAAATGTCTCCCCCCTCCCCTCAAAGAGAGCTGCAAAACACCCCAAAGCCTATTTTCTCAATGAGAGAATGTATCTGGGAAATTGGGAAAGGCGTATTGTTAACATGCTTTATTTTAAACTAAGGTGAATTCTCACCATTTTGTTTTAAAGAACTTACTGAAAACGAAGTCTCATCATATAATTTAAACCATGTGTTGTCTTCATATACCTCTGAATCTCTATTTCAGAAGAGAACTTTTCATCCATAAAACACTTGTTTAATGTAAGAGGCTGATTCTTACTTTTACAGGCTTTTAACATCACATGCCTAGAGCTGTAGACTGCTCCCTTGATCTGATGTAGATTTCATGTGGGATAGTAACCTGGTGAACCTTTCAACCAATTTAACAGAGCTAATAAAGAATAACACAATCTATTGCTTGATGCTCATTAAAATTAGAATCCACAGATCTTTGCACATTGTTTGATGGTATCTTCAGGGGCAGCAGTTTCAAAGTTGGCAGTTCAGTCTGCTAGATTTCCCCCCCTAGCAATCAGACAACATTATTATTTTTCTTGAATTTTGCAACATGCGCAAACCATCTGATGCCATCATTCACAGACCACAAACCAATTGACTATTGCCTTGTATTATGTCCCACAAATGGCACTGCAGATGCCAGGACCACAGTTCCTCTAGCACCTTCAAGTAAAGTTAGGTAGGTTGGCTGTGCTAAAGCAATGTCTGTTTCAATTTTAGTCACATTTCTGAAAGTGAATGAAACAGAGTCAAGCTGGTTGAAGCCACAGGAGTTGATATGAACTAAGTGAAGCTGAAGTTGTCAAAGCAATTTGTTCAAAACTGAATTTTCAGATAGAAAAGGGTGTGAATCTGAATTCCTTTATAATATAAGAGCATGAATCACAAAACAGGACAATAGTAGCAGATTTTGACATTGGGCTTTATTAAAGAGCAATCATTAAATAAATGTTACAGTCCAATCTTAAATTGGGATTTTTGACTATGTGCTATTTGATGCAACTTCCCACAGAAGCTATTAAGGAGTTGGCCAAAGGCCAAGAAGACTGAGTAGAGGGAGTTATTTTGCCTAGAGATATGGGAACTTGGATACAACTCTGCTATTGGTCTAGGTCACCACATAGGCATGATGATTCATGACCTTCCTGGTTGGTTGGTTGGTTGGTTGGTTGGTCAATGTGTGGTTTGAGAGTTTGTTGGAGTTTGTTCTGTGAGAGAGTTAAGATCCGTGTCTGTATCCTGTATATAGTAACTTGTGATTCAGCTATAAATAATAAACCTATAAGTAACCAAGTTACTGGTAGCAGCGTCTTGTTCCTGCTTCATCCTGCCTGCAACTGACTGCTTCTGGACAGTCTGCGTATACTCTGCTATATTCAGCAGGTTCTGGCTAAGATCCTTCAACATGTTTAATGAAAATTAAACCCAATTGACTTAAATGGGGCTTATTCCCAATGGGCAGAGCAATTCTAGACCTTGCAGGTGGGGTCCTATTCTATTGATTTGGCCTGGGCAGGAGATGGGGGACAGGATTTTTAATTTTCCCTCCCATTGATTCCCAGGGTTGGGGGGGAAATAAGACGGGTAGTTGTCAGCCAATTTTGTGGAAATGTCTGATTAATGAGGTGATTTTGCACTCTGTGGCCACCAACAAATCATATTTTGGTGGGTATACCAGTGGGCACTTCTACTGCTTCCCAGGATATCTCAGTTCCCGAATCTGGTTTTAGGATTGCAGCCTAGGTCTTCGGCAGAATGGGAAATTACATAGCTCAACCTTATCATGGAGGAATGTTCAGCCACTTTGTGTTCTCATTTGTTCTTCTAAAATGTTTGGTTTCTCTTTTAGAGGGCCTGGTTACCAGAAGGATCAAATTTTAGCCCATGAACCTGGTATTTAAGGTGAAATAGACCAGCTTCTTAGAGAGAAGGGAGAGAGTGTTCTTGTGCTTGAGTCCTTCTTGTGAGTTTCCTACAGGCATCTGATTGGCCACTGTTCGTACATGATGCTGGAGTAGGTTTGCCACTGAACTTTCTCAGCAGGCTCTTCTTATGTGCTTATGAAGTGAAACTCAATAAATTCAGAAAGAAGAAAATAACTTTAACAGGTCCTGGAGAATGGTAACTGAATTAGCACCCCACTAGCCTTCAGACTGGCCAGAAGATTGTAGGGGGTGGAGTGAACATGTTATATATAAACAAAGCTGGTAAGTAGAGAAAAGTTGTTGGAGGCTAGAGATGACTTGAAGAGAAAGAGCTGTGTGAAGTGAAAATGTTACAGTAAATGGTTGGCATACTACAGAAAAAAAGAAGCTAAAAAGTGACCCAAAAGCTGAATGCAAATTGAAAGGTATTGGCTTGGCTTGCTTAGGAAAACACTGTAGTCTAGGATCAGCTGATATGCTGTTATTTATTTTTATTTTGCACTTACAGTTAACATCTCAGACTGTTTCTGAAATAAGTTTTTAAAATGAAAAATAACACATTTTCAAAACTATTAACCTGTTAGCCTACAATAAAAATGAAGACATGTCCAATTGCCTTACCACTCTAACGAGCATAGAAAGTTGGCAGGGCCAGTTAAAACTACAGGGTTAAAAGGCTATTTAATTGAGGTTGACAAATGAGGGAGAGATGGTGGTGGTGGTAGTGGGGAAATCCACTTGGAAGCAGTAATGAAATTAATATGAAGAAGGTGTTGGCTTTAGTGGGTTTTCATACCTCCCTTTCCCTGCATGGTGTGAACAAAAGCACACTGAGTAACACTTATAAATGTTGATTCAGAAGTGAGCCTCACTGTCTTCAGGTAAACTTTTCTAGGTCTGCAGCCAAATGTGATCTGAATTAATCTCATGCACATTATTTATTTGCAGCAGGGAGGGGAAACCTTCTCAACTAGAGGGCTGCATTCCTCCTGGGCAACTTTCCAGAGGCCATATGCATCAATGGGATTAGTGTGTGGAGAAGCAGGTATAGCTCTTACATTCATCTTCACGTTAGAGGCTTCTTTCTATACCTACAAATGTGTCTCTACTCTCCATCCATGCAAGCAAGAGGGCACATTCTAGCAAGCAAGATGGCACATTCTAGCACAGTTTGAGGACACATTCTAGCAAGTCAAACAGGAACACAGCAAATTTGGGGTAGAAGATATGGCCTAGGTACAGAGTGTGTGGCCTAGTAGAGTCTCAAGGGCTGGACAGAGAGTCTTCCTGGCCTGAGGTTCCCCTTTCATCAGGGGTTGCCCAATAACAAAAAGGTCTCTGGGTAGCTTTCCCTCACTGCCATCAATTCAGGGTTTTTTTTAAAAGCAAAACCATGCAAAGTAAGTTCATTGTTTGTAATTGAGCGCACACCTTCCTTGATGCTTCTGGTGGAGCATTTGTTGTGCCCTGAAAGTACAATCAGCACTGACAGAAGGATCTTGAAGAAAAGTTTGAGCTATTTGTTCATAGAGTGATGCACCACTTTGACATAACTTACAAGGTATCTTTCAAAGCCCCTGCAAAGCTCTTCATCTTTTGTAGAATTTTACATTTTCCCTCTTGGAAAAAAAGTGAAATATGCGTGCCTGATTTTTGTATTGGGAAAATCAAAAAAGCATCTAATTGTTTCACCTATTTTCTCTGCTTCTCTGAAATGGGTCTGACAAACACACACACACACATACACACGGAAAGATTTTAGCGTAACTTCAGACAAAACCTTCTAAAGCAACAAAAGACACCCTGGGGAAACAAGTGAAGGCAATCAGAAGAATAGACTTATGAATAGTTCTCCAGTTCTTAAAGAAAAATCTTCTGACAGAATAGTACTTCAATTAAATAGGAGCTGGGGTGGGGAGGGAAAAACAACAATAAAATGGTACAATAGAGATAGTACATATATGTTCAGAATTCATTGTTAACTTTAGTACTTTGAAAGGAACCAGCATGAGACCAAAATATAAAAAACAAAGCAGTAGTGAAACAACAGTTTATACTATCCTTTGTTGGAGGTCTGGGTTTCAAGATACAAGGCGGTGGCAAAGCATGCTCCTCTAACACGTATTTCCTCAAAATGTACACAAAGTGTCATTTGCTGGCTATTATTAGTCTCTTTTTATATGAGAATTGACTATTGTTTGATTAACAGAGAGAGTTTTTGGCTATGTGTCGGGTACATTTTAAATATCCCAGGAGCAGACCTCAGGGAAGTCCTCAAGAGACTCAGTTAGGTCCGCCTCTGAGTAAGCGCACCCATTGGCCCACATGCTATTGGCCAAATTTTGTGTCCATCTGATTCCCCATGCCCTGGCCACCAGGAGAGGCTGTAGCATCTGTTGATCAGGAATACAACTTGCAGAACCTGTAGGATGGTGTTGTGCCATAACACTGCCTGTTGTGTGGAATTGCTGGTTATTACTAGTCTTCTTTTATATGAGGATTATCTACCATTTTAGTGGCAGAGAACGTCTCACTATTTTCCAATCAGTAAAGGAAATGTTTCCAGTTTGCATGTCTTGATATCCTAAAGGGTTGAAAATCGCATTATTTGCAGACTGGCAAGGGTGTTGACATGAAACCTGAACTCTGAGAGTCTTAGTGACAAGGAATCACTGCAATTTTGTCAGAAGTACTGCAATTTGATTTGCAAGTGTAGATTTCATGCCTTAGAACAACAAAACAAAACAAAACAGGCATTTCCCAGACTTCTTTTCCTGCTATAAGCTCTGTTTGGCACATGGTTTGGTGTATGCTTTTCAAGGTAAGTTAACGCAGGGCCTAACTGCATGTGATGGGCATGTTTTTCAGTTGATTTTTTTCAAGAGTATCCCTGAGAAGATGAAGTTAATTCTGTTAGGCTTTATATATATAATGGAGACTAATATACATAACTTTGCAAGCAATTTATCCTAATGTAATGTAATGTTGTATGTTATTTCAATTAACATATTATTTAAAGAAGGACCATTGTTAGCGGTCGAGCATTTGCCATGCAAGTGGGAAGTGCCAGGTTCAATCCCTGGCATCTCCAGATAGGGCTGGAAAAATCCTGGAGATCCACAGCCAGTCAGAGTAGAGTGTACTGAGCTAGGTGGACCAATCATTTGACTCAGTATAAAGCAGCTGCCTGTGTGTGTGTGTGTGTGTGTGTGTGTTTGTGCGTTTACACAAACACGTAAACAATCTTTGGAGAACTGCATCACAAAATTCAGATAGGTGTGGATTTTGAAGGTTAGCTGTGTTTCAGTTCTCATATTGTTTTAGTAAGTGCAAATGAGAGAGATTAGCCTTTCAATGAAAACTGAAATTTCTCCCCATCCTTAACCTGGAGTCCTGATCACTTACATCAGGTTGAAGAGGGAGGTGGAGTATAGGGTCAGGAAAGGATAACATGGGGTGCCTTTTCAAATATCCAGATTTCGCCTTACTAATACTGACAAGGTGTTTGGTGTTATACAAAGTAGTTTTGAATATTCATTCAAGAGAGAAAACAGTGAGTGCTATTTTCACACCCCTTTGCTCCGGCTAAAATGGGGTGAGGTGGGGTGGCACATCTCTCTTAAGGGAAGACACACATTCTTCAAAGTGTGTGCACTCTCATAAATCTTTCTTCAGGGAAAATGCATAAGGATTCATTTTTGATGAAGTAAAAAGCACAAAAATAGGAATTGCAAGTCACTTGCACTTCCCATTTCTCTGCAAAAGTGTGAATGCCTGAAGCAGCTCTGACATTAGGTGCATATTAAATAGATAACCACTTGCTTCATGTTTTCTGAGACCAAATAAATGACACTCCAAGACTGAAATCCTATTCCCACTTACCTGGAAGAAAGGCCCTAATGAATGTAACATAATTTATTTTTGAATAGACATGCATATGATTATGCCTTAATAGAATAATGAACCCATCTTTCTGCAAGTTTTGGAGCTGCCTCTCCCCCCCCCCCCCAGCATTTCATATATTTCTTACCCGATATTTCATCACATTTTAACAGGCTATTCTCCAGGCAGGTTCTTTTGCAAAAGACTGTTAGAACTACATGATCAAAAGAAAGTGGCTGGCAAATGTACAGAACTAGATTCTCTTATCTTACTCACGTAGAATGATACCGTATTCTAGGATACTCTCCTTTGAAGTCAATGGATTCATTCATGTAGCTGGGAACGATCTGGCATGATTAAGAGTATCTAGAGCAGCCCATTACTGTTAAGTGGACATGCAGAGGAATGATAGGGAATGATAAGTCTGATAGAGATGAATGTTGTCTTTATGTTTTAAATGCTGCACCTGTTTACCTTTTCAGAAGTACTATGCACTGTTTGCTTGGAGGGCTCCTGAAATGTCAAGAAATGTGCCAGTTCAGTTGTGAGTGGCAATTGCACCACCTGCCAGCAAGAGCAAATGTGTGCAAAAGCTGGGAAGGACTGCAAAGGTACCCTGCTGTGAGATGAGTTTTGCTTTCAGTAGCACCACCTACTTAAATATGCACCCTTACGGCGATCATTGCTTACACAATGATATTCATATCTCTTTGATTTGGAAATTAAGCTATGACTCCCGTGTGTTAGGCATTTGCTATATCCTCTCCTCTATCTTATTTTCTGTATTCCTCTTCACTGAGATACAAGCTTTTCTTTTCCTCTCCTGTTAGAATGACAGGTTAGCTAAGGCCACTGTATGGGTTGATGGCTGACATAAGCTTAGAATTGGGGACACTGCAATTCACCTTTCTACTCTTTCTTAGCTCCTACATTACTGGAATCTGTAATGCAGAGAGAAATGCCAGCTTCATCTTTGTAGGGCAGCATAAATGACGAGCTGTACGTGAAACGGCATGGGGGCAGAATCCAGTTCATGCTTGCACTTTGAAATTCCATTTCTCTCAATAGGAAAAGCTTTTTAAAGCACGTGCTTAATCCCCTCTCATTAAAACACATGAGACTTAAAAGTGCTTTCCCTTTCATCAACTCCCCTGAATGAAAATTCCAAATTCTTGCTTCTTAACTCACATTCTTAGCCATCATATTATGCCAGTTCCCCAAAAGGTATCACGCTGAAAATGTTTACACTGGGTGGAGGTGTCCCTCCACCTAGCCCTGCTGGTCTCTGCCCAAGGAGTGACACCAGTGTGACACCAACATGGTTCTGCTGGTTGGTGTAGAGTTTCCAGTTCTGCCTGCTAAATGGGTGGTTGAATATAAATGCCACCACTGGTATCCCTGCCAGCAGCAGCCCATGGAAGGACTCAGAACTGGTCATTCTGTAGGCATGAAGGGGCTGAACCAGCCCAGAATACGCTGCAATCCAAACCACCTCCACTTTCACCACCTGACAGCCACAGCCTTATAGAATCATAAAGTTGGAGAGTTAGAAGGGACCTCAAGGGTCATCTAGTCCAACACTCTGCAATGCAGGAATCTCAGCTAAATCATACATGACAGATGACCTTCCAAACTCTGCTTACTCAAAGGAAGTAGAATCCACGACTTCCCGAGGGAGTCTGTTCCACTGTCAGAAAGTTACTCCTGATGTTTAGTTGAAATTTCCCTTCTTGTAGCCATTGGACCTACCCTGCAGAGCAGGAGAAAACAGACTTGCTCCATCTTCCATGTGATAGCCCTTAAGATATTTGAAGAGACTATCATATTTCCTCTCAGTCTCTTCTTTTCCAGGCTAAACATACCCAACTTCCTCAATGGTTTGTCATAAGTCTTGGTTTCCAGGCCCTTTATCAAATTGGTCACCCTTCACTGCACACATTCCAGCTTGTCAATATCCACCTTAAATGTGGTGCCCAGGACTGGACAGAGTACTTCAGGTGTGCTCTAACCAAGGCAAAATAGAGTGGGACTATTACTTTCCTTGACTGAGACACTCTACTTTTGTTGCTGCAGCCTCACACTGTTGTCTCATGCTAAGCTTGTGGTCCACTAAGACCCCTAGATCCTTTTCACTTGCATTACTGGCAAGCCAGGTGTCCCCCATCTTATATTTGTGCGGCTGATTCTTCCTGCCAAAGAGAACAACTTTACATTTGAGTCTATTGAAATTCATTTTGTTAGCTTTGGCCCAGTTCTCCAGTCTGTTAAGGTCATCATCTTGAGTCCTAATTCTGTCTTCTGCAGCATTGGCTACCCATCCCAGTTTGGTGTCATCTGCAAATTTGATCCAAGTTGTTCATAAAGACATTGGACAACAAAGAGGCCCAGGACAGAACCCTGCAGCACCCCACTTGTCACTTTTTTTCCAGATGAAGAAGAACCATTACTGAGCTCTCTTTATGTTTGTTTGTTTGGTTGGTTGGTTAGTCAGCCAGCTACATATCCACCTAACCGTTACCTTATTCAGCCCACATTTGACCAACTTCTCCACAGAAATATCATGGAGGAGTTTGTCAAAAAACCTTACTGAAATCATGATACACTGTCTTCACAGAATTCCCTTGATCCACCAAGTGTGTAACTCTATCAAAAATAGAAATGAGGTTTATCTAGCATGACTTGTTTTTAAGAAACCCATGTTGGGTCTTAGCAATCACAGCATCCTTTTCTAAGTGCTCATAGACCGACTGTTTAATTATCTATCTAGGACCTTTCCAGTCGTTGTATAATCTCTAGGTTGATACAGCAATATGACTGCCTCCCACTTTCTGTCCCAACCTGGCCAGCCATGCCATTAAGCCCACTGTTCCCTGACCAAAGCTTTTTATGGCAGTTACAAAAATTTGAGGCAGATCAAGCAGCATGCAAAATACAAAATATGGGCTTTAAAAAGCTGTAATCATAAAATGTTGCTTCCTACAGCAGTCACCTACAGTGGGACATTCCTTCCCCCATGCAAATTGTTTGAAGGATTGTTTTTTATTGATTTTATAACCCCACGCACCTCCTCTCCTAGCACAACTTATATTTAACTGGTGAAAATCTGTTAAAGATCCATAGGCTGGAGGTTCTATACTCCTGACCTGTGTCACAGCCCATGGAGACTGAGATTGAAATGCATACTCAGCCACAAAACCCAAAGAGTCATCCTGGACCAAGTACAAATTTTCATAAGATATAAAAGGCAGTAGCATGAACTCTTTGGAGAATCAGAGTGAAATAAATTAATATTAAAGGTGAAGGTAGCTATGCAGATTCTTATGTTTTCATCAGTTCTAACTAAATATGGTTTGCACTTCCAAACCCTGAAAGTTGTCTTTTAGATATCTTTCTTGCTCCTATAGAGAAATCTGATAATAAAAAAGCAAATTCTTCTCTTCTGTGCCTCCATTCCCACCAAGAAAGAAAGAACATTTTAAATTAAAACTGATATTTAAGGTTAACTATATGGTGATCTTGTGCTTGTCCACAAAATGTGGTCTAAATACTCTTCCCACATCATCCATAAAATCTTGCAGATCTAATTTGAGATGCATGGGTGTAAATGAATACAAAATGTCGCTCTTAATTGGGATGTGTGTCTGGGACATATTCCCTTTAATATGTTTAATAAGCTTTAAAAACTAGTTTCATTGGTGTACCTCTGGGACCCTGTGAAGAATAACAGGGATCTCTAGAAGTGGATTTTTAATTTCTACATGCAACTGAGGTGGAATTAAAGTGCAAAAGCAATTTCAAAGGTCTTGGTATGATGGATGATCTGAAATTGTTCCTTACATTTTTTAAAAAAAAAAGCTTCACAAAACTTTCTGAATTCCTTTGTTGCAGGCAATAACAATCTACCCTATATTATATTTCTATGAAAAATAACTTTATGCTTTGTTTTGTATTTGTTCTTCCATCTTAACTGAAAGGATTAGAGTCAGACAATAAAAAAAACTGAACATGTAAACAAGAGCAATATCAAAAGAAACCTGTATGAACATTGCATCACCTGGGGGATGCCGAGTGTTCAGGAGGAAATGCCATACGAACTATGTAAGTCTGATGCACGTTTCAGAATAGAAAAGCAGCAAGCTGCCGATTAGAGCAGTGGAAGGGATTCTTCTTGGGTTCAGTGAACATACCACAGGTTACAGAATCCCAAATACACAAACATAAGGTGACCATCAGTAACAGTGTGAGTTTTGAAGAGGAGCCGGATGAGAACATAATGACATTACAAAATCCAACAGAAGAAGACCACCAGGACACAGACAAAAGCCCTGAGAAACGAATACCATCAAAAACAAAGAGTTGAAATCAACACACAACCAACTGAAATGCATGAACAAGGGCAATCCCCTGCAGATGTTGAGATCAGATTGTCAACCAGGGAAAACGAAGGCACCCCCCCCTTTAATGTCCTACAAAGTAAGGCTGGAGAGGAGGTGGACCAAGAGGCAGAGATGAGGCAGGCTACTGAAGAAGCCAGGAGATCTCTTCCTGCTGATGCAACCAGCTCCCCTCACTCATGGCCACCCAGAACCCACAAAGGTATGAAGAGGGTGGAACAAAGACAGACAAGGTGAAGAAGTCCCAGGTTGTTTGGGAAGGACCCAGGGAAGGAGAAGACAGGGTGCTGTGGGAGGGCAGGGACCTTCAGTCCTTGCAACTGCCTCATTGGGAAAAGTTGCTGTGCTCACAAGGCCTGTGCTGTTTTTATTTTCTTTTAATAAAGAGTTAACATCACCAACTGTCTCCCAACTTCTGCCTTGACACTTGACCACTTTTTTTGTGACATGCAGCCCACAAAAGGTTGCCCATGACAGAATACAGCATTTGGGCTGAAAATGCTTCCCCATTCCTGCTTTTGCAGCATAGCACACAGTGAACATGAACATGTAAAACACAAGACACAAATGTGCACAAACTGCATAGAGCCATACAAGCAACAGAGTCACAGAATCAGTAAGAGCTGCATGACTTACATGGCATTGATAAATTGATCTCAGTTCTCATTTTAATTAATATTGGAAGCAAGGATGTGGAATAGATGACTATCACTGAGAACAAGGATAATAATCACTAAAATTATAGCTTTGATGAGTCCTGATACTTCTTCCCGTATCAGACTTAATTCAACAGGCACTAATTTTTGTAAATGTTCCTCAGCTGATCTTCTGTTCTAGCTATTCCAATTAACCTGGTAGGTACCTGGCTATTCAGTTCTTCCTTCACCTGAATTTTCTTGTTGATTGGACACCACTTTGAACTAGTTCAATTATTATTTTATTGTGATACTCAAAAGACTATCTAATGCACCTTGAAATACAGTGGTACCTTGGTTTACAAACTTAATCCATTCCAGAAGTCCATTCTTAAACCAAAAATGAGATGCTCTTTCCCTAATGAGGCCTCCCGCCCACTGGCGGAGGAGGAAGAGTGGGGGGGGCACACTGTCCCAGCAACGCTATCCCAGTGGGATGCCATCGCCGCTGCCCCCCTGCCTGAGTGGGGCGCCATGCCCACGCAGGCGTTGTGCCATGCCTGTGGGTGGCACACCATGCCCCCAGGATGCATGCCAGCCATGCCCATCCTTCTCTCTGCCCCCCTGGTGCTGGAGCATGAAGCTCTGCCACTGCTCCCACTGCTGGTGCCCTTCCACCATTCGCATTCCATCTTAGACCGAGGTGAAGTTCTCAAACCAGGACAATACTTAAGGTTTCGCGGCGTACTTAAACTGAATCGTTCATAAACAGGACTGTTCTTAAACCAAGATACCACTGTAAAGTGTTCTGCAAATTCCTGATCTCCAAAAAGCTGGGCAGAAAGTACCAGCACCTGAGCAACAGAAGGGCAGAAACTCAGAATCTACCTAGAATAGCATGATGCATCTGGTTGAACAGCCTGCACTGTTTCCTCATAAGTCTGAATTCCTAAACTGGTGATCTAGCAAAAACAAAAAAATTTTTTTCCTTCCAGTAGCACCTTAAAGACCAACTAAGTTAGTTCTTGGTATGAGCTTTCGTGTGCATGCACACTTCTTCAGATATGGTGATCTAGCAGTCAGAGCACCCACAGCTGGCAACTTTAACACTGCAGAACATGTGGCAATGTATATGGCATATAGATGATAGATTGATAGATAGACAAATAGATAATGATAGATAGATGATAGATAGTCAGAGTTGGGCATACATTAAGATGTGTGAGAGATAACTCATTAATTTTCTTGTATTTAATACAAGTGGTGTTCTTTGCCCACATATAAGCGTCTTGCTCGTTCTTTGGAGGTTAGGTTTTATCCAGAACATAATGTTCATTTCAACACATCTCTTGTCCATGTTGAAAAGACTCCAAGAACAAAGAGAACAAATTCCTAAATTACAAGGACAGGCACATTTTAAATCTGACTCCCCCTCCTGAAATGGTGAGCATTTTTTGCAGGAAAATCCTGGGATTGGCTGAATGCAGTAAAGTACAAAGAAATATAATCTTCAGGAAGAAATTTCCATGCAAATTATCTTCTGATGCACCGTTAGATACACCCCATGCAGCTGAGGACAGGGCTAAGGTGTGCAACTTTCACCGTATTCTTGATCCTTCTGGATATTACTTGGAGAATGTTCCTGTCTCACTCTAATGAAATATCTAAGGCAAAAAGCATTAAAAGCCTCCACTCCTTAACCTCTTAATGAGGCCCTATTCCCCATTCTACAATTCTTTTAAAAAGGTTTCCTCTGCAGCAAAGAATTAAAAACTCTGCTTTCAGAGATTCTTCGTTTGCTAATGCTCTGTTCTTGCAATTAATCACTTGAAGAGCCTGTGCAGGCCCAATCAGACTCAATTTGTCTATGTCTCAGCTCTCTTCTTCATTACCACTATAACTGTTAATTAATTCTTTGCTCGTATTAAACAGTAGCATATGCTTTCCACTCTATGTAGATTAGAAGGAGTTCACTACCCAAAGACCTACGTATTGGGCCTCCTAATCTTAGTAACTTCCTAATCATCAATGGAATGTTTTAGTATACATGCATTGCTTTATAATTCACATTTGATACTATTTTATTTCACACACGATATATCTTTGGAAATTATTATATTTTGATCGGACATGGTACTTTTTGTTATTGTAAGTTGTTTGGTTACTTCAGAACTCCAAGGGAAATGACAAATACTGTATGCTGTAGCCAATATTTTTAGGTACTCGGTCATTTTAGATGGCTGGATCACCTCCTGAACTGGTAAGCACACAAGCAAGAAGAACATGCAACAGAATCAAGAGATAGAACACCTGTCATTGGTAAAGTAGGGCCTGTATTAAGATTAAATGTAATAGAGATCTGCAATGCAACCTCCAATGGAGTATAATTTTATAATAATGCATATGACACCTATGCAACTAGACGAAGAGCTGTAGCTCAGTGACAGAGCATGCAGCAGGTACCTGGTTCAATCTTTGGCATCTCTGGAGAGGACTGAGAATGTCCCCCTGTCTGAACCAGTGGGTCTGACTCTTACATTTGTCAGGAGACAAATGAGAGGAGTGCAACCCTACTCGTTCTTCTTGACCTCTCAGTGGCTTTTGATACTATTGATACTTCTGGGACAGCTCAGGGAAGTGGGAGATGGAAGCACTGTGCTAGAATGGTTCTGCATCTATCTCCAGTGCTTATGAGGTCCACTGTTCAACACCATGGGGGCTTTCCTGTGATGTGTCCCAGCATTCCATCTTCCCTCACATGCTTTTCAACATCTGCATTAAGACACTGGCAGATGACACCAGGATACCCAGCTCTTTCTCTGTGTTCCAACTGGATCAGAGGAGGTAACTGAGGTGCTAGACAGGTGCTTGGAGGCAGTGATAGGCTGGATATGGGCCAACAAATTTAATCTGAATCCTGAAAAAACAGAGTATACTGTGTTCCAAGTTCTCAAGTACAAGAGGTGCTTGTTCTAGGCAGGGTGGCCTCAGTAGTTAGGAGTGCCTATGTTCAGCTCCGACTGGTTCACCAGCTATGACCCCTTTTGGACAGAGGTGCTTAGGGCCCAGATCTCTGAGAAACCACCTCTTTCCCTACTGGTAGTTTCAGGGGTTAATATCAAAAGAGGGGACCATCTTGCTAAATTCAACTACCCTCAGAAGTTCGGGATCTGTTGCCCAGGATCAGGCATTCTCTGTTGCTGCCCCTAGATAATAGAATTCCCTCCCCATAGAGGCACATCTGGCACCTTTACTCTACAGCTTTCAGCAAATGACAAGACACCTCTTTACTCTGGGCTTTGACAGCTCAGATATTTGTTTTCAGGACCCACCTATTCCTGTGACTGTAATTTGTTCTGACTGTTTTTAATACTGAATTTTAAAGGGTAGTGAAGGGTAGGTAACAACAACAAATGTTTGCTTTGATAAATAAATTACCCACATAAAAAAACTATGATGTGTAAGTGTCTTATTATTGATAAAATATACTTACTTTGCCTTTACATCTTTACTGTATTACCTAATTATCTATCTAAACAGACACTGGTTCCTTATATTCTGCCCTCACATGCTGCCCTTAATTCCTATCCACACTTTCTTTGAAAACAAAGGTGACTATCATTTCCCCAAGATATAGGATGCTGCTAGATAAAAGTTTTGTTTGAATTTTTATATAGTAATTCTGGGAGAGGCATTATCCAGGAACTTTAGGGAAGCACCATGTGCTAACTCTGTTAAGGAAAAATATGGTTCAAGCTATTAGCAGTCAACTCAGATTGGAGGACTGATCTGTTACCAGTGACAGTGTCTATAGGGATAACAATAATTCCATCTGCACCATAGCCGGAGACTTTAAATCTTCACATTCAGAGTTCTAAGAAAATCTTACAGATGTCTTTACCTCATTATGTGGTTACTGGGGGATTGTCTCATCTGGTGTACTTTGCAACCGGGTATACCTTTAACAAGCAATCTGGCATTAGCCTTCTGTTTCTACCACTGGAAACCAACGATGGCTATATATCACTGGTACTGTTAATTACATTGCTGCGCAAGGCATCATTAAAGCTCCAAACACTGAAAGGCACATCAGGAAGATTCTCTTTTCCCCTCCCCTTAAGCAAAACTGCATTTAACCAATCAAGAAAAGTACAATAAATCCTGTCCAAGTTTTTGTTACAATGAATCATGTAGGTGAGAGAGATTTTATTTTAAAAAAAATATTTCTTGCAACCAACTTACTTCCAGGAAAAACAATTCTTTAAAGCTGTAAGCTGACCTCTTTTAATTTGCTTAAAGAAGTCTATGAAATAAACACAGTTTACAGGCGACATTGTCAACATCACATCCAACTTGGTAGCTTCCAAAGACAGTGAGAACATTAGTTCTCACACTTATCTTTATCACAATTCATATTTTATGTAGTGTTTTCCCACAGTGCTCAAAATGTTTCATATCAATTCTCTCCGTAGTCTTTATTATATCCTTACACATTAGGCTTTGACAGAACATGCCCTAGCCTGCACCATAAGATGAAAGGGAGGCAAGCAAACAGTCAAACAAATCATTCCCTCTTCTTAAATTCTTTTAGTCTAGCTGCATCCACTAAACAGCCCATTGAGCTTTTGGACTTTGACTGGCTGAACCTACTGCATATTCTATAAAGAATGACCTGGCACTTAAGTGTGGGGCAAATAACAAGTATTCAGAACCCCCACCAAGAACAAACTATGTTTTTGCTTAAGGCAGTAAACTGAACATTTTTTGAGAAAATTTGGGTAGTAGTTATTCAAAAGACTGAATAGAAATAAGCAGAGATAAACCCATTTATCTGGACCTATTCTAGACTGTTTTTCTGACAATGCCGATACTTATAAATGAGCACCTCACAGTTCAGTTCTAGGTCCTATACTGGCTTTCTTCTAGCTCCTTTTGTTGCAGGACCTCAACCACCTTTCAGTACTACAGCTCTTGAAAAGCGTTCCAGTCACTTCTTCTATCTTAATCAGATGTGGGTGTTGCTGTGGTCTAAATCATTGAGCTTGCTAATTGGAAGGTTGGTGGTTTGAATCTGTGGAATGGGGTGAGCTCCCGTTACTTTGTCCCAGTTTCTGCCAACCTAGCAGTTCAAAAGCATAGCACTGCATGTAGATAAATAGGTACTGCTGTGACGGAAAGGTAAACAGCATTTCTGTGCGCTCTGGCTACTGTCACGGTGTTCCGTAGCACCAGAAGCAGTTTAATCATGCTGGCCACATGACCCGGAAAGCTGTCTGTGGACAAACACTGGCTCCCTTGGTCTGAAAGTGAGATGGGTCCGCAACCCCATAGTCACCTTTGACTGGACTTAACTGTCCAGGGGTCCCTTACCTTTACCTTTACCCAGTGCTTTTTTTTTCTAAAAAAAATGTTTAGGGGTACTCTCATTTTCTTACTCATATTGAAATACTGCCCCTCAATGAGGCCTAACTTAGATTCACAAAATGTTTAGGGGTATGCATACCCCTGCGCCCCCCCAGAGAAAAGCACTGCCTTTGCCTTTACCTTCTACCTTAATATTTCCACATTTCTGACTCCAAAATTAATGACCCTATTTTCTACATTGTTTTCCATCCTTCTTCTCAACCTTTTACCCAATCAGAATAGGCTGTTGGTTAAATGTCCGTGGCGCCCTAAGTTACTGTGTTTCTAGGCTTAACATTTCCTGAACAAAACACCCTATTGTACTTATAACATTCCTGTAGAGTTTTAACCCTCTTGGCCTTTAAAACAAAAGCAACAATTTTACAACACAGGTTTTACAACCGAAAACTAAACATAAAATAGATGAACTTCTCATAGACTCATAGACTCATATTATTATCCTGGCACATTGAAATGTCAGGATTGAAGATGAGAGAGAGTAATTCTTCTTTGGACTCTGTGTCAATAGTTCAATTCACCCTTTCCAACCCTGTGCCCTGCTGAATATTTGGACTATAACTTCCACTCACCCCAGCTGGCTAGTGTTCAGGAAAGAAAGGAGAAGTAGTTCAACAACATCTGGAGGCAACAGGTTGGGGAAGTCTGGTTTAAAACATGTGAAGCAGTGAACTGTAATGAAACTAGAAATGTTAGCAATACTCATTAGACAAAACCTTTGCAGAAATGTTATGTAACAATATTTCCAGAAGATTAATTAAAGTCACTTTTAGAATCAAAACACAGTTCCAATTAGGAAAAAATAATGCTTAATTCCAAAAATAGATCATAGTTGTCTGGAATTTAGGAGAACAGGGACTATCATTTCCAATAATCATCACACAGGAGAATCTTA
This sequence comes from Podarcis melisellensis, assembly GCF_964234715.1. Classification (NCBI taxonomy): domain Eukaryota; kingdom Metazoa; phylum Chordata; class Lepidosauria; order Squamata; family Lacertidae; genus Podarcis; species Podarcis melisellensis. Next base: position 31,712,729 of record NC_138541.1, read on the forward strand.
ACTAACTACTCTAGCTGATGTGGCTGAGGATTTAGATTTTAAATTAATGTCTGTGTATGGGTACTATTCTTTTGTACAATTAAATTTAACTTATAGAATGTTCCATTTTTAAGTATCATTTTCCTTGGATTGTAATCTGGCACAAAATTAGGTTTACACAAGATCAAGCACAAACAATCAGAATAGGATACACAATGGAGACTGTATCCCAAGTCTTTTAAATCATTCAATAAAGCTTTTGGGTTTTTTGTACAGTGGTACCTCGGGTTGCATATGCTTCAGGTTACATACGCTTCAGGTTACAGACTCCGCTAACCCAGAAATAGTACCTTGGGTTAAGAACTTTGCTTCAGGATGAGAATAGAAAACGTGCTCCGGCGTCGTGGCAGCAGCAGGAGGCCCCATTAGCTAAAGTGGTGCTTCAGGTTAAGAACAGTTTCAGGTTAAGAATGGACCTCCGGGATGAATTAAGTACTTAGCCCGAGGTACCACTGAATTCCTATCCTTTTAAACTAAAAGAAGTTTAGAAGCAGCAGCTTTGCATATTAAGTACATGGCATAAACAGATCTGCTGGCATCCGTCTGTCTCAAGAGACAATGGAGTGCACCTCTTAGGGCGAAGACAAACCACCGTAGAATCACAGCACCTGCTGTGGCTGTGGAGACAAGTACTTGTAACTGCTGCCTCCTGTGATGTTTCTGCTGTGTTCTCTGGGGCAGAAGCCTGGGAAGTGTGCATGGAGGTCCTTGGCATGCCCCTTCTAGGCCTCACTGATGTTGTTGAAAGGAAAGCAGAGCAATACATTTCGTACCACCTTGACTGCAGGTTTATTCCTTAGCCTTTTCTTCTTCCAAAGATGCTCTACAAGGCAATGGGTATAGATTTTTCCTCAGGATTTGCTCCTGAAACTTTTCTCATGAATGCAAGACAGCAGAGATTTAGGTTCAGAGTTTTTCTTTTCCTACATGAAATACATTCCTAGGTTGCTGAGACTCACCTGTCCCTCATTTCCCTCTACAGCACATGCATTAGCCACCTTCTTGAGTGTTGGACCCACTACTGGGATTCTCTGCTCAATCCACTGAAACCTGACTTTACATGCAGGGGAAATCCTAAACTTACCGAGGATTTAAGATTCATTAGCTACCCTCACCTGGGTTAGCTGACCAGTCCAAAAAGCCTCAGCAGTGCAGAGGGCGGTTGTTTTCTCAACAAGCTAGATGATATTTAGTATCTTGGCCATTTGACATTGTTATGATTCCCACCTGACATACTTGGCCTCTGGAACTTATGGAGATAAGGATCTTGTCTCACCAGGTTGAAAGCATTCCCTACTCCTGCCTAATACCAACTCAGATTATGTGTATGGTGTTGTCTACTCTGACTGGCAGCTCTCCATGATTACAACAGAGGTCTTTTACATTGCCTGCTGCCTGATACTTTTAATTGGAGATGACAGCAGGGCTTGTCATGGACATTTTGCTACCTGAGTCAAAGGACAAGATGGTGTTCCTTCCCATTCCATAAAGTGAATGATGGCTGGGGCATGCCATGTAACATATACAACTCTGTTCTCCAACAGAGGAGGATGGCCAGGGACCTTAGAGAGAACAGCTGAAGGTTCACCAGCATCTGCCACCTCAGGAAATCACCTCATATTGCCTAATGGTATGGTAAGACTGAAAAGTCTGCAAGGAAAACACATTATCTATCTAACATATTCTCTCCAGGGATATGAATTTCTCAAAATCTTACATGTTTATAGTCAGCACATTATCTTGAAAGTAAATAAACTTATGTACGGAAAGTGTTTGCCACATAGTGATCATTTGGTACAACATAATCTTATTTGCCATTTTTCATCCCCCATATCTCTCTCTCTCTCTCTCTCTCTCTGTGTGTGTGTGTGTGTGTGTGAAATGGAAGAGTTTTCCTGAAGTTATTTCTTAGGCTTTTAATTTCAGTTGTCACTTATGCTGTTATTTTAGTCTTAGTAATACTCTGTTTAGCATAATTAATACAGACCTGAAGCATTTCTGTTTCTTTACAACCTACACAGTGGATCAAAGTGGAACAAGCTGCCTTGCGTATTATGACACTTTAAAATGTTTTCACTGTGATTAGTGCTTCTCTGCAAATCGCTGCAAACATTTTTGTATTCTGTAAAATAGCAAACACAGAGAAATTATTGTTTTCCTAATGCTGTCATACCAGCAATGGTTGAAAGCAAACAAATCAATGCTCAGGGATGAAATGCACAAATTGGACAGATAAAGGCATTGTGAGAAGTCATCATGTGAGAAGTCAATTCAGAACATGCTTTTTTACTTTGAAATAAGATTAATTTGTTCTAAAGCTGCCAATCACTGAGCATAGTGCTGGAGTTGGAATGGAGAAGAACTTTGTTTTTTTCCCACATCTTAATGAGAAGCTACCCAATTCACACTTCTTGAACTAATGCCTGAACTGAAACACAGCTATCATGGGAAATTCACACATCTCTGAATTTTGCAATGCAAATTTTTGCACCCAAACAATGCATACATCGGGGGGAAATGTGCATAAAATGCTCATATTAGTGGAAATAACATGCATTATATTAGGAAAAACTGCTTGCATAATTAGGTATATTGGTCAAAGCTGCATACTAAAATGTCTTTGTAGGAGAAATTTGCACGAAAATGCTAACAAATTTTCTTTATGGTTTTGTTTTGTTTGTTTTTAAAAAATCACAAATTGCTGTGGAAATATGGAGAACTGATGTATTGCAATGCTCACATGAATGAATTATTTGCAAAGGAAATATTTCCTACATATAGTATAGTAATGGAATTGACAGCATCCTGTACATGTGTGCATGAGTATAAGTGTGAAAGTGTTCCACTGCTGGGAGATTGTGCACATAAAGCTATTCCTTCAGGGACTTGGGAAACATCAGTCACTGGATCCTTCAAAAAAAATGCATGGGAAGGTTTTCCTTGAAGGGAAAGTTCTGGGTGTGAAATTTTACAAAGTAAAAGGCATTGAAAAGAAGCATCCAGTGAGCTGATCCAAACTCCCTTCTGCTTCATTCGCATTCAATATGGATTTCTGTTGCTCACGGGGATTGTGCAACCTAAATACACTTGCTGAAGATTTCCTATGTTCTATATATATAGAAACTCTAAAGCTGTGACCCAAAGCCCCATTTTGCACTCTGTCTGAAATTTAAGTGATCCTGTGCTGTTGGTCCTAAAGTTCACATCTTTGAATCTGGGTATTTTTGAGCTGTAAACATTGAGTTACCAAAATTCAGATTATTAGAAAAAGTCAGAATGAAATTCTGTAGTTTAAAATCTGACCTGAATGAGAACTCAGGAGTCATCATGTCTGCCTTCATGCTGAATTAGGAATAGTCAAAGTTTATACTAATCTTGCTGGTGGGCTCTACTCCTATTCTTGTGATTGCCACCCAGTAATCTTACCAGGAACCACGCTTTTGACATTCCAGATTTGTCAGCTATAGCCCAAGTCCAGATCCAAGTCTTAAAAGATGTTAGGACTCCAGCAGACCAACATTCTGCACCATCTGTTCCATTGGCTTGTTTTGGGATTCTGTCCTACATTTTTCATGACTCTTAGAGAGAAAAATATTTGTCTTTCAGACTCTCCTTGTATGAGTGACACCATCAAGGCCAAGACAACGTGTATAGTGTTATATGAAAAAACAGGGGTGAGAATAGTTAAAATGCACTCTTTGAGAATATGTACACAAGATAGCAATCTCATTTTTTGAGAACAAATCGATCCTGAATTTTGTTCTTTGGGATATCATGTTTACTGTAGATGTAGTTGGATGTGGGGGGTGCTGTAGTCTAAACCACTGAGCCACTTGGGTTTGCCAATGAGAAGGTCAGCGGTTCAAATCCCTGCAGCGGGGTGAGCTCCCGATGCTCTGTCCTAGCTTCTGCCAACCTAGCAGTTTGAAAGCACACCAGTGCAAGTAGATAAATAATCGCTTCTTCTGAAGCGAGATGAGAGCTGACCCCATAGTTGCCTTTGACTGGACTGAACTGTCTAGGGGTCCTTTACCTTTTACCTTTACCTACTTGGACAAATATCTGTTCTAGTTTCCCTAAGCAACCAACTAAGAGAGAATTAGATTTACATCTTAATTATGGCCTTTAAACTAGGCAATGTTTTACACTGCACAAGTTTGTACCATCTTTATAAATTGCCTCATTAGCACCTAAAGTACATCATGATCCTTTTGTTCTGCCTATTGATTATTCTATTTAATGTATTTGCTTGACTATGGCCCATCCTTATACTAAAACTTAAATTGCAACAATTTTTTTTTTGCATGCTATGTCTCATCAAATTATAGATGTTTTATATTATCTTGTTAGCCTTCTTCATTCTGCACTCTGAAAGCTTTTTACAATATATACCATAGGTATAAAAAAGCAAGGGGTTATCCAGTGTCCTCAGTTTATTTTATTTTTTTATGTTTTATATATAGTTTCATATAGTTCAAGTATCTTAATACAAGGTTCTAAGCAATTTTAAGCTTCCTGTGCATGCTATTCCAAGAATGAAAACACATATAACACATTTAACATTTAACATTTCTCAAGATTCTTTATATAAACCAAGGACATCTGGTTGGCCAGTGTGATAGCAGAGTGTTGGGTTTTGAGAGTGGCCTGTGGTATGGTCTCACATGTAATCCTATTATTGGGGGACACTGGACAATCCTCCACAATCCATTGCATTTTTAACCCGCAAGGCAGTGCAGCTTTGCCTTTCTTTGGAAAGCTAGCAGACCCTGACAACCCCAATCCTAGCTGTTTGGGAAATTTATTTCCCTTCTATGTTACTTCAAGTAATCAGACCAGCTTAGCAAGCCCCCCCCCCCCATTGGTGACCACTTATGCCTTGCCATAAAGGAGGAACTGCATCATCCATAATGAAGACAAAAGAAAATCCTGATTTGTATACAATTTGCATAAGCTAACTTATATCTATATATCAAAATTTAGATGTTATTGCTGTAATTTAAATAGAAATGCAATACATTTCATTATAGTGGGGATGGCAGGGACCAGGTGACCTGTGTGCCTGCTCAGACGGCTGTCTGGGTGCTCAGTCTGAGTGCTAACTGTAAGTAGGGAACTTCTATCCCACCTCTGTTCCCATTTCTCAAGATTCTTTATCAAACTGAACATGAACCAGACTGTCATTCAGATAGTAAACTGTCTATTGTGAAGTTGGACACAAAGAAGGAAGCTATGTTAATGATATTGGTGAGTCTCAGCCCTAAGAAGCTATTGGAGAATTTTGACTGGATAAATCTGGTGACATGGTTTCCACAATCCACCCCCCTTGCAAATACACTGGAGAATTTCCAGAAGCTATTTGCGCTTGATTCTATGACTCCTCCCCATCTGCAAAATATATTAACATATATTTCAAAGTTCTGGTACTACCCTTCTGCTTTGTGAACAGAATACCACTTGTCCCTGCCCCTGTGAAATGCTGGGCCCATTTGAAGTCCAGCAAGAGATAAAATAAGGGCAAGGTTAGCAGCTGCCCACCATAGGCTTGAATAGTCAGCTCACTAGCCAGGCTGGATTCAGTGGAGTATGCATGCCCAGTACTCTAGTTTGGTGTAATTGACCTCAGTATCTGCCTACATATTGCTTCAGGAAAAGTAAATGTATAGGTAAAGGTACCCCATACCATAGGTCCACTTTGATGTGCTTTCGAACTGCTAGGTGGGCAGGAGCTGGGACCGAACAACAGGAGCTCACCCAGTCGCAGGGACTTGAACCACCAACCTTCTGATCAGCAAGCCCTAGGCTCAGTGGTTTAGACCACAGCGCCACCCACGTACATCCTGCAATGACATTTAGGATGGAGGGTTTTCCATCTGCTGTGTGTTGCTAGGTTTGTGTCTCCCAGCTGGGTGGGTGTGACATAAATTGGCAAATTATCTTGGTGACAGGCTTTTAGCTGGCATGAAAATTGAAGATATGAGCGGAGTAAGAAGTGATGCATACTTTTGAGCAGCCTGAAGCATTTTTTGAATTATTAAAGGAACCTCCCTAGTTTAGGGCTAGTGGCAAGGCAGAAAATGGAACACAACCTCCCAAAGGCATGTTGCCTCTCTTTCCATCCAAACTGAATGGGTCTGGGGAACCTAGACAGGAATCCTTCAACACATTACTGGTTCTGAGGCTGGGGTGCTTATCAGAACTGTTCCTGTGACTGGAGCTCACCCAGTGTGGGAAGAGAATTAGCAACCATGGTCTCAGTCTAGGGAGTTACCTCCCCGGACCACTGACCATGCTCCATCAGAACCTTGTACTCAGTGTGAGGTCAGAGTGGTGATGGCATAGCCAGTGAATCTGCATGTTTGACTGGCATGTGCAGCCCATGGCCTCTACTCATATTCCAATTTCCTGTTCAGGTAAAACAGAAATCCATATTTGGTTGAGATCCTGCTCTGTAGTATAGTTAAGAATTACCATTCTAATCAAGAGAAGGAAATCTGTACATTACAGAAACTGCCCAAAGGATTTCTGTGTTTTGTATTGGGCAGAAGTAAGCTAACCATTGTGTGTAAAAATGACTAGCAAGGAAATTTTAAAATATCTTTCTCTTCAACACTCTGTTTTAGACACTCATCTAACTGCAAAGAGGTCATTTCAAATGAAGAATGATTGTCAGTAATTCATTTGTGAGTTAAACTAGAGATGGCCAAAAGATATCTGCTCTTTTTGAAGATTTAAAAGGGGGGGAAATAACCCAAACCATCCAGAAGAGCAATTTTAGATAAAAATGCTCTGATGGATCTCCCCCAACCAACCCCAATGCCTGTTAATCTCTTGACACCAAATTACTGAAACAAAATGCTCATGTTAGAGGGGGAGAGTGCTGGTTTGAGAAAGGACACACTGTTCTTTCAGTGACAAGAGCCTCCGAGACAGAACAAGCAAAATGAGCAATAAGCTCAGAATACTTCATTTATTGATTGCTGACAGAGTTAAAGTGAGATTTGAGAAAAAGAGCAGTGACCTGGTAAAATTTGAATGTAAGTTAAATGTGCACACAACTATTAAGCTGATAAGCTTTGCTGCATGCATAATTTGCTGTTCATTTTCTCTTCCACCCCCCCTTTTGTTTAAATTTGATGCGGCGGGGGGGGGGTGAGGGAAATATAAATGGTTATTCAAAAGGTCAATTTATATTTTTTAAAACTACCCTTTTCCAAAATATATCAGTATCAAAGAAAGCTTTGATCAATAAAGAATAGTATAGGACAGTGTTTCCCAACCTTGGGTCTCCAGCTGTTTTTGGACTACAGTTCCCATCATCCCTCACCACTGGTCTTGCCAGCTAGGGATGATGGGAGTTGTAGTCCAAAAACAGCTGGAGACCCAAGGTTGGGAAACACTGGTATAGTAAATCTGCAATATCACTACGCCAACCTTCCCCAACATGCTGCCTCCCAGATGTTTCGGACTACAACTCCCATCATTTCCAGTCAGTATCGTCAATAGTTAGTGATTATGGGGGTTGAAGTCCAAAATATTCAGAAGGCACCTGGTTAGGGAAGGCTGCTAGATAGTGTCTCTAGATAGCATCTGTCCATGCTCCTAATTTAGTAGCAGGGAACAGCTAATGTGAATGGACAAGTAGCTTTTCCTCTGGGACAGTCACATGCTAAGGCTATGTGGAAATTTTTTGGCTTTGGGTGCTTTGCCTGAGTAAAACTCACCCAAATCACTTCTAATTACACTCTAATCTAAGAATATTTACCCCATCCATTATACTTACTGATACTTTGGCTTCTGCCAGAATGCAAAATTCCTCAGAAGTTTCCCTCACATAGATTTAGTCAGAATGTTGATTAAAGCTTTATCTTATGTGAATCCTGGTAAGAGAAGCATACTTGCTTAATATTTAGCTCTGCTAGTTGCATGTAAGTGGATTCCTATGGGAAGTGGCCTGGAGCGCCCTGAAGTCAGGATCCTTGATTACAATCTAGCATACAGGTAAAGGGGACCCCTGACCATTAGGTCCAGTCGTGGCTGACTCTGGGGTTGCAGTGCTTATCCCGCTTTATTGGCCGAGGGAGCTGGCATACAGCTTCCGGGTCATGTGGCCAGCATGACTAAGCCGCTTCTGGCGAACCAGAGCAGCGCACGGAAACACCGCTTACCTTCCCGCCGGAGCGGTACCTATTTATCTACTTGCACTTTGACGTGCTTTCGAACTGCTAGGTTGGCAGGAGCAGGGACCAAACAACGGGAGCTCACCCCGTTGCGGGGATTCGAACTGCCGACCTTCTGATCGACAAGTCCTAGGCTCTGTGGTTTAACCCACAGCACCAGCCGCGTCCCAGGTAGATACACTTAAATCCCACCATGTGCAGAAATTGTCCGATTCTGGAACATTAAGAAATTAAATGAATCTCTATTCAGTCACTGCAGTTTGATCCACAACCATCTGTGATATTTAATGGTTAATCTAAAACAGTAGTGTACAAAGATCTGGTGACATTTCTGTTAATTGCTCCAAGTCTTGCTATTGCTAAAAACTGGAAAATGATTGAACCTAATATGCTTCAATGCTGGTACATGGAAGTATGGCAATTGCCATTGTTTGGAAGTGGGCAAGGAAACTAACAATTAAACTCGGAGCACTAACAAAAGGAACTGACAGACCAGTTTCAAAAGACTTGGCATAGCTTTTTATGTGGGCTAGCAAGAAAATTGCACATGGGCACCTTGGACTGCAAACTCTGAGATTATGATTGGGAAAAAAAGTAAAATTATATACGTAAATTTAGAAACAGGACTAATGGCATTATATTATAATGGCAATGTACCGTCATGTATCACTGTTTTTTGTCAGCTCCTTGTTATGGTTTATTTATTGTTATTTTCTGTACTAAAAACTATTTGATCCCATGTTCACATTTCAAGATATGCATTTGTGCAATATTAAAATGTGCATGTGTATATTTTGTTTTAAAAAATGTATTTCAAAATTCAGAAAAGTGTGAAATCTGATAAATAAATGTATGAGGTGCAAATTAGGTTGATTTGGTTAAAAATCTGGAGGGAATGAAAATTTCCCCATCACTATATGCCAGGTGTGGGGCACCTCCAGATGTTGGTGACCTACAACTTCCATCAGTCTAGCAAGCATGGCCAAGGAGGTTGGAAATTGTAGCTCAGCAACTTTTGAAGGTTCCTCACACCTGCTATACACAGAAACAGCCATATGGTGTGTAGAAGTGCGGAGCTCCTCTCTCAACACCAGCTTACTTGTATAGGGCAGGGGCAGGGCAGGGCAGCAGTGAAGTTCAGCTGTGTGGAAACATCAATGGGGCCAATCCTTCACTCCTACTGGTGTGGTTGTGTTGCCTTGCCCTAGCTACTGCCCCATCCCATTCACATCCAGGTAACAGGCAGTGATACCAGAGCTAGGAGGATGGGGCTGCCATGGAATCTGCATGTTCAACTGTAGACATACTCCCATTGTTTTGACTAGAACTTCAGCATGCCTGACATTTTCTTCCTGGCTTGTATACTTTGCCTTTTGCTGTTTTTAACTTTCTAAATACAGTTCTTGGGAATAGAAATATTTGAAGGATTTGGAATGAAAAATGTAATCTAATAGAGGACGCATCAAGATTGCACTGTGGAAGTGTTCATTGTAACCAAATCTAATAATGAAATCTCGTGCTGAAATCAAAGTTATGCATTAAAGGTGGAAGTCAGCCTCTGGCAAGGAGACAATTGCACTTTTCACTTCCATCAGTTCCCAGAAAGATTTCAGGCACAGTCACATGGAGATGGCATTTGGAAGTATACATGGTTTCTATCTGAGGTTTATTATTCTGGTGCCTAAATACATCACATTAAACTAAAAATGGTCAATCGAAATTCCTCAAATACTCTGAACACCTATTTAATTTTTAAAAATATTTTTTTGCCAATATATATTTGGTTTAATATTTGAGTTGAATGAATTCAAAAGGGAGAGGGGCACAATAACAAGGGAGGCAATTGTGGAAGTATGAAATACATTTTCCCCAATTTTATATTTTTTTAGACCTGATTAATTTCACATCATGTTCTTTTTTCATTGCTGCCATTTCATTTTGCCTTGATTTAATTGCTTTCATTCTCAGTTTACATTTGTTCTTGCTTTTCCATTCATTTCATTGGAGACCTATCCTATTTTCTTCTGCCTGTAACTTTGGTATTTTCTGTCTAAATGGCAAAATTGCATAGGTATTCCAAAGAGAATAATAGTCAACATGTTTCAGCAGCTTGGACAAAAGGAAGAGAATTTTTTTGTTATCCGAGCAGATCAGACTCAGAGTAGACCCATTAAAACCAATAGATTAACTTAAATCTGTTGACTTCTTCTTTAAGTATTTACAAAGTTCCATACAAAAAACATATAGGTTGAAATAAGTTTATACACAGTAAAACAATAAAAGGCACTTATTTTAGCCTTTACATTGTGCCATCTGCTTTAAAGGATAAAAAGGTAATTTAAGGAAAAATAATTTTAGGAAGAAATTTTATAATTTAATTTCTCATTCCCAAAGAATTATGAATACTCATCATTCTATAAATATATGTGTGTATGTATGTATGTATGTATGTATTTTTATATGAGTTTAGTTTACTGATGCAATTTCAAGCAGGCCTGGATGCTGAATTACGAGAGCCACAGTGCTATCAATAGGCAAGGCATTTTCTACCCTCAGAATATGCGAAGAGGTAATCATATAGATCTAGACTAGGGGTCAACAAACATTTTCAGCAGGGGGCCGGTCCACTGTCCCTCAGATCTTGTGGGGGACCGGACTATATTTTTTGGGGGAAATGAACTAATTCCTATGCCCCACAAATAACCCAGAGAGGAATTTTAAATAAAAGCACACATTCTACTCATGTAAAAACACCAGGCAACCCCCACAAATAACCCAGAGATGCATTTTAAATAAAATGACACATTCTACTAATGAAAAACACGCTGAATCCCAGACCGTCTGTGGGCCGGATTTAGAAGGTGATTGGGCCGGATCTGGCCCCCGGGCCTTAGTTTGCCTACCCATGATCTAGACCCTCTTTCAATCAATGGGTACTCAGAATGTACCCATGGCAAAGAGGAAATCTCTAGAAACTTTCTATATGAATCACACCAAATCTTAAGCTACTTTTAACACACACAGCATTATTGAGTATTATAGAAAGTAGCAACTATCTGTCTAGAGCAACCCAGCGCCAGATAGTGATTGACACCATTAAAGAATGTAGGCGATACTTTGTGCTCAGAGACCAGAATCTTACAAATGGAAAGCAGTACCTTGTTAGTTAGGAACTATAAATGTCAAAACAAGGTTTTTGTCCACATAAATGAAATCACTGCTAAACAACAGAAGGAAGAATAACAGCAAAAACCAGGTTATTAGGCCTGAAAGGGGGCGGGTAGCACTTTGATTTCTTTACTTGTAAGTAGAAAAAGAACCAAAACTTATCATATTTGTAACTTTGCCCTTTTGATCACACTAAGGAGGGAACACAAAGAAGTGGTGGAACAAGAGCAATGCTTTATGGCCAAATAAATCATTATGATCTTGTGTTGCTTCTGATGTTCAGGCTTTCTGTCCTTGCTCAAAAGACCTTACATGTCACATAGCTCTGCCTCTTGCCCTGCCTCCCTTTGACATTAATCTCAGCGCCTTTTTTTTTCTTTTACTCTAACAGTGCATGCAAGTTCCATCATATTTATCTGGCATTTCTGTGACGACCTATAATGAAAAAGAAACATCTACAAATTTTCTTCCTCACAAAAGCTTTTCGGGACAATGCACAATTGAAAAACACACAGTTCTTAAGGGTTGAATCCACACATGGACTTCCATGAAAGGAAAGGCTTCTTCCATTCATGGATGGGTTGAGATCCAGTGGTGGTGCTGTTGGTGAAAGGTGAGGGAGGCTGTTTTCATCACGTTCCCTTGCACCACATTCCATTCTGCAACTTCAGGAGGCAAAATTAGCAAAATTTACTTCCCCTCCTTCCTCCCACAGAAATGTCCCCTGAGTAGAGTTCTGCACAAAGGAATGTCTGGCTCCAATCCTATGCCTTTCAGGCCTCCCTCACCTCGATAAGATTCTGCTTACTCTTTGACTTTCTTTGCAGTGGGATACTTTAACATTCTAAATGAAATACCCAAACAAGTGTTGCTCCATATTGTTTCATTTCAATGGGAAACTAGAATCTCTCCCCCCCCCCCCAGGTGGTGCTATTTTTGGGACCCTGTGACAGTCATGAATTAACCAAACAAGACACAGGATTGTGAAATATCAGGCCAAATCTTTATTCACAGCAGTAGAAAGTGGGGTTGACATGGAAGTAGGGCAAGGATCCCATTCCACATTCCAACAGCCCTTGCTGTTGGAATGACCATCTACCAGAGTTGGGGGATTTCTCTATGGGGATCATCCAGGCATTCAGGGTGTCTTGGGGTGGTCAGCATAAGAGATTCCAGCTATGCAGGGGCCCTAACCTGAGTTTATGGCATGCCATGGTCAATATTTTCCCCAGTCCCCTTATGGAGTCCCCTTTACTATGTTGATCGTACCCAATGTAATTTCTGCCAATATACATTGCCTAAGAAAAGTAAGCTTATGTCCCTGAGTAAAAGGCAAAAAGGGAAACCCAGCCTAGGGGCCAATTAAGGTTGGGAGAAAAATCCTTTCCAGCAACCAGAATAGCCCATTGTCACAGGGCTGCCAGGGAATGCCCCAGAGCTGAGGGAGGGGAAAGAACAGGAGCCTTTTGAAAAGACAGAAGAGGGAGAGAAGGACAAGCAAGCGGAAGGAACTCAAGCAACGAGGATGCTCCCGGATGCTGGAGAGCAGCAACACCACTTGACTAGTTCAGGGACAGAGGGGACTCAATGCCCATTCCTTCAGCACAGGACAGGAGGGGTTAGAACGTAGGGAACAAAGGAGGTGCTTGGGGCTTCCCCAGCTCCTCTGCTGGAGGAGGAACAGAAAGCTCCCACTTCCTGGATCTGCTACTGAGGATTCGGACGCATGAAGCTATGTTCTGTACCTTTGTAAATATGTATGTAAATAAAGACTGTGAATATATCTCTGAGTGAGCAGAGGTCTTCCTTGTGAAAGGCTTGTAGACCCATCACATCCATAGAGGCTCTGGCACTGAGGGTGATTCGGTAGAAAGCTGGCTAGGGGCAAAATGGCACTGAGCACCTGTGAGCAAGAACTTTTAAAGTCCTGCCCTTTGTACCCCATGAGATTCTACAGAGTGCCACGGCCCCATGAGATCCCATGAGAAGTTTTGAGGGATGCAAATGAACCTTCCCTGCTCCTCTTTGGGTCCCATGCTGCCAGGCAAAGTCATCCAATGCACAGAGTTGTACAGAGCAAGACATTAAATAGTCACAAAAATACATTTTACCTTCATGTTTTACTCATTCTCTAATTCCTCATATATATATATATATATATATACATGTTCTGATAGATTTTAATGTGGTTGACATTTTATTTTATTTTCAGTGCATTTCTCCCCCAATATTATTTACAGTCTACATTCATTAAGCATGAAAGCACCCAAGCCATGTTCAGTTTTGCATTATCAAATATAATTTTATTCCAGGCATTTGCATGAACTTGCCTATTGACCTTTAACTGCTTCAGAATATATGCTTCAGAATGTGAACATAAATGATGTCACCATTAATAGGAGCTAAGTAGACCTATGCATTTTTTTTAAAAAAATACTCTACTCAAGAAATGTGTGCCTCTGGGTTACCAATACCTGCATTAATATACATCTATGGCAGATACACTGGCAGAATTATAAAGAGGAAGAGTAAAGGTCACAATAATGAAAACACTTGTAAATTAAGCAGGCATTAGAAAATTCAAAGATGAACATAAAGGTAAAGCATGTGTCATAAGTCCAGCAATCTATAGATTAATGTAGCTAACAAAGTGCTGCTATGAAGTGCTCAGCTGAACAATTTTCAAAGCTTCAGGAGATGGGCTAAAAATGACTTCCAATTATTTTTTATATATATATTTGGGGGTCTCAGAGAAATTCTAATAGTTTGAGGGAAAGCAGTGACTTCTTCTCCTTCTCCTTTTTCTTCTTCATAATAGGGTAGTTTACAATTTAAAAAGACAAAAATTAATAAGATGGTGACAAAGAAAATCCATATCTCCCAGTTTAAAAGGACATAGATTGTTTAATTAGCTAATTGCTTGGGAGAAAAGGAATATTTTTGCCTGGTGCCTAAAGACATGTAACAAAGGTGCCAGGTGAGAACATTCCACAAGCAGGGAGCCCTTGCGGAAAAAGTTCCTTCTCATAATGCCACCCTCTAGACCTCTCATGGGGGAGACACACAAAGAAGCGTCTCAGATTGCGATCACAGGGTCCAAGTTGGGTCATACAGGGAGAGTGCTCCTTGTGGTCCTGAGCAGTTTGGATTTTACACCCTTTCTTTTACTAAAGGCAAAAAATGCTTAAAGCAATGGAAGAATTCTGGTAAAGCTTTCTAGTCTATGATTTAGGTGTATACTGTGAATACATTTCTGTTCATACAAGCTTTTCCTTCAGTGGTGCATAGAGTAAGGCAACTAGAATTCCTATAAGCATACTTTTTCACAGCGTATGCTGAACACTTGATGGAGCATTGAAGGGACCAGTGTGCCTGAGAGGTGACAATCTCACTCCTAAATCACATGACTGTACACAAAAGTATTGTACCTAAGTTTATTTTATTGTCCACTGCTTTGGTAACTTCTGGCTATCTGTAAAACAAATAATATTGTAGGTATGATTGGAGAGATGAGTTGGAGTGTGGACCACTCTTGAATCATCCATCCATCTGTGGATATCCATAAATTCAGCATTTTGAATCTGTTTGGTGAAGTCTGTGTTTGTGTGTTTTAATTCCTTTTCTAGCTGGAATGACTCCAGTCCTGTATTACAGTATGATAAATAATAGACAAGCTACAGAAGCAAGACTTAAGGGTGAAGAGGGGCAAGACTCTGTAGAGCTGGTAATGTGAGTGCCATGACAGAATGGTGGTGAGATAATGTTAAAAGTGCCCATACTTCATTTCAGATCTCATTCAGGTGCTGAAAATTATTATGTACTAGGCTTTCATCCATATATCAGAGAAGATGCAAGTGGATAGCTATCCATTTTAATGTTTACCACATAGCTGAAAGTCAAATGGACAAAAATTGTAGAAGTCAGGTAGCAGTATTACCGTATCTAAGGTGATAGCCTTTGTCACTTGACTGACAGTTAGTCAGGTCTCTGGGAAGAAATGCTGGATATCAGGGGAGACCTTACCTCCTGACCCTTGTGACATCTCCTGCCTTTATTAGTAGCTTTAACAGAGAAGGCAGAGAACCAAACCAGCTCCTTGAAACTTGTCAGTCTGCCCTTCCATTTCTTATTTTAGTAATCATTAATGGTTCCTCAGAAATGTGAACCTGAATATTCTCTCTGTCCTCTTTCACAGAAACTGGATTTAATACCAGAATTCAAATACCAGCTGTAAGGACTACAAACAAAACGGTGATTTAACAATGTATTCTATGAAACTGCTATCTTTTGCAAAATTTTAGTCTTTACTTTTATCTGTTCAGCCCACCTTCATTGCATCCTCTCATGGGATCCATCCCAAGGCCTATTGACTTAATCATTTTGTTAAACGAAGCCTTCAAATCAATATAAATTTGTATAATTTATTCTTGTTGCAAAGATTTTAGTATCTGGGGTTTCTGGTTGCAGAATCTAAAGCCATTTTGCAATTCCCTTTTTTGGAATAGGTATATAAAAAGCAGATACCATCTGCTAATAGCAATAAGAGTTTAGAAATTGTCTCAGCCCATTTATAATTTCTACCTCCATTATATCTGTGCATAGTTTATGGCTTATGTTTTCGCATTATACATTTTCTGATCTCATTTTCCATAATGCTCTTACTTACATTTGTAATTTATTACTATGCCCCCTTTTACACAAACAAACCCACACTTAACCAGCCAGCCTAACGAGTGGAATTGCTATCAATACACATTTTAAAGTGAAATGGATTGGGAATTTCTACAGTAACATCTTAGATTTTTTAAAATATTATACAGTGCTTAAAAGTACTCTGATGAATGGAACTGTCCATTGCTGAAATATTGCAAAGTCTAAAACAGGGTCTTTAAGCCCTGCTTTATCAGTAGTATTTAGACTTTTAAAAATGGACCTAGTATTTTCTTATCGGGATGAAGCTCCTCTAGTTTTCTGAACAAGGAAAGAAGATTATATGCAGACAAGGAAAAAATGCAGAGAAATATCATGAGAAGAGCAGGAAACCAAGATATGCAATGCCATGAAAAACACACAAATCTGTGATTTTGAAGATTGCACAGGTCAAGTGCTGACTTTGGTACTAAACAAGAATATAGCATTCAAAGACTCAGATTCTCTTAGCAAGAAGTGGAGGGGGAAAGTAACAAGACCTTGGTCCAAATAGCTTGAATAACTGGCCCCAGCAGATGTGATTTAAGCTTCTGTGTGGTTCTGTGACACCACTTAGAGCAAAATAGATTTCAGGGTCACTCATCATTGTAAGCCAAGCAGGCAGTTTCAGTCAAGCAAAGAAGAAGAAATCTACTGGGTGAAGGACACTTGCATTATCACACAAGCTGAGAAGGGAAAACACAGCATAGCTGGAGACCTGGTCTATTTCCTGGCAATCATTCTAGCAGGTGTCTGCTGTAAATTATGAATTAGAGCTGTGTGTCTATAGCGCCACAAAATTTTCCACCCTATTCATGAACAGAGAAATTGGGGAGACAGAGAAGAGAATTTCTCCAAGAGTATCTTTAGGAGTGTGGTTCACAACTAGCAGTGTCAGTAACACAACCTTTTTCTCTCCCCAAGTTTTTAAATATAATGATGATGATGATGATGATGATAATAATAATAATAATAATAATAATAATAATAATAATAATAATAGCAGCCACCACTTTGATATATGTTCTATGCAACTAATGTGAAGCAGAACATGAGTATAGAAAAAGACATCATTTAAAATGTACAGTGTACCCCTCCTCTCTTATAAATATGTATAATATTAACAGTCACTCGGTAAAATGTGTGGATAACACAGATGGTGTTTGGCTCATTCTTCTTCTTCATAAAAACTCACCCTACTCATTTATCCAAAATGATAAATATTATTTAGTTTTATATAAACATGTAGTCTATTCCCTGTCCTGAAATTCCCAACTCTCTTGTTGCATATTTTGTTACCAGATTCCACTCATTAATGACTTCTCTAAACTTCTCTCCTTCTTTAAGCATAGCTGTTAATTAACTAGCATTTAGTTGTTCCCACATCCTCCTTATGAGATCTATTTTACTGGGTTATAAAAATTAGAATTAAAAAGTGGCGATTGCTCAGGGGAAAAAACCCTGACAACTAAGTTTCCTTCTTTTTCTAAGAAGTGAGGAAAATAAAAATCTCAGAAAGTTTGTTGGAAACATGCCTCCCACGAAATTTTGGTTCAGCTCTATTATGAATGGTTAATTTAACATGTTCCAACCTATTGATTTCAAGAGTTATGATATTTCGTGGCAACTTGCCAACCATAGAATGTGTCTGGATTGTTTTAAGGTTGGCGTGACCACCAGACAATGTTGTCATGCTGATCTTTTGCTTCTTTCTCCCCCACCCTGGTGTGTGTGTGTTTGGAACATAATGATTTTGAATCCCTGCCAGTCCTCAGGAGCTTCCATAACTGTAAGACAACACAGATGTCTGTGTGCCATTTAATGGCTTTCAGGTGAGATAATGTAAGGATTCAAACACTAGAACTGACAAGTAGTGTGCTGTTGAGAATGGCTGGCAATGTCACCGGATGAATTTAAGCTATCAGCATTTCTGCCATTTCTCTCAGAAGCATGCGGAATAGAGTCCATGCCCCACATTTTTCAAAGTTACGCTTCATTCAGTTCTTAGAAACAACAAGATCTGTGTTTTACTGTATTAATTCAGTGTTCTGTGTTGGTTTTATTAAGTTGTTACTCTTGATGGTTGTGTCATACATTTTGAGACTCTCTCAAAGATCACCCGAAGACAAAACCTTGCTTTTGCCAGTGTACTAATGCAACACAGCAGCAAGCAAAATCATGTTATTGTTGGTGGTATTCAAAAAGACAGCCTATTCATTTCCCCTCCTTAGCACATGGGCAGAGTGTCTCTCTACCAGGTGGGCATAATTATGCTGGAATATGGTTTGGCTGACACATTACTTCCTGTTGGCTGGATAATTCTTCTGCTGAATCCCAAATAAAAGAAAGAGAAAATGCAGAAAGTGGCTTTGCTGGAGGGGGGAAATGTTTGAAAGTTGTGTCACAGACATGTTTGAACGGGCAATTTTCGAAATTACAAAATTGTGTTTGTGTGTGTGTGTGTGTGTGTGTGTGTTTTAAAAAAGGGTAGGGGGCGAAATCCTTGCCAGACACATTTATGCAGCTCTGTTCTCTAGTTAGGCCAGAAACTTACCACGTGAAACTGTTTGAGATTTAGCATTTCAATAGCACTTTTTCTATAAATTACAACACAAAGACCCACTCTTCTATTCCGGCATTGTCATGAGGAGATCAAAAACTTTGGCTTGGCAAATATCAAAACTGCAAATTATGGCTACTCTTAATTGTGGTTTAAAGAAACAAGCAAGCTGTATAAACCACATTTTGAAGTCTTGCAGCAAAACATAGTTAAGACTAACTACAGTTTGTTCAGGTTCAAACACAACACTAAGCTGTGGTCAGTTAAAAATAAAAGCAAAGGCTGCTGATCTTCCCTCAATTGCAACAGAAGAGGTGAAGAGTAATGGAAATAAATATGCATAGAATCATACTGTTTCCCATCATTTCTCATGTAAGCAATTATCTTTGCCTTCATTTCATTCTAGTAGTAGGCAGAACAGGAATATTAAGTATGTGTGTATGTACATGCATGCAGAGGCACGCACATACACAAAGGAACGATATAATTTTATCTTCTGTACTGAAAAATGTAAAAGATGAAATGACTAGTTTTCATCAGTGAAATCATGAATTGTTTTAGCCATAATTGTCTATATTTATGCGAGCATATATAACTGCATATTAAAAAAGAACCTTGAGGAGAATCAGTCTTTCCCCCACATGTCTTCTAATTGGACAATTTGGAACCAATATTTGTGGGCTGGCAAGTCAAGAGAGTCAATTGCATCTTTTTCTTCTCACCACTGTAGATTTTCCAGAGTCTTTTGGAGCTTATTTATTGTCACAGTTGAGTTAGTATGCGTTGTTTGGGACACAACATTTATAGCCTAGCTGTAGTTATGACTGTTATTGCTTCTTTGCTTTTAGAAGAAGCAGTAAACTGTGGATGTGACAAGAGCATGTACTGTTCCTGTCTAACATCATAATCTAGTAAAGAAGCTGGAAAAAGAAACTCAAGAGAAAATGTAGAGGATGTAGTTAGTGGGAGAAGCCTAGACCCAAATATGCTGTTTCTATGCATGCTGTATCTATGCATGCTGTAGGGATGCGGGTGGCACTGTGGGTTAAACCACAGAGCCTAGGACTTGCCAATCAGAAGGTCGCAGTTTGAATCCCCGCGACGGGGTGAACTCCCGTTGCTTGGTCCCTGCTCCTGAAAGCACATCAAAGTGCAAGTAGATAAATAGGTACCACTACTGCAGGAAGGTAAACAGTGTTTCCGTGCGCTGCTCTGGTTCGCCAGAAGCGGCTTAGTCATGCTGGCCACATGACCTGGAAGCTGTACGCCGGCTCCTTCAGCCAATAAAACGAGATGAGCGCACAACCCCCGAGTCGGTCACGACTGGACCTAATGGTCAGGGGTCCCTTTACCTTTACCTTTATGCATGCTGTATCTGTGCAACATAGCCCTAGACGTGTATATGAAATGCCACATCTTTATTATTCTAAGAAAAGTTGCCTCCTAGTTTTATGAAGTATACATTTTAAGTACCAATCAGTATTGCTACCATACCTCGAAAGAAGTTTCAAGTAAGAAAGTTTATATTTATTAAAATGTAAAGAATTAGAGGACCTGCCAATTCACCAAATAACAAAGAGGGGACCACAGGAATCAAGGAATACATCAAAGGGAAACATCTCTCACCTCCTGGGCATGTAAACCAGTGCATTATTTGCTCCTCAGCCAAGGACCGTGTCAGCCTTGGGGGATTCTATCCTCCCCAAGCAGCATCAAGGATCAAGGCAGAAGCAAGAAAGTTCATATTTATAGTTTTATTTAGTTCTTGTGTTGCAAGACAAATAATCTACTCCTTAACTTCATAGTGGCGTTGCTCACTTTGAGCTCATCCCCTTCTTTCCCCAGCAACAGCCTGTGACCCTACAGGTGGCCTCACGAGTAAAACGTCTTTGAGCCCTTTGCTCTTGAATTCAAAAGGAGCGGCATGTAAGTGCGGATGGTGGTGCTTCTATGCTTTCCAAGTACATCTCTGCTGGTAATTCTCCCACACCCCCTCCTACTCCTAACACCTCATAACTTAGCAGATGGGATCCTCCTTAACGAGGCTCTTGGTTGTGATCGGGCCCCTGGGACACCCCTGAAGGGGGGGGGGTTGTAGCTAGGTGTGGCCCAGGCCTTAACCGTTAGGCCCTGGGATTGCGCCAGGCTGTTTCGGCCAGTCAGGGTGAGCGGCATGATTCCCAGGGCCTATAAAAGTGGCAGCGCAATGTGATTGGGGGGCACTTGCTTCACGCTGCCGAACACCCGTCCGCCCTCCCTAATTTTAGGTCATGCTGCTTTGGCCTTGCTTCGGTTTGGGTCACCTGCTTTGGAGCAGGGGCTGGGAAGGAATGTTTTCCATTTGGCAGATTGGCTGCAGCCATTTGGTTTTCGCCTATCCCCTTAGCAATTCTCACAACTTTGTAAGGTTTGGCTGTTAGGCATTGGTTTATTGAATATGGGAGGGGAGTATGTGGGAGGGGAGGTGTGGCCATCACCTACCCCTCAATGAATAAGGGTATTCCACTAAAGGAATATGGGGGTCCTGCATCTCATCTGAAGTCCACTTGAAGGGCTAGGGCCATGCCAGGACCACAGGAACCCCAGGATGAGCTTCGGTTGATCTTCATCAATGTTGCTCCCTCGTTTGGTGTTTACCCTTTCAGACTACCAGCCAGAGAGGCAGGAGTCAGTTATAGTCTGTTGCCAATGTCTAAGCCAATACCTCTCACTTTGCTGTAATTAATAAAGTTGTGGCCTAAATTTTTCCCCAACAACAAACTAAAATTTATGTGTCAATGTGAAGTTATTTACGGGGGAAGGGCTTGGGGGCCTCGAAATGCAATTCTGAGTTCTGCTGCAATTCAATCCTGTCTCCCGCTTCTCTTGAAACTACTGGATAAGAGGGGGCTAGTCCCCCCACTTCACCCCACCTCCAAGGGAAGCAAAGGAGGAGGAGGAGGGGGTGATTCCCAGCCTTCCCCTTCAGTCCAGGCCCTGGCATCCCGACTGTTGGGCTTGGTTTAATAAATATTTCCAGGGGAACCTAAAGAGATGCAACCCAAAATAATCTGAGGAAAAGTGCACATCCAAGGTTATTTGATGTCTTATCAGCTTGGACAATTAAGCATAATGGCTGCTATCCAAGTTGCTGCTATCCAAATTATTTATTTATGTATTTATTTAATTCATTTATAAGAGTTCTTACCCACCCTTCACCATAAGGTCTAGGGGTGGGTTGCAGCAACAGAAAATGCAATTATAAAAACAGATGAAAGCATTACAATGATAAAATACATAAACAAATTCCACACGGAACAGGAGAGTACATTAATAGTGCCTCTGTGTATCTATTAATATTAAGATTCTGGTACAAAAAAAGCAAATTGTGTAAAGAAATCGAAAAGCTTTGAATAAATGGAGAGAGAAAACAATGTTGCCACATAATTCTAAAAAAATAGAATGCTTTATCTTGAATATTCTGTGTTTAAATGGCTGTACTAGAGAGGCTAAACAATGCATGATGCTATTCAGAGTTAATAAATATATATTTGATTTGTATAGCAAGATTGGAACATAAAAGGGAACTTAAAATTAATATTTACATGCTGGGGCCCTTGCTGACCATTATACCAGTGAGTTCAGTTTTGTATTCCTTAGAAGAGGATGCTAAGAGCTTCTATGAAACTTTGTAACCATGTTTCAGGCCTCATGAAATGGAAAGTTGATTGACTGCAGGGGAAGACACCAGCCCATTTCTATACCTCCCTATCCCATAACTGTTCTTGTATGCAGCTTTCAGAAAATTCATAAAGCCACACTGTGCATTATCAGAAATTTTAAATTCTTTTCAGAGAGCTGCTTGCATAGTGTGGTCTCTCCCCCCCCCCCATTCAGGACACATTGTCTGGCTTTCTCCACAAAGATGTGCCTAAATGGCCTTTGATGCATGCAGAATCTGCCGTGACACATGCAGTGTGAAATGGTCATTTATCCAGAAGGAAGGGTCAACCCTATCTTCCAGCCATGTTGCCAAACTCACAGGTTTGAATCCTAATGCCAGAGCCTCAGAATGTCACTTTTCCTCAAACCTGTTCATTCTGGGGTTAGTTTGTAGGGATGTAGTCTTTCCTTCTTCTCTGCTGTTGGGGGATGGGAATAAAAGCAAAACTCAGCAGCAGTTTCAGAGGAAGGAAGCAGCCTGCAATCTAATAAGACAATATGAGAAGAAACACCTCTCTCACAACTCCTGTTCAGATGAATGAACTGACTGAAGAACATGTGGCAAGTGAGTGTGTGTGTGTGCAGACCAATAACATGGACTTTGTGAGTAGGACCTGTACAGTTCTTTTGAATATATGAGTGTAGGCTCTCTAGGTGAAAGCAGAAGCTTTGCACTAAGCAATGCTCTCCCCAGTTGTGCTTAGACTGTGTAGATTTAGTGAATGGGGCCTGCTCCCATGATCCAACTCTCACCTGGCACATTTTCACAGTGTGTGCTGTTGTCATATAGAGGCTATGGCAGTATTGGTGATGCTGCTGTGGGAATCGACCACACATGGTCATCCACACTTTGTACCACACTAAGCAACCCTACGTTCTGTACCACAAAGGAACCAACTCTGTTGTGGTCCCAGAAGCTGTCAATGAGTTCCAGGTTGGAGAGGAAACTTTTCTGATTTCCTCTTCCCTTCTTTTGCATGTGCACATGTGTATGGATAGTTTGCACTTAACAAAGAGATTAGAATGCCTCCAGTGTTTTAAGAGCTCTTAGAACTTATTTGTATCTGTTTTTAGGGAGTCATGATGGCAAAGTCTGAAGGCTCTTGTGGTACTTGCAATTTGAAATCAAGGTGCAGAATGTGATCCTCACTAGTCTAGAAAATAAAAATGGAGGTGGTAGAGAATTGTGACGATGCTTTGACTACTTTTTTCTTTCTTTGGGGAACATTTCATCCACCGAGAATATGGCTCAAGATATTGGACACAAATTTATAACTTCATAAATTAGAAATGATTAACTTATACATAAATTATAATAAAAATACTTTATATCGCCCACAGACATTTCTTGATGTCACATGAAAGCATTTTCAAGGGGAAATTACCTACTTAATTTGATAAAGGTTTTTCTCTTCCTATTTTACCAGTGGGGGAAAATTGAGTATAACAACTCTTAAGAGTTCTATCTACTGCTAGCAAGAAGTCAAAGAAATAAAAGTAGTTAGGATTATTTATTTATACTTCTGTAGAAAGGCAATCCAGAATTTTTCTTCCTCTCTATAATCCAGTCTGTTTGGAAGCAGAGAAAGGAGAACTATAACAGGCATACTGGAAAAAAACAGGATGAGAAAATAGAAAAACATGATCTGTAACAGATTTCTAGTCACAGTTGTGCATTCTGTTTTCTTGGTTCATCTTTTCTTTTCCCATTTTCTTTTCAAAAGAATGGTTCAGGATAATTGATTGGGACAATAAGAAAGAGGGTAGAGAGAATGATAGCTTTTATGTGATGTTACTTTTCTCTCTGGACTGCAGCTATATTCATTTCATATACATGCAAAATTTCAGACAATAACTTAACTGCAAAGTTTGAGACTATAATTTTTATTTATCATTTATTGAACAGATTCATATACCACTTAACATGGGATATCAAAGTGGTGTGCAGTAAATACAAAACATCCACAATAAACATTAGAACAGTAAAATATCAGAAATAGATAGAGATGACCACTAGAATAAAAAATAATTGACGAAAGATATAAGGAGGACTGGATATTGTTTATTGAATATATGAAAAAGCATTATAAACAAACAGTTAACCTAGCAGGGTGGTAAGATTTTCAGCACTGTAAGAAAAAACTAAATTGTGTATAATACCAGTAGTTGCAATAGATGGGGTGAACCAAGGAAATGCAAGAAAAAGAGGAGACAAAAGGAACCATGGAAAGTGAAGATGGGAAGGCGGTGGAGGAATGCTTTCTGGTTTTCTGTTTATTTTTCGATATCTTAAAATTGCTATTTCTTTTCTATTTCAGACTTTTTTTTGGTGTGTTCTTTGCATTATTTCCATTCATTTCTTTGTTATGGAATTGTATCAGAAACACAATTAAAAAAGGAATGGAAATCAATGTCATTCTATTATGATTGTTCAATCAGTACAAGCATTTCAGCTTGCCAGACAGAACAATTCACACACACATACGCACACACACACACGGGGAAGGAAAGGGAAGAAAGCCCTGAGGTATATGTGTGTGGGCATACAAGACACAAGCCCCTAGTGTACCACCACCCATCAAAAATTGCTTTGAATATTTCTACTTCTTGCAAAAGTGGCAGAAAAAGATATATAGATTTTAAATATAGCCCTCTCCCCCATGTACAAAACATATAGCAGGTAATGGCCAGGTATGTTCCATTTATCAAGGATCCAGCTAAAGCAGGGAGTGACTGAAAAATGATCCTTTGAAACTTATGTGAAAGGTCCTGGAAACAAACTCATCCCATCTGACATGCTTTGCAACTTCCTTCCTCTTTTGAAGTCTACATCGTTTGATAGACATTACATGATGCCTTGTATGCAAGGGGAAGATTACCTGGGCAACTAGTGGAAGTTTACAGGATTTATGTGTGTGTCTCTCTCTCTAGCACAAAACAAGGTAGGCTTCCAAGTATCATTCCATATGACGCTTTTAATGATAACATCACTTTCTGAGTGTCTTCACTTCACCATTGTAGACAAAGTCCTCATTAGGTTAATGGAAGATCACTGGCTTTCACCTGCATTTTATTCTCTATAATGAGCCCTTTTTATACAATAAGGTTTATGAAAAGCGAAAACGTTGGCTCATGGGGAAGAGATGGATGAACATAATAAGGCTCCTGTTGGAGGGATTTATGATGTATATTTAGCATCGCAGACAACACAGTAAATCACTGCCACAGCCAATGTGAAAGATACATTAGTTGCCATTTGTTTTTCACCAGCTTATCTGGGTCTTTTTCAAATGTCATTCGAAAGATTTATACAGCAGCCTCATTTTTATATTATTAAAAAAAACTATTACACATTATAATGAAACCCTAAAACATGGCAAATTATTCCACTTTTCTTTTGTGGTTTCTAACAGTAATATCACACACACACATATACACATACTTCAAAACCAGCAGCAGTCACTCCTGGCAATGTATGACAATAGTCCAATGACGGATAACCCCATGAAAAACACTGGTGAGAAATAGAGGTATCAAAAGTTGTGCTCCCATTGGCTTGGAGAGATATCCTGTAGCAATAATCAGCAGGTGTTGTTTACCAATGGCATGACTCGTGCACCTTCATTTTCTCACAAATGTGGGTCACAAATGAGGGAGCACAATATTCCATATTTTAGAGATAAGGTTCAGGTTAAGACTCTAAATTTTCTGGAAACATTGTCATCATTGTCCTGTGTATGTCGATTCGGAAGTATAGCCAAATGAGCTCAGTGATATTTTCCTGAACCGCCCAGGTAACTATGCATAAGATTGAATGTGGACAGTTTAGCACACCACCTAAAGAGCCCCATCCCCCCAAAAAAGAACCTCTAAAAGGGGCAAACTTATTTATATGCAGTTTGATTTTACAATGTGTTAGTATTTTAGGGCACAATCCAAACTCACTCCTTCCTCTGGTGGGGTTTTGTGGATTGGTGAGGCCACTACTGTATATGCAGATGTGCTACACATGGTGGTCATAACAGAAGTTGGGCATGATGATTGGGCTTAATCTGGGGTGAATGACATCATGAGATGGCAATGACACCAGAGATACACTGCATCCCAAGCTGGTTCAGCCCCAGCCCAGCCCACCCTTGGAACATCCATTTTGGGGACTTTAAATTGTTTCCCACAGGCAAGGTTCCAATGAATGAGCCTCATGCTTACCTGATCATTTGGTGACTGGTGGGAGGCCAGTTGACCTGGGCAGAAGCAGAATTTTCCCCACCACAAGGTGTAAGGAGCAATTGTTCTCTTAGATCAACAGTGGATTTGTAAGCTTATCAGAACTTGAGCCAATAGACATTTTTTAAATAAATTGAATTGTGATCTTTGCAAGTCCACATCTAGCCTAGGACCAAGGGCTATTAAAAAGAAAGAAAGAAAGAAAGAAAGAAAGAAAGAAAGAAAGAAAGAAAGAAAGAAAGAAAGAAAGAAAGAACAGTTTCATGGACAATGGATTCCCAATTAATGGAAGGGAGCTTTCATAACAGATACCAGTAATTATTTTGAGCACATAAGGGTGGTCCTTCCATTGTGATCACCAAGAAATTATTTCATCCAGGACCAATTGACCTTTATAGTCATTATGGCCCAAGATTCTAAACTGTATGATTCTGCCAAAGGCTTCAGCTAGCTGGAACTCCCAACAGATTCAACCATCACAAACTCAGTACACACTCCAAAATCAGTAATTACATAATGTGTTCTGAGAATGTGATAGAACGCCTGAAGCAAAAGTCATGTTAAAATCAATATGATGTCTCTCAAGCAGTGATGTGCCTTTTAAAGGAAGAAAGTGAAACATGAAATGATTGCAACAGAACACTTAAAATGTATTACATTACAGCTACAAAAGCAAAATTTGCAACTTGCCATGGCCAGGTAACAAGTTATGTTTTCTCTTCCCTTATGGCTTATGATGTAATATCAATATGTCACAGATCTCCACACACTGAGAATGTGATAGATATAATTGATTGCTTTACATGAATGAATGAATGAATGAATGAATGGTTAAATAAATATAAATAGATAGATAAAACAAAGACACCTACATTTCAAATAATTCACTTACATGTTCAAATCACTATTGTGTAGCTGAATGATAAAATAGTAGTGGAAAAGAGCTGTGAATATATTGAAAAATGCTATTGGTAAAATAGTAGATATATCTTCAACTGACAGTAACAACTAGCAAAATAATGAAAGCAATAATTTCCTTTGCTGACTTGTGAAAAGTTGGGTAGTGACCAGTGCTGTCACATGTGCTCTTACCTGAAGCACAGCTGCTGGAGCCACTTGGTACACAAGGAGAGGGATAGAGCCAATATCAATGAGGAGCAGGTGCTGGTTAGAGATTCAGCCAAGCCTCAGTGGACCACTGGG
Organism: Podarcis melisellensis; assembly: GCF_964234715.1. Classification (NCBI taxonomy): domain Eukaryota; kingdom Metazoa; phylum Chordata; class Lepidosauria; order Squamata; family Lacertidae; genus Podarcis; species Podarcis melisellensis. The sequence continues at coordinate 31,740,497 of NC_138541.1, forward strand.
TGGAGAACAGCATGTACGTCCAGCTTTGTTCAAATTAGTGACATACCCAGCAGGTCCTTTCTCTGCTAGGCACAAAGGATGGGTTCTTGTAGAAGGCTGTTTGCAGATTTCACACCTCCTTTCACACAAACTGGAAAAACTGATGCCTTAATTATATAGCTATATATCCGTAGATCTCTGGGTGGTTAACAACATAAATTCACAATATAAAAAACATAAAAAACAAAGAAAATACAACTGAATAATCTCCCCTTCTATGACACCTGAAGGGCATCAGATGTCAATGATCCAAAGGCCTGGTTAAACAGGAATATTTTTGCCTGACACATATGAAGGCCGCAGCCAAATCTCCCTGGAGAAAACATTCTGCAAATGGGGAGCCATTGCAGAAAAGGCCTGTTCTTGTGTTGCTATCTTCCAGATCTCTTGTGGAAGAGGCACATGAAGAAGGACATCAGAAGATGATCTCAGGGTCCAGGTAGGTTCACATGGAGAGAGGCGGTCCTTGAGGTCCAGAGGTCCAGAGCCATTTAAGGCTTTATAGGTCAAAACCAGCACTTTGAATTGGGCCCAGAAGCTAATTGGTAGCTAGTACAGCCAGACCAATTGGATATAATCCAAAATATTAACATCTGAATAACAGACTGGCAAGTGAAATATTGCTAGAAAATGTTTTAAAACTTCATGTAAATTGAGCCATGACTAAAAAATTCTGAATTAGCTGCAATATCTCAATAAAATGCTGTAAACTCTTGAAGGAGTAGCTCAAGGAAGTTATCTCCTGCATGCTAATAGAAAATTTACTCAATGAATAAAATATTAGTTTGTATCTTGCAAAGGTAGAATGCAATATACAATAGTGTTTCTTAATATTATTATCTCCTTATATGAATTGATAGTGCTGTGAATCTTTCACCTGAGAAGCTTAATCTTGTTTTTGTCATCTTGTTTAACAACAGCAACTAGAATTATACAGCCAAGGACGATTCTACTATGAAGAAATATTGGAAAGGTTAGAGCTACTGAGTGCAGAACTGAATAAAACAACAAGAGATATGGTTCCTTCAGAGAAAAGTAAATCACATTGAGAAATATATGTTTTTACTTTTCTTCTTTAATTTCGAAGAGGGAATCCAACCTAAAGAAAACACAGGTTTTCAAAGACGAATATGATAGTAGTCATAGTATCACGGACATAAACGTGTCATGATATTATATTGTATTATTACAATGCCATAGACATGGATTTATCATCATCATTATCATATACACAAATAAAATATAATAGTGGTGATAGTAGTAATAACTGGCATAATCATGAAAGAATGTATGATTATTTCAATTACATGTACTTTGGTGTAGAGCACAATCCTAAACACAGTCAAAGGTCAGCTGACATTTAAAGTTTCAATGTACTAGCAAAGACCCCGGAAAGCTCCCTGAGCATTGGTGCCCCACTAGTGGCAGGTGCAAAAAAGATATGCAAAATCCCAAGTCCCTCATTGCTTCAACACTCTCAGCCAACCCACAAAAAAGTGCCAGCTCTGGATCCTTGCACATATGTTGCACCTGCCACCATTTTGGAGATCTTTTAAACATTTATGCAGTATTGCTGCTGCAGATTATTGGAGTGTTGATGTTGAAGAAGATGACTTAAATGCTTTGGCCACACACTTCTGACTAAGTCTGGCCCAGCTATGGTCAAAAAATGATCAAAGTTCAGCACATGTCCCAAGCAAGCAAGTACCAACTAGGGTCCCAGTAAGCAGAAAGCATAGTCCTTGCCCTTTCCCCCTTCATAATAATGGAGGGAAATCAAGACCAAGGATGGCAAGTTGCTCTGAAGCAGAACCATAGCACAGTTTAATTTCATCTAAAATTATATGCCTGCCATTCTCTGCATTACTCATAGCAAAGTTGGAAAATTCATGTCGGGATGCTTTATTATCCGGAATAGTGCCCCCAAGTCTTCCATTGTTTTTATTTATTTCCTGATGGTATTAAAGTCTGCATTCATTCCTTAATCCATTCATAGCTTTTCATAGCAAATCTTCCAATGGTACGTGTCAGAATTGCCTTATGATGACTGGCGGAATAAAATGAATGTGCACCTCCTACTAGCATTTGACTTACTGACACAAAGATAGTTTTGCATGATTGAAATTCTTTATTTATTTCTTCAAATGGTTTCCAGGGATGAAGCTTTAAGATTTACATAATACATCTTCCCAATGACATTACAAGAACAAATTAGTCCTAAAAACACTTGAAAGCAGTATGTGTAGGGTGGGAAATTGGATTCTTTATATTGAAGTACAAACACAGAACAAATATGAAACATAGCATTCATATAAATAGGCACACATACACTTAAGAGATAACATTTGATTTACACTGTTAAATGTAGGGAACATTAATCACAAGGTGTTGGTATGATTGCATTCATAGTAAGATATAAGCTTGCAATATTTTGCATGAAGGTGGATGGAATATAAAATGAGGTCACAGTGAGCTTGTTTGCATATAGCACTAACCCACAGTTTAACTGCTAACAGTGGCAACACGAGCAGCTGCACAGGCAGTCTGGCCACCATTTTGGAACCTCCAAAATGTCCAAGGCTTAGTATTATTCCAGGACATTGTGGGGAGGAAATTACAACTCCTACCACCCAAAATGGTGGGGAAATTTCAGAGAATATTCCACTAATTGGCATTCTTTTTCTAGGGGTTACAACACACAAGTGCATGCACACACAGAAAATCTATTCTGAATTTTTTTGGCTCATTTCCAATATTAACCAACTTACTACTATCAATGTCAGGACAGGGTTCTGAGAAGCATACAAATTTAATTAATAAATAGCATAGAAATGTAATACATATTACCAACCCCACTCAAGAATGACATCATTACTTCATACTATTATGGTTAAATAAATCCATGGTGGTGGGCAAATATCAGGCTTGTGGGATCTACTTTGTGGCCCCAGGTGCCAGCACAGCCAGGACTTATGAGCAACTGGTCGACCTGACAGAAGCTAGGCTACAGTCAGGTCCATCTTGGTGAGACCCCCCCCCCCACACACCTAGCCATTATAGGCCAGTTCAAATTCAAAATTTGTGTAGAGAGCCCTGACTGTCCGAGAAGCCAAAGGAAGAGCCAATGGCATCCACGAGCCACGTAGGAAGTTAATGGACCCCCTCAAAGGCTGTTCTGGGCCTCAATCATCACTCCCAGTTGATGCCTGTAAGTGGTATTTTCTCTATCTCTTTTTACTAGAATCTTAAGATCTACCAACTGGTGAAAAAACATACAGTGCAATCCTATCCTTGCGTATTCAGATGGCAGTCGTCGTCGTCTTCGTAGTAGTAGTAGCAGTAGCAGTAGTTATATTTATACCCAGAACATCAAACATAAAAAGCTTCCCAATACAGGGCCGTCTTCATATATTGGCTTAGGCATTGGTATCCAGACTATAACTGGCTCCTGCCCACCCAACAGGAAGCCTGCAAAGGGTAAACTATGGCAGGGGGAGCACCATCAATGGTTATTGACTAGTGCTCACCCCTGGAGCTCCCGTGGTCCTGGCATGGCCCTAGCCCCTCCCAGGCTTCGGACGAGATCCAGACCCCTGGATTTCTTTAACGGAATACCCTATAACTTGGAGAGGCAGGTGATGGCCACACCTCCCCTCCCCACGTCACCCAAACCAATGCCTAACCGCCAAACCTTACAAAGTTGTGACGATTGCTAAGAGGTAGGTGAAAACCAAGTGGCCACTGTCAATTTGCCATGTTGGAAAAATTCCTACCCAGCCCCCATTCCAAAACAGGTGACCAACCAAAGTCCCATGTGTATTAACAGCTTCCTATGTGAGAATAGGGATGCGGGTGGTGCTGTGGGTAAAACCTCAGCGCCTAGGATTTGCCAATTGCATGGTCGGCGGTTTGAATCCCCATGGCGGGGTGAGCTCCCGTCGTTCGGTCCCAGCTCCTGCCCACCTAGCAGTTCGAAAGCACCCTTAAGTGCAAGTAGATAAATAGGTACCGCTTTATAGCGGGAAGGTAAACGGCGTTTCCGTGCTGCTCTGGTGCCGGTTCGCCAGAGCAGCTTCGTCACACTGGCCACATGACCCGGAAGTGTCTGCGGACAGCGCTGGCTCCCGGCCTATAGAGTGAGATGAGTGCACAACCCTAGAGTCTGTCAAGACTGGCCCGTACGGGCAGGGGTACCTTTACCTTTACCTTTGAGAATAGGAACTGCGGGAGGCAGTGGAAGACAGGAGTGCCTGATATGCTCTGGTTCATGGGGTCACGAAGACATGACTAAACGACTAAACAACAGCATGTGAAAATATTCCACAGTGTGGCCTTGAAATTTGCCACCACGCATTCATTTGATAATTGCAGTACTATAAATGTTTCATAAATATAAGGTCTAATAAAGCTATCAAATGACAAATTAACAATGGTATTTTTCAATTTATGATAGCCATCTCTCTGAACTCAGTGAAATATGTGAAATAACACACACCCTGAATAACTAGTATTTTACTCACTTTGAATTTCTGGATAATATCACAATGGACTTGCAGTGGGTGTGGATTTGGCTTATTGCCATATGCCTGCCCAAGAATTCATTTTGGTGCTAGTGTTTGACTGACAACTGCAGGTTGCCAAGTGATTTTTGTTTTCCACCCCATCTGCTAGAGTCTATTAATTCACATTTATGTCTCAATGCTGGTGCTTTTCCTTTCCAGATGGCGTATGCAGAAATCAAGTCTTCATGGTGCGATACGAAATAGTAATGTCTAACACGTTCTAAACTAAATTAAATCCAGCATAATAAATTTTAAAAAGAGGCAGCAAATCAGTAGTTTAGAAAAGTTTCGAATTTTCATTTTATGTGTTGTAATGAACTTCATTGCATCTGCCTTTGATTTACAGCTTGGTATAACATTAGGATGCTGTTTATCAGAAGCCCTTTTCCTAATAGGGATTTTTTTAAATTTGCCCAAATGAACATAGGCTAAATAAAAGACAATTTAATAAAAGAAATGAAGCCTTCAAGAGAAGACTCTCTGTCAATTCCTATAGATGGGTATGCACTATAATAGTGTGGACAGAGTAAGTTGATAAAACTACGGTGACATCCTACGCTTGGCAAGTGGGGTTAGTTCATCTTAAACTGCTGACTTTCAACAGCAATTCTTTAATAACAATTTATTACAGTGAATCAGGTGCACAGGGCTGAATTGACCTGGCATAGGATATATAGAGATGAGCTGATCACTTAATTCCACCCCATTTCAGTCTCACAGAGCCTCAATCCATTCCATTTTTTTTTAAAGAACAGATAAAAGTCTGCATTATATTTAACACTTTGTATGCACTTTTTATTCAAAATCCACACTTGCTTTATGGCACATCTACCCATACAATACACATTTTGTATTATGCATCTTTTGCATGAAATGTGTATTACTTTGCACACCTTTTGCACACTGGAGGTCCATTTCAAAATCCAGAGAGTTTTTCATCTAACAGGGCATTGTGCTTTGATGTATAAGTGTCAGGGTGCTGTCGACAGCTGCGGCCGATTCCCACAATGGCAGTAAAACAGCAAGCTTTTTCAGTTCTGTTTATTAACACAATTTACACAAATATAAGGGGAAATAGGGAGATTAAAGGTATAGAGGTGAGGCATCTATCGTATAAATTAAAGGCATTTGTTGATTATATGGTGTTAACATTGGAACAACCTATAGCTAGTGTCCCCCAAGGAAATAGAAGAAATTAAAAGATTTGGAGATGTGGTGGGCGGAAAAGATTGTTTGTTGCATAAAATAGAATAGCAGAAAATTATCTAGTAAAATGTGCTGAATATATGAATCCCCTTTGAAGTTGACCGCTATTTTATCTAGTTCTTTCCTCCTGATCTTCTTAGCTGCCAACTCATAGAGTGCTACTTTATAAGTTACAAAGTCATCAGTATTGCTCAGCAGCCATTTCACCCTATTCAAGTGAGTTCCATTTGGAAACGGGGGTTTTACGAATCGGTCTCTTGGGTCTATAGATAACGAGCACTGCAATAAATAGTGGCACAGGTCCTCCACACAAGGTTGCCCACACAGACAAAGTCTCTCTTCATAATGTACTTTGCCATAGTGTCCATCCAACACCTCTGAGGCCATCGATTGGAATCATAATTCTGTGAAAGCGATTCTAAGCACAGCAAGTGGGAGCTTTGACAGGTAACTGGCCCAGGTATGCTCCATTTTAGTAAGTGGGAACCATGGCAAACTCTTGGTAGAAGCCATCATGGTTAGATCCCTTTCTGCATCGGAGCTAAAGAGAAAATCTCTTAAGTGCCTCTTGTCCATCTTCATAGTCACCTGAAAATCTTGTAATTGGTATTGCCCACCCCTAATTATAGCACCTGAATTTCCACTAGTTCCGTTAACCAAAGGTTTGCCATCCAGTCTTGTGTCATTTATCTGATGATAGTATTGATGCTGATGCAGTAGCCTTGTATCATGGTGCTGCATCTGTGTAAATATACTGATACCTGAGTCAACTTGTAATAGGCCAAGTTATGACCTGGTTTCTCATCTTTCAAATTTATGTGCTAGTGTGCATTTGTTTAAAAGGATTTGGAAAATACTTGTCTTTTAGACAGATGAAAAACGTAGTAAAGGCATTCCAGCTTAACATACTAGAAACACAGCTGGTATTCAACACTAGTCCTACTCAAACTAGACCCAGGGAAGTTTTGACCTAGATTTTTTAATATATTTGACAACAAAAGTCGCACCTGTGCCTGCATTTATGCATGTGCACCTGGAAATATATGAGTGTGCCTGTATAGATGGATGAATCCATTTAAATTTGCTAAGTGTACCAAATGTTGTCAGTAAGGCAAAATCTAGTGAAGGATATAATTGTTATAATATTTTCTATCCTGATGATAAGATCTGCTCTGCTGGTAAGGAACTATTTGATACATAATTTTTGCATTGATGGTGCTTGTATACAATATCAACAGCCACTGTGCTGTAAGGGCAGAATTGTATGGCAGCCACTTTAATCTATAGCACTGTTGCGGTGCAAGCCCCAGAGAATGATAGACAGAAAGTAGCCTTTATGGGACCAATTTCTGTTTAGTGATCAAGACCGAACCTTAAATCTCCACAGAAATGTAAACAGCCATTCCATTGCTGCATCAGCAAAATCACAAATACATATACACCACAAAAATCTAGTATGCCCAATAATTCTGAAAGCTTGCCCAGCGCTCATTTAATTTAAACTGCAGCATCAAACACAATACCAGTTAAAAACATTTCAGTTTGTGATCTCTTTTCTGTTGCAACACTGTTTTATTGACTGCACTTTGTTTTTCAAAGCAAGGAGCATATTTTAGGAACTTCTTAAATTTGCTACATGGAACAGATGAAAGTAGCTGAGAGAGATGCATGGCTTGACCCAGCCATAACGCACACAGGAGGGCTTTGCATCTTCTCTTCAGGGAATTGAGGTATGATCTACACACAGTAAGTCCTTCTAAATCGTGAACTTAGGTAATGAGTGATGATAGATTTGTAGCCAAAACAGAGCCACTGGGAAACATGAGGGAGGTTTCATCATGCTTCATTGAACCTCGAGTTTTGCAGAAGTAACTTCCCCTTGCCGCCAAAAAAAAAAATCCCCTTTAGAAACACAAATGGTTATGCAGAATCCTAAGTGAACCAAGCATGCTCACTAGCCACGGTATACTGAGTATCAGTTGAAAAAGTAAAAATATGTATGCATGCATGGGAGGGAGCGGTGAATCCAGGTGAGACGTGCAATGGAGCATCTTGCAGGAGGGCATTATAACTGGCTGAGAGTCAACAGGAGTACTCCTATATGAAAGTGATAATACAAGGCAACCTGTGGTGTAGCATTGTAGTGCACATAGTCTATTTGCTGCTTATATAAAGTCAGTGATAAGCTCTACAGACCTATCCATTATATCCTTGCCTGGTTACTCAACTTCTCATTTATTCCCACTGTCTTGCTTTCCTGCATTTTGTCATGGACCTAGGGTAAGCTACAAGTTGGTTGGGCAGGGAAGGGCTTTTGCTTACATTCACAATTGGATTCACTGGTCCCAGGGTTTTTTCCCATCCCCCCAAAAAATCTCCAGAGCACCTGCTGTCACTTGTTTGCCCTGTACTATGAGGTCCAAAATTTTAGCTGCTTTTGTGTTTTATACCTAGCATTGGGACATTAGGCAAGATCCTTCATTGACAGGTAGGCATCCTCGGGTCTGAGACCATTACTGTACCTCTGGGTTTGGGGGCAGTGGTTGTGGGAACAACTAAGGCTGTTGTCAAATCTTGCTGTCACCTTCCAGTCTCTACCTAGAAATGGTGGAACTTTGCATAGAGCCAGCTCATGAGAAATAAAGGAAACAGAATACCTATTATACAGCACTTCATTTTAAAGGAGTGCAATAATATTTGCTTTTACTCTTTATTAAATTTAAGGAAGTATTTTATTAAAGAAGAACTAGAGCTCAAAGTCATCATGATAAATTATAAAATTGTAGGGTAAAGGGTGGGAAGTGGCCTAGGCAGCAAATGTTGTTTCTTGGGTAGAAGGTATTCTGAAAGAATTTATACCAAAGAGTTTTGAAGCACTGCCTGCATTTGAAATGCGAGCACCTATTTTGCATGTTTGAAAAAGTTGAGTTTAAGTTTGACATAAGGTTGTGATTAGGAAAAAGGGAGAAACAGACACACACTAGACTCAAACTTTCTTTTTTTTCATATGTGCACCAGGCTTTGCCTCAGCACAATTGAAAACGATTCATAAGTGAAACCGTGAAGGAATTAAGTGGGTGTTTCCAAGTGCCAGTCAACAGAAAAATGAGGAGAAAAAATACTGCCAAGATGACTGCTGGTGTGTGGGAGTGAATAATGGGAAAAGTGAAAATGAAATGACAATACATATCATACATACATCAACTAACGATGGCAAAAGTTTTTTAAAGGCTTACTTTTTACATGTCCTGATAGAGGAGAACAAAAAGAAGCTAACTCACTATTGAATACGGATGTTGTATAACTTTCTGTTGGACCACTTAAATGAAAGTTAACGTCATGTACCCTGTTCTCTCTTTCTTTTCTTTGAAGCAGTTATTTGAAACAGTCAACTTTATACTTGAAGTGTGCATAACTGCAAATCTAATGTACATTTTAGGTGTAGTTTTCCTATTTGAGAGACAAATCCAAAGAAGTGTCAAGGCTGATGACAGATTCAGTGCTGAATGATGTATGTCAGTGGACTGAAGAGATGGCAAAAACTAAAGAGACAATCCACTTGGAAGGTTCCTCTTCTGTGCTAGTTCCATTCAAAGGAATGTGAACTGATTGGCTGCTCACTTTGATGTGACTTGGGCAGGAGAGAGAGCTCCTTGGTGGTCTTGGCCCAAAAAGTTTATTTTAGCATTTGAAATGGGAAATGGGAACTAACAATTCGATCCTTCCTCTTTTCCTAGGAAAAGAAGCAGGGAAGAAACAAAAAATAAAAACCAATATAGAAGCACAACCATGTAAAATAAATTCCCGGAGAATTAACTGTGGCCTTTGCATATAAGCACAAAGATGGTCTTACATCACTTTCAGAAGATAATGTGTTTTCAGGCACTTCCCTGTGTTCAGACATGGGAGACATGGGAAACAGAAGTCTACTAAGAGAGGAATCCCTCAAAGATATACTTTATATATTAATTATAATGAAGATGTATGGTTCTAATGTGATAGGAGGTAAATGACAATGCTAGCATATTATAAATCACATGACAGGAGATCAGTACCACCAGCTCCCAAATGAACCTGCCTGTGCATCATCATCATCATCATCATCATCATGATAAAAACAACAACCATTTTCATAGCACCCCTTTCATCAGAGGCTATAGTCTTACAGGGTGCTTTGAGATGGGTGTGTACTGCAGCACCAGTGATTCTTATGGAAGCAAGATTTTTGGAGTGTTAACGAGAAGTGATTGGCACTCTGTCAAGGAAAAACCTAATCATTTAGAAACTAAAAATCTAAACTGTTCCCAAGTACCTATTTCCAGTATCCCAATGGCCTGTTTGCCATATTAAGCCCCCATCTGAAAGCATCCACAGTTAGTTTATTCACATATCCCATTTTCCACAGGTTTATGTTCAAAGTGGTTTACAAAAACTGCCTAAATACAGCAATACAATAGCCATAACATAAAATTAAAACAATAATTTCACTACAACAACAGTTTAAAAAGGTAAAGGTAAAATACCCCTGACAATTAAGTTCTGTTGCGAACGAATCTGGGGTTGCGGCGCTCATCTCGCTTTACTGGCCGAGGGAGCCGACGTTTGTCCACAGACAGTTTTTCTGGGTCATGTGGCCAGCATGACTAAGCTGCTTCTGACAAAACCAGAGCAGTGCACGGAAATGCCATTTACCTTCCCGCCAGAGCGGTACCTATTTATCTACTTGCACTGGTGTGCTTTCGAACTGCTAGGTTGGCAGGAGCTGGGACCGAGCAACAGGAGCTCACCCCGTTGTGGGGATTCGAACCACCCACCGACCTTCCGACCGTCAAGCCCAAGGCTCAGTGGTTTATACCACAGCGCCACCCGTGTCCAACAACAGTTTGGCAGGTGATAATTCATTTAAAACATTTAAAAGAAAATTAAGGGAGCATAAGCAGGCCAAAGTAGCGGTAAAGCTAATGCCAGCAGTAACTATTGACACCCCCACAACTTTAATATCCAGACTCAAAAGGCCAACAGAACCCTCACAGATCTCCTGACAGCTGTTCCTTTATGAAGGCTCCTAAGGCAGGAGGGTAGGACATGGCAGGAAGAAGTACTACTACTCTTTTCTGGGGCTCTTTTCTGGTGGTGCCCCAAAATTTAGTACCCTTCACTAGAGACAGAGGAACTTGTCAATCCCCCCCCCACTTTTCCCATTTCCCCCCATATTTTTAAGTTGAGTTCCCCACGTTCTCACATCAGTTTTTTTAAGTCCAAATGAAAAAAAAATTCATCATCTTATTGCAGATTTCTCCTAATCATACATTTGTATGCAATTTTCCATAATTTACATTTTTTTCTGTAGATAATTTCCCGTAACATAATGCCTTTTGTACATTATTTTCACCAACTGTACAGATTTTATTTATACTTTCCCCTAATATACACATTTTTGTACAGCTTGCTTCTTCATTTAATTAAGATGCAAGCAGTATGTTTCAGTGTAGAAATGGATGGAAAGTAGGCTGTTCTGTAGAAAGTAGGAAGATTTCCTGATATATAGCATTTGTAAGAAGAACAGCATAAGTCACGTTCTAAGAAGTTAACAGAGAGTCGCTGTAAAAACACAGAGCTCAGTTTTAAAATAAGATGTCAAAACTGATTGGTGACCCTCTAGAGTTGTTGGGTTCCTCGTAAGGCCAAAGTTGGCTTGTACTTCCCTTTGAGGTTATTGATCTTTCTCCACTCAAAGCTAATTGAGCTAAGAGAGTTACAGTTATGTTCTCAAGCGAAAGCTTTTGATTCACCCATAAAAATTTGTGAACCAGATAATCTGGAATGAAAAGAAAATCCCATCAATACCAACCCCCCTGGACGTTGTAAAGTTACTGAAAACAGAGAGAGACTGAAGCACATCATGGGTTGAGGGAGCTACAGTTTTGCTCATGCAAGGAGTTTCATAGATAAGTTGTAGGCATGATGCCATTTCATGGGCAATCCATGGACACAAAAGCAACTAATTAATATATTCGTATTTTAAACATGGGTATCTCCGTTTACTGGTAGGTCTTCATACTCTATTTGGGAAAAAATAGCAGCTATCAACATATTTATGTCAAAAGTCTGTGATGAATAGCACAACTGATTATAATGTTTTTTGCATGATCTTTTGAGCATATTTCAAACAGATGATCTATGTACCCACCCACCCCCAGAAAGTGGCAGGTGGGGGAGAGGAGATGACAGCAATGATACTTTGAGACTATCTAGTTTTCAACTTTCAGTATAGCCTGTTTGATATTTGACCCTATCTGAACATTCTGGCTATTGCATTAGGATGACTTCAGATGATCTATCAACCATCCATTCACATGGTGATAAGCTCATCATGGGCAAGCATTTTGTAGACTGATTGCTACTGTTTGCACATGGTGGGGGATGGAATATCCTGGGGAGAACCAACCTATAATGAATGCTTCAATCAGGCTGTCATGTGATAATTGTAATCAATACACAAATAGCATAGATGTGTAGATTTCCCCTTCCTATTTCTTAAGACGCTGTTGCATTTTTTTCTATTTTTATTTTAGCAGAGGGAACAGTTACAAAAGGAACCTGTCCTCTTTACTTTCAGAACCAGTTCACAGAATGCTAGCATGGAGATTTTCACTTTCAAGAGTAGCCCAGCATAGAAGTATCTCATGGAACCTGGTTACAGCAACTGATGCAATCTCAACACTGAAAAACAATGGGACCGCAAAATTGCCTGTATAGATGGAAAATTTCCAACTCAAAGAATAGACCAAGAGAATGTGTGCCCTAGCTCTCAATTTCCAACAACAACAAACAAAGGCTGAAATTTGGACCACAAAGTGACAGTAGAAGGGCTCATTTAGCCATTGCCTATGTAATATCTTTCCCAGCTATATTCTGCCTATAATGGAAACTGTAAAGGTAAAGTCAAGGGACCCCTGACCATTAGGTCCAGCCGTGACTGACTCTGGGGTTGCGGCGCTCATCTCGCTTTATTGGCCGAGGGAGCCGGCGTACAGCTTCTGGGTAATGCGGCCAGCATGACTAAGCTGCAAACCAGAGCAATGCACGGAAACACCGTTTACCTTTGAACTGCGACCTTCTGATCGGCAAGTCCTAGGCTCTGTGGTTTAACCCACAGCGCCACCTGCGTCCCAATGGAAACTGTACAGGGACACAAATCTTTTCCCCAATGAGTGGAAAAGCAGTTCAGGGGGATTTTGAATAGAGCCAAGCCAAATGTGTTGGTTTCAAATCCAGGGATTGCCTAGTTAAATTTGGGCAGGATGATTTCAGTTGGGGAATCAAAGTTTTCTGGAAGGTGTTGTAGGGTTACTCATAGATATTAGTCCTGAGGGGGCTCCACTATTTCTTTAGTGTCAGTAAATAGCACCTATCATCAGCTGCTAGCTAGTGGCTGCCATTTTCCTTCTTCCAACAATTTCCTAGATGTTTTGGGGGCAGGGGAAGAAATGGCCATCACAACCGCCAAACCTGTGGTGGGCATGCCATTTTCTGCCTACATCAAGGGCATTTGGGTGGTGGTGCATTCTGGGTAGAGGCCACGAAAAAGAGCTTTGCCATTGCTGGGGGTACGTTTGGCCCCCATCCTTCCAAAATTCCATCAGAAACAACCTTCCACACAGATATATTTCCTCCTCATCAAAGGATCTTATCTGTAACAGCAGAACTATTAATGTGCCGAATGCAATAGAAGCTGCAGCTTCTATTGAATTTTATTGACTGAAACCACAAATTAGTGGGATCATCCTTCATGGTTGAAATCACTGTTACAATAGGAGGTTTGTGAGTCATACTACTGTGATTTCTGCTCTCCCAGCCCCAAACTGTGAAGTCTGCAGATCAGCTGCACCTATCTTTCTGACACTGGAAAGAAAATTCTTGACATAGAAAGGAACAGTTAGGTTTCACAATACCCTTGAATCCTCAGAACCATTTTCTCTTTAGCCCGTGTCTTTGATCATCTGCTTCTGTCTCTCCCAGTGAATCATATTAATATAGTAAATAGCTTCAAAAGGTGAGTAGAAACAGAATGTGTTTTTGTCTGGAGTTTTAGCATTTCTCTCTCATGCTTCCCCTTCACCCGGCTTGAAGGAAGCAAAGAGCTCCCAAGAGACACACAAAAGGGCAGCACAGCCAGAGCTCTAAAAGGGAACATGCATATGCAGCTGTAGGAGAGACGACAATGAGAGTGGCAGCAGCAAGGGTTTGTCAGATACAATGTGCTGGATGATTGTCTCTTAAGAAACTTTATTTCCCTCTCTACAGCAATCAAGGAATGGGAAGCTGTTTGTCACAGTCAGAGCTCTGACTAAAAGTGCAGGCAAGTGCCAACAGTGGGAGTAATGTAGAACACACTGTACATTTGGGGCATGTTCTCAGAGAATGCCTTCGAATATTTGCCTTGCTTGGTGGAGAGGCATTGATAAATGCAACATTATCTATCAGCTGGGCTTCCTGAAAATTACATTTAGGGGACAGTGGGCCAAACTGGAAATGGCTTTTAAAGCTGAAATTTTACACAGGCTACACACATACATTGCAAAAAGTTTGTGATTATTACTAAAACCTTGTTCCCATTTACCTATATAGAGTTTTGCATATTTCATTGTTGTTCCTGTTGTTGCTAACCTTGAAAGTCACATTGAAAATAAGCAGCATTGTGTCCTCTAAACACTTTCCCTCACATTATTGTAGTTGTAAGTGCATATAGCTACTTATTTTAAAGTCTGTATGTGAACTAATCAAGTCATGTTTAGTGCTTTACCATAATGCAGAATAAAGTTAATCCCATTAATATTAGATTGTGATTGTGGTTTCAAAAAGCGAATGCTTTATCTCTAACACACACACACAAACACAAAGAGAGAAAGAGAGAGAAAGAGAGAGAGAGAGAGAGAGAGAGAGAGAGAGAGAGAGAGAGAGATTGAACACTTGCAAATGCTTCATTTTCTAGCTTTCCACTCTCAACATGTGCACAGAAATGACTTAGTAGTTTATATTGGAATGGGCAGACTTCACACATATACAGGCCGACTTCACACATATAAAGGCCATCTGGCCTGGGAGGCCAGGGCCCTAACTGACTCCAGCCACAAAAGCTGAGACTGCTGAACAAACCCTTCGGCTAGGTATTGTTGGGGCTGTGTTGGGGCGGAGGGATTCTTGCTGCTATTTATATAAATTTTTATGTTAGCCCTTTATTTATGTGGAAATTGTTTAGTTTGGTTGTGTATTTTTGATGTTTTAGTTACTGTTTATGGTTTGTTTGTTTTTACATTGTAATTTTCATCTTATAAGCCTCCTTCAGCATGGTTGAACAATGGAAAGCTGGCATACAAATAAAATAATGTATGTATGTATGTATGTGAGATTCACTTTGTTTTTTCTTGGAACCCCAAGATCAACCAGTGGGAGACTCTTGCAAAAGATATTACAGAATTACAGAATGCTGAGCACAGGAATTTATCTTGGTGCTCAGAAATGGAACTGAGTCCACACAAGAGTCCACACTCCTGGTTATCCCAAGCTTTCTTAACTTTCCAATACCTTCGGTGTATGACCCATGCCTTAATCCTCTCCCTGTTTGCAACTTCCTTTTTGGTAGAGACAACCAGGACTTCCAACACATATCTTTTATTGGTCATGCTTAATGAGTAGTATGGTGTAGGTTAAAATTTGTCACATAATGTAACAGAGTGTTCTTCAACCTTGGTCCCCACATGTTGAATTCCAGCTCCCATAATCCCCAGCCAATTTAGCTAATGGTCAGAAATGATGAAACCTGCAATCCAACCATACCTGGGAACCCAAGGCTGATGAACACTAATAGATTACAGAGAAGCTCAGCAGTGTCTAGAATAACACATTAGGTGTTGAGGCATCACTAGCTATTCTATTCTAAGGGGGGTGGTTTTTTCTCTTTCACAACTATGTAAATATTTAGAATCTTTTACATATGTCACATTTATATTTCTTTGATGTGAGAAAGAAATTGTCAGATTTGGGGTAGATAGTTTCTTCTTCTAGGCATGTCTTTACTCCTGAAAGGAAATTGATGATGTGTCATTTCCACTTGTAACAACCTATGTCATGAGAATAAGCTTTCCAAAATTTACTGTCACCTACTCTTTGAATTATAGTATGTTGTTTCTATTTTATCCTTTTTTGCTCTGTTTTGATTGACTGTATTTCCAGCACTCTTTTGTTTCCCCAGTTTACTACTTCACTAACCTGGAAAGGAAGGATAAAAATATATAGCCAATCAGGGGGAAAAAGAAAAGAAATCTATACATATCATATTTAAAGGTCATAGCAATAAAATACACTATTCTATTTATTGCAGATTATATTACTGATTTGAATTCAACCCATTGGCTAGGCCTGGGCCAAGGAACAGGAAGCTTAAAAAACATTTTTAGCATAATCATGCAATATTGCTACTGTTGTGAAAAGCAACAGCTTCAATTCAGTATCCTCTTATATCTTGATGATTTCATCAGTGAGACTTAATCAGGCTGAGGCTGACCTTAATTTGCTTTTCATGCTTTGTAAGACCTTTAAGAAAACATGTTATTAGTGTTTCTCAAATAATCTTCTTGCAGTTTTGAGGTTGGTTCATCAATAACAGAAACACTGCATGTCAGGGATTGCTCACCTGTGGCTCTCCAGAAGTTGTTGGACTGCTGCTATCATCACCTGTGACCATTGACCATGCTAAGTGGGGCTGATCAGAATTGGAACACAACAAAATGTAGATGGTCAAAGGTTCCTCAGTCCTGGAACGTGTGACAAGGTAACAGCACTTTCCCAGTGAGCCAGTGTGGTGTTAGTGGTTAAGAGCAGTAGTCTTGTAATCTGGGGAACTGGGTTCGCGTCTCCGCTCCTCCACATGCAGCTGCTGGGTGACCTTGGGCCAGTCACACTTCTTTGAAGTCTCTCAGCCCCACTCACCTCACAGAGTGTTTGTTGTGGGGAAGGAAGGGTAAGGAGAATGTTAGCCGCTTTGAGACTCCTTCGGGTAGTGATAAAGAGGGATATCAAATCCAAACTACTACTACTTCTACTCTTCTTCTTCTTCTTCTTCTTCTTCTTCTTCTTCTTCTTCCCCAAACCATTTTCATGATGTAATTTTTTATATGGAGCAGATGCAGCCACCAGCATACACACATACACTTGATATTCACTGTGCACACCCATCTAAAAAAAGAAATGGCTGGATGATGTGAATTGAGGAAACAGATATATTCAATGTACTTGCATGTGACCAATGTTACATTTCATGATCAATGGGGCACATATGCAACTGTTGCTATATTGCCTTAAAAATAAATGAATCACAGAATTGTAAATGTATGAACATTCATAGTCATTGCTATTCAAACAAGAACCTCTGAGTACTTGAACTGGAAATGCTAGGCCACCAAAATCCAAGCTATATTTCCCTGGATAGATTTGCTTTATAAAGATTACAGAGTGCTCTGTAAATGCTTTATGACAGAATCACAATAAATGACTAAGTAAGGGATAGATAACCGCTCGAATGGCTTAGTGCGAGCTCAGAAGAAGACCCCTTGCTTTTTCCTTAAAGCCAAGAACTAGAAAAATGATTTCTTTGCTTGTCTCATTGATTCTTTACCAGAGTCTGCTTCATTAACTCGAATAACTTATAGAGAAATCATCCTATGAATTCACTTCCTGGATGATGGATCAATTGGAATGCAACACACATAGGTTTCAGAATTTTATTTGGCTATTCTGTGAATATTATTCTCATCCAAAGATATGTGAAGAGTGGGTTCTTTTGCCAGAAATCTAAAAAATGCTTAAAGCTAACAGCTATGTAACTTGTTCCATAAATCATTTGCATTATAAACACATAAATATTTACCAACAGTGACCAAACTACCTACATGGTTACTATTATAATCCTAAATATATCATGGGTTGATACATGTGCGAACATTCATAATATTTTAGATAGCAAGTACAGTTATAGCAGATGGAGTCGCTTTGCCCAACCTCTGCTACAGGGAACAGAGGCACATCAAGCACAGAGGCCTTTCTTTGTGTCTCAAAATGCCTGCGGATCATTTCTCCTGGTTAGATGCGATACAGATCAGATCCCCACAAAGAAAATTATCATAGAATTGGAGCTTAATTGGAGCAGCTGCCTAAACAATTAAGGCAGCTGCTGCTACATCTTTCCAATGTGTGCCTGCAAAGTGTTTTGCAGTGGGACACACAGCTGAGCAATGGTTCCAAAGAGAAGAGCCGGGATCTGAATTGCCAACAGGTTGCCTTCCTTTCATCAAGCCCATTAACTATCTTGTCCTTCTATCCTTTGGTGTCTAATGTATCCCGTTCACTGCCATTTTGTTGCAGAGACCCTGCTCCTTCTTTTTCTGTTTATCACTCTACTTTTCTAACAGATCTTCAAACAGTTTCCTTTTTAGAAGGATGGAAGCACTCCAAATGAGGGGAAATGTACAGGGACGACTGCTTCCTGCTGAATAAACTAGAATGCTCCTTTTTATCCAGTAAAGAAAATGTGTGTGTATGAGCATGAATGTGTATTTAATGGGAAGAGGTCAATGTTCCTCAAATACCCTTATGACAGTCTTTGCCATCTCCAGATGTTTGTATTGAAAATATATAGAGAGGGCACCATTTTGATGAAGGCTGCCTTACAAAATAGCCATATAAGTAACACTGAGCAGGGAAACTAGATCTTTAAAAACTTAAAAAAACCAAAACCAAAAACTTTCTCCCAACCCTTTTATGTAATAGCCAAGGTTCCCTGAGGATTTTTTTAAACCTCCCTTTCAGCAGTACTAAAATCAAGGAAGGCAAAAAAACTTGGAAAGCTATGGATGCAGTGTGAACATTTCTTCCTTCACTGAGGGTCCACATAACTAATTGCTGAAATGTCTAAATTGGTGATCCCAGAATATCTTCCACCGCTTTCCCCTTTCACCTGATTTATTCTCTATAGTCAGCCATTCTAGCACTTGCTCAATATAAACAGCTACCAGAAAAACAGCAAAACTCACACATGCACACAACCCTGTTGTATTTTACAGAACAAAGGAAAAGTGGGTCTGAGATTCTGAAATGGAGATTTAAGAGCTTCTGTTTTGTTAGAAGCTGTCATTTATATGAGCTCCAAAGGGAACAAAACAGTAGATAATTACTTTATCAATGGGGCTATTGTTTTCACTCAGTGGAGTCATATAGTTCCAGAATTTGTCTCTGCCCTACATTAGCAATCAACTGGTTGAACATTCATTTTCTCTCCTCCACCTCCACAGATCTTTGATTACACCACAATAAAAAATGAAAGGGACCTCCAAAGATTTGATTTTGGATCCTGGGACCGCCTCCCGTTCTGAGATATGAATGAATATTTAAAAGGCTCCTAATGAAACTGTTGCCACATAGCAACCAAGGCAATATACTGCTAAATAGCATTGTGATCTGATAGAAAGGTAGCTGTGCTTATGCAAAACAAAATGAATTTCTAATTGTTTTTAGTCCATCTCGCTTGCCAGCAGCTGCTGGATTTGCCTTGAATATGTTACAATGTGTTCAGATTCCTGTAGAGTTGGCGTTTCTGATGCCAGCCAATGTAATTCAGCAAGTGAGCACTTCTGGATAATGTCATGATATAATGTCAGTGGAGTAACAAAGGTGTCAGGCTGCTTTTCAGGCCAGATATAGTTCTGTTTTAGGTTTTTTTATTTGTGCAGATGCTTTGCAATAAGGTTAGTGACTGACTTGGGACATATTACCTGAGTACAAATTAATTATCATCATGTACACGAACATGGGAGTGTCCTGGAGAGAGAAGTCTCCCAACTAAAATATAAACTAGGTTGGGATAGCCAAGTAATTGGTATGTCACTTTGTGTGAAAATAGCATTCAAACCAGAGAGGAAGGATGGAAAGCCACTAAATTCTTCTCTGTTAGAGGCGAGTTATTAGATGTGTGACTGATGCAAGATTCTCATTCCCATGACATAGTTTGAAGGCCCCATAGTGCACTGCCCTCTCATATTGATATGGTAGGTGAGTAGGTACCAATGAAAATGATCAACAAGCCATTGAGAGGTGAGCACTGGGCTTATCACCTCTTGTTGGTCTGACCACATGCAGGCCACTGTGCAAACACAGTATGGATCCCCATGCTGGCCCAGCATGTCCCATGGAGCTTAAGTGCTGCCCGCCCCTACACACCACTCCACACTAGGAGAAAATATTGGATTTCTTGTTGGCCATTGGATAACTTGTGTAAAGGTTATTCTGATGGAATGGGGCATAGTCTAGACTGAATCAGCCCTATTTTTGGTCCATGGGAAGTGACATTTCACTTTCCTGATCTTTTTTGCTCCGTTAATACTAAAATAATAATATTTTTCAAAGTTCACATAGACTTCTGAAGTCTGTGCCTTTTTCTATGCTAAACTGGCTCCATAGTATATGGGACACTGTCATTTTCTGTACTCTGGATCTAATTGAATCTGTTTTTGGTTAGAAACTTTACAACTGATTGATTGATTGATTGATTGATTGATTGATTACATATCTCTTGACATAATGCACATGCTGGCCTAATTCGGTTGATTAAAGCTAGACACTCCCCTCAAATGGTCTAACAAAGTTCTGTGGGTCCACTTGCATGACTAAGGTAGAAAGTTGTTCAACCCTTGAATAAATAAATACAGTAGCTGATTGGTAGTGACACTTAAATTTTTGATCTGAAATTACTATAATATGGCTTCCAGGAATCCTGGTTTTTGTTTGTTTGTTTTACAATTGTGCTCTATGGGGCACAAGTTTGAAGACAAAGTTCTTTGGGGCATTAGCATGAACCTGTTGGGAAAACAAAACAAAACAAAACAAAACCTAAAGTCTGGAATTTGCAGCAAGGTTTTTGAAGACCCAAAGTTCAAAGAATTCATTTTATTCATCAGCTCACCTGATGACCTTGAGATGCCACCGCACCAAGTCCCTCTAGCAATATTGTAGGTAAACAGAAAAAAGATGGAGGAAGCAGGAGAAAATGCATAAGCAAGGAGAAAAAGTAAGAAAAATGTTCCTTTTTGGAGAGCTTGAGTTATAAGATTAGATTCCAGGAAGCAAAATCAAGGACACATAGGCCTGGCACATGATGATTATGATTTATGGGAGCATTATAATGGAAGAAAATCAATATATATTCTAAAAGTTCTGTTTTTCTCAGATTAATCTGATCCACCTCCCCAGGTTTAAGATGACAGAAGAAGGCTGTGTGGATAAGATTTTTGTCCTGTTTGAAATAGTTTTAATAACTTCAAGTATATAACTCAAATTTTAGAAGACCATACTTTAAACATGTTTAAAATGTTCCTTTATAAAGGTGAACACATAAAATTGCTTGAATAGTGTTGATGCAAATTCTGGCTATTAATGAAAAGTTGCTCTTTGTGTTAAGCTTTCATTATGGTATAGATTTGTGCATAAAATATATTAATCTATTATTTTCATTACATTATGGAATATGCTGTACCACAACTATGTGTACCTGAGATTATCCACCCAACATGTCCACAGAATGTTGAATATGGCTATTGTGAGGCATCTAATGGCCCACATAAGGAAGGTTCACAGTACAGTGTATTGTGGGTAGTCCAGGTTTCTTCTTTTATCCCAGTGGTGCAGCACCCAAGTTTCAGTCGCCAGCATCTCCAGGTAGGGCTGGGAAAGAACTCTGTCTGCAGCTCTGGAGAGCTACTGCAAGTCACTGCAGACAGCACTGAGGTAGATGGACCAATGCCCTGACCAGCGGCAACCCTCTGCCCCCCAACTGGATTACTGGGGGTCCCGGATGCCCAGCCCGCAACACCGCCCACCTGAGAAGGTGAGCGGACTTCCTAAATTCCTGTGTTCCACCCTTACATGTCCCTGTTCATATCACCAACAAGACAGAATAAGGAGTAATGAATAGCCACCCTTCTGAAAGTGTACTGTATCTTAATGAGTTTTTGGGGTGGTAACTTACTGATTTCCATTAGTTACAAAACATCCTGAATGTCAATTGAGGAATTCTTCTTCTTGATATATCTATCTACACAGGTTGCACTGGCAATTTTAAATATAATACTGCATTCTAAGAAAAACATATAGATCAAAGAACTAAAATATATTAAAAACAGACAGATAAATGGTCTTTCCAGTGCAATAGTCTTGTACCTGTAGGGCTAACTTCTAGATCCTTTAAAGTTTACAAGAAGACATCTGTCTGAGTTTTTTACCGTATTACTGTGCCTGTAAGGCATCAAGCAATAGAAGGGTGCAACCAAAGGACAAACAAATGAGGAAAAAAATATCAGACCCATAAATCTACCAGCAGAACTAATTTTAAAAGCTTTACTAACACTACCATATCTCTGTCTGCCTCATTCACAAAACCTCTTATTTTATCTTTCTAATAATTCTGATATATATATATATATATATATATATATATATATATATATATATATTCAAATGAGCAAGAGAGAGAGAGAGAACATGCCAGTTACAGATAGATATGCCACTGTAACAAACCATGCAATCACATAAAATTTCTGACTAGGTTTGTGCATGTGGTTTAGAATTAAATAGGATCAGTGTGTGGGAAGGAGACATTTATGTCTTCAGTGATGCCTTCCAAAAACTGGAGCACCTGTGCAGCTACAATGCTTAGTAAAAGTACCAATTTACACCTTTTAAACTAAGGCCCATCTGCACTATACATTTAAGCAGTAACATACCAATTTAGATACACATAGCTTCCCCTCAAGGCTCCTGTGAAGTGTAGTATGTTAAGGCTGCTGAGAGTTGGGACACTCCTATTCCCTCGCAGAGCTACAATTTCCAGAGTGGCTTCCAACCCCTCTTCTCAGGGAACACTGCTTTACAATTATGCTTTAAAGATCCTTCTTTATTTCACAGTGCTTTTCTTCCTGGGGAGATGCAGGGGTACACATACCCCTAAATAGTTTGTGAATCATCGTACTTTGGGCCATTTCCTGTATTTATTTTTCCCAATTTGAACTATAAAATGGTGATTTTCTTGAGTCAAAATGAGAGTACCCCTAAACATTTTTTAAAGAAAAAAAACACTGTTTAAATGTATAGTGCAGATGGGGGAAGGGGTGTGTGGAGCATCACACATGGCTTCACCTCAAGGCAGAGTTGTAGCTCCAGACATGATTGAAATGAGCACACATGCTACAGCTGCCACTTAAGGCACTGATGAAAGAACATGGCCATATTTGTATAAGAACATATGCAATTTTAAAGAAATCATTCAAATATGGATTTCTGTTTCCTTGGCTCACACACACACACAAAATGATAGTGGCAGTTAGAAGGTAAGGGCTAGACAACTCCACAAAGGCAAGAAAGGAAATGTGTGAAGCTGGCAGGTATCAGTTGGCACTGCATGGTACAGAGACCATAGGGATGAGTGCTGGGATTGGCAGACCATAACACGAGGCAGAAAGAACTTCTGGACCTCTGAGATAAAAGCTGAAGTCATATCATCACTACAGAGCAGAGATGCCTTTTCGGCCTAATTTTGAACTGAAACTTTATTGTGTGCTTTTTCAGTGTAACCAGCCAAAGGAGCTGTGCAGCACTTGACTTTCTCCAAATATTATTTCATCTTGACTTCTTGGCGACTACGGAAGAGTGCATCATTTCAATGGAGTGTGCACAGGAAAACAATATGGTACTCTGTGCCACTGATTTCACATGCCATCTATTGGGAAGGCAGCCCAACACTTAACATTCATCACATCCTCCCGCCTACAATTTACCTCTCCTGCCAAAAATTTGATGGCAACCAAGTGGCTTAAGCAGAATTGCACATCTTTAAAGGATTGAATTGTTAAGATCTTGGGAGCTGCATAAATGACCAAACTGACTGAAAATGCCCACTGGTGAGATGGCAAAAAGTGATCAAAGGCTTTCCTAGAATCATTGTATTGCCTTATTATCATGATAACAACATAGTCATTGTTCATTGAATGAACAATGCATTGTTCATTCAATGAACAATGCTTTCTTTGATGCAAGGCTATCAGTTGTCTTTATTATACATTTTTAAGCATTTATAATAAATTTTTCAAATGAAAACATTACTGTCACACTCTAGAGAGCTACAACTACTATTATTTCAAGTTGGTTTATCAGGTGCTATATTTTCTGACAAAATAAAAAAGCTGCTATTACCAGACCAGTCATACCAAGGTATTATAGGCAGCTATTAAGGGTTATGAAGAAGCAGAGGCCCCAGTAAATTGTAATCAGGGTATGATGGCAAACATCTCTCTTTCCTTATCATACTGTTTTTGCTTTATATGAATGTACACTGGAAGAATATTTACTGTCTAAAAAAAATCAGTTTGCAATATCAACCCCCTCAGTTGTATCCAATTGCAAAAACTGTTTCCACTCAGACATGTTGAGGACACCCAATTTTTCACAGATTTACCTCCCCACTTAAGACCTCTGTTCCCTTCCAAATTTCTGCTGAGGGTTCGGGGGTATTTTGGGAAAGAATAGGATATAGCACAATGGGCTATAGAGGGGATTGGTGGAAATCAAAAGCTCCCCTGTATTCACATGATTTTTGGTAAGCAAAAGTCCCCTTTCTTTATACCCCTTGAGAATGTTTAGATCTGGTAAACCTGGCAGGTGTTAAAAGCAATGTCAGGGGTTTTGAACATCAGTCAAAGAAGGGATATTCTTCCACAAAAGCAACTAATACAGATCTAGCTATGTGGGCCCATCCATGTTTAAGGACTCACCAAAGCAGACCAGTGAATTGGCTGGTTCCATCTTAATACACACCTTCATGTGGTATCATTTGTTGTTACCTGGACTAGATACACAATGCTAGATCTGGGTCAAGTTCGTTATATTATCTTAACAGACGTTGTACATTAGAGTTCCTCTTCTATAATAAAAGTATATTTTGTTCAACGGGGTGCCACATTCTCACAAAGGATCCATTTGCACTTCCAGTTATGAGGAATTTGCAAGGCAACCTAATCACTTGCATGAAATGGGAAAGCCTTACATGGTGCTACTTCAGAGTTGAGAGATTGCACCTGAGGTCAAGAAAGGTTGGAGACAATCAGCACATTCAGTGATTAAGGACCCACTGAATGGAGAAAAATAATAATAGAGAGTGCAGGCAGCGACTAGTCATCCAGCTTTCTACAGAAAATATTGTACTTGAACTCTTAGGGATACTTTGATTCTGTTAATATTTACTTGTTTCATACTTTTTCTCCTGTAGGCTGTGTTTACATATCAGGATACCTGAAGGCAGATAAGAATGAAGAAAGTATTCTCCTTTTCTTTGCCAATGTCTCTGGATTGCTGACGTTTCAAGACAATTTGGCAGAACACAAGGATCTTTTAGAAAGAAAAAGAAATATAATTAAACATTATTGCTAAAGGGGCTATATAATTTAGCAATGAATTGCTGCAAAGCCAAGCCAAGGAACAGAGTAGGAACAATGTGGGGGAAAAGAGATTTTTAAAAATAAATTATGGAAAGGCACAAAGCGAAATATTTGATTAGTGCAATCACACAAGCTGCTCAACTGAATTATGGCAGCCAGGTCAAGAAAGGGCTAGAGGCTTCCTACCAGATGGGGTTGGTGATAACGGCACTCTTTGTTGCTGGAAAGTGAAAGCCAAGTTCAGCAGTCATTCCAATTTCAACCCAGGCTAACAACAGTGATAGGAGGCATTGGCTGCCATTAATGTTCAGTGTCCTCAGTTCACACAACCTCCCAGTCATAATTTACTCAGCGTTGCCTCTTTTAGCTTTAATAATAATAATAATAATTTATTAATAGACTTACCCACATCTTGGAAGTTTAGGCAACTTCTCCAAAACATGGGAAATGTTTGTTTGTGACAGCTTGGTTTGTGACCAGTGCCATCAAAGAAGTACCTTTAAGTCTGCCTTTTCGATCCTAGTAGAAATAGCTTTCAATGGGGGTTTAGAGGGGCGGGGTGATCAATCAGGAGCACACAGGGGATCACTTTTTTTTTTAACTCTGTGCATTCCAGGGTTTAGGTCCTGAATTGAGGGAGCTTTTGCTTCTCTCCTTCACTTCCCCCTCTGGTTGTTTGCTCACCTGCCTCCTTCCCATCCTCTCCTTGCCTGTGGCCAGTGCCAGACATTACTCTGTGGGGCTTTCAGCATGGCGCCTCCTCCTCTGAGGAGACCTGCAAGTGACGGAGGCGGCTGCCAAGGTAGGGGCGCTGCGACATGGCTGAATCAGATGAACACCTGCCTCGTTTGTTCATGAGCAAGCCCCTCGGAGGTAACCCTGGTCGCAAGCACGTTTCAGAGCTTTCAATGGGCCTCCTTCCATCGGAATAAGGGGTTTGCACTGGCTCTGCCTGGACAGGCCGGGTTCAGGACTCTGGCAGGCCTGATCTGGCCCAAGGGTCATAGTTTTGGGAACCCTGGTTTAGACCATATCCTTTCCCAATCCACTTCTTCAATGCTCATGCCCAGATCTAAGCAAATTCAGTGGTGCTAGTACTGATAGAGGGACCTTTTCTAAAAATTAATCCACTTTTTCTACTCCTCTCATTTTTTTTAACATCTCATGTCCTTCTTTAATTCCCCCCCCAAAAAAAAGAAAATTATATTAAAAGCCCATAAATACTTAGCAAATACACATAGGGAAGATGCTCCAAACCTTTGATCATTGTGCTATCCCCTTTCTGCACTTTTTATAGCTCTGTGATATCATTTTTGGGAATATCATTACGCCATATTCCATTCTGATTCAATATACACTGTGCTTTCCTAAAGGCTTAAATGTGAATCTGCTCGCTAAAAATAATTTTGGCATCTGTCAAGTTACAAGAAAGGCAATTCCAAATAAACACCAGTAAGAACTTTCCGACATTAAGAGCTGTGTGACAGTGGAGCAGACTCCCATGAGAGGTTGTGGACTCTTCTTCCTTTGGAGGGTCTTAAGCAGAGGTTGGGTGGCCATCTGTCATGGATGATCCTGCTTAGATTCCAGCCACTCAGGGGGTTGGACCAGACGGTTCTCAGGGTCCCTTCCAACTCTGCAAATCTATGATACTATACATCAAGACCAAAGCTACTTTCACATCTTGTTTGTTGGCTTTAGTGGCTGTGTACTCAATAAATGTCTGATAACAAAGATGTTTATGTATGCATATCATGCCTTTCCTCTATTTGATGCAAATGATATTTCCTGCCTTTCTAATACCCTGTTATGCCGAAGCGACATATGTGATCTGCCTGCAAATCATCATCTTCTTGAGATTTTCCTCTCAGTGTAACTATTGTGTCCAACTGCCTAATGTTATCCTCTTTTAGTTTCATAGAGTATTCAAGATAGTTTCCAAAGCTGTAGTAGTCTAAAATCTTGAGGAACAAGTGATCCTTTAAGACACTGCTTTCATTTAAAAACAGTTTAAGATGGAGTATCTGTTATGCAAACATACATTTCAAAAGTCCACTCACTGGCCTGTAAATTGAAGTGAAGAGTCATGTCTGTACGTAAAGGCTTGCCTTTATTTGTTATTTCCATAGTTGCCATCTTGTTCCTCTTTGGGAAACCTGCAAAGACAAACCATGAAACCCAAGCACTCGGATGCAAAAGCATACAGCAATAAACATATTGCTGATACTTTATTATGCAATATATCTTGATTATTCTGAAGTAATGATACCATTTCTATCTAGCACAGTCGAAGCATGTTAATTGTTGTTGTTTTTAAATTAGCATGCTAAGAAAATTTAGAGCACAAATGTAATCTTTTTGATTGAATATTATTACAGAGAGTATTAAACACTGAACTGGAATGTGCTTCAAGCAAAACACTGAGCCATTCTGATTTATGCCTCATTCTGGATTCCCCACATCAGGCTCTGGCGCTATAAGCTGAAGTTGGCATTACTGAAGCTAAAACAGCATCCCAGACCAAGGTGCATAGTCCTGCCCTACTCTAGTCTTTTAGAAGCCATATTGTCTTAATTATTGCAGTATGTTTATGGGGTCAAAATTTTTCTAACAGCTCTGAGGCTCTAAATTCAGGGCCTCAGTCTACATCCTCATGTGAAATCCTTCACATGAGGGAAGTTCACTCAAACTCACTCACTTACAGAGCACATAAAGGGGTAATGCTGCATAGTCCTGGCTGTAATGTTGCATGCGTCAGCATGACCCTGGCAGCTTTGAATTTGGCAGCCATGCGAATGGACTGTATGCAAGTATAAGTGTATGCAAACCTGACTGGTGAAGGTTTTGACCTTTCCTAGCCCTGTGTGCATGCACAAAGTCCCTTCACATGAATAGGTGTGACTAGTGTGCACACCAGCAGTGGAGGATGTGGTTCTGCAGTGTGATCCTATCACCCTCTCATGTGTTCTTTTAGCATATGAGGGGCTCAAGTTAGCAACCCCAAAGTAGGTCTGTATCCAATGCACTTCTTTCATTAGTGCAAGGTCTTGTGACTGTGCAAAGGAACTTTTCCTCTCTCCATCCACCATGCACACCCTGCACCCTCCCTCCCTCCCAAAATCTTCTCTGCAGGGTTGAAGGAAACCTAGAACAGATTTAGCAGGTAAATGGAAAAGGAGGTTCCATTGTGCAAGCATACAGTAAATCCTTGTACAAATGGAAAGTGTTATCTAGTGCTGCATTGGATACAACCCATAGTTTCTTCAGAATTGTGGTACATCGAAATTTGTTATTGCTGCTTTTCTTGGAAGCTGCCACAACTATCATTTGATTGAAAGGTAGAATAGGGATCTTCTCAATAAATAAATAATACTGTGCTGCTTCTGTGATTCTTCCACTGCATATCACTCCATAGCATCATCCTAACAATCATCAACACACTTCTTTGTTGTCTTCACTGGTCAAATACTAAAGATTTGGGTCAACGCAGTGGTCATCATGATGGCTTTCAGCAGCAGTGCCCTTTGAATACCTGCTGCTAGGGATCACAAATGGAGGAGTGCCAATGTCTTACCTGTGGGCTTCCCATAGTCATATAGATGGTCACTGTGAGGACAGAAGCCTTTTGCTCTCCTTGTATTCTTATATCCAAGGAAGGACTGAGTTTGTGTAGAAGGAGCAAGCACTGCAACTTGGCATCATTTCTTGGTTCAGTAAAACTTTTGGAATTCTCCATGCAGCTGTATCTTAAATAAAAAACAAATGTAATAAAACAAATGCACACCTGCTAGTAAATTGTCCATGAAATCAGTTTGATTTCAGTCACTTATAACCCTCAGTGAATTAAACTTTGTCCAAGCACAGCAGTTGAACTTTAGTCCAGTAAAGCTTCTTTGACACCTTTGTTTAGGAAAAATAACTGCAAAAACATCTTGTCTCTTTAGTTAAATTATCTAGCTATCCGGGGTGGACTCAGTCCACCTTTTCTCAACCACAGTATCCCTCTTGCAATATACATATACCAGGAACTGGTTTATTTACATTTGAATGATTTTTTTTTTAAAAAAAGAAAAGTATGCTCATTAAAAATATCTCTATTTTTTTTAAAAAAATAACATTTTAAAATGAAATTAAATTGGAGTTAGAAAGAGGATGGACTCACATCTCTGCTGCTATATTTTGATCTTGGCTGGACATGCTACTGCCAAGTCATTCACTGTTACAGTAAAACCTTGGATTTCTCAATTATTTTCTCTGAGCAACAATCTCATCTCTACCAGGGAAGATGAAAAAGCAGTTTCAAAATAAACTAGAACAGGCAGTCCTTCTAAACTGTCTGAATCTAGAAAGAACAATCTATTGCCCACGCACCCAGGAAAAAAGACTCAAGAGATAATGCTCCATAGAAAAGTAAGAAGCAAAATACTCCATTTTCAGCTGAGGGAGCCTTGGGTGCATGCCGTAGAAGCCAACTCCTAGGGCCTGAGGTCCCTTTGCCCCCCAATAAAGTATTTGAGGGGGCCAGGCCCCCCAATATAATGGACATTGTCATTCAAATGGGGTGTGTGTGCTGCATCATATGATCAGTTATGTGGGGCAGGGCTCACCTGCCCTCCCAAATATTTTATTCAAGTTGGCACCCCTGCTCTCACTGTTTACCTACCAGGGTGTACATGGCAGACTAAAAGAGCGCCTACCAAAGAACAACCACCTCAGGCAGCTATAGAAAGTGCTCTTAGCCCATTAATGCCTCAGGGTGATTATCCTTTACATTGAAATCCATTCACCTGCCTTCCAGTCACAAAAAAAGCAGCCAGCCACTCCAAGGAAGCTAATTCACAACAGTGTGGAGTAGGCTGAATGAGGGTGGGGGGAGCCCAAATGTTAATCAAATATGCCCCATAATGACTGCCAAGCAACCCTGCCCTGAAAGGGTGACTGTCATAGCCAACTGGAGGGCGGGGGCTACCTCAAAACTGGGTTGGGGCAAATTCATCAAAGCTTCAGAGCGGAGTCGGCAAACACACATACCAAGGAATGAAGAAGGGAGTTTCAAAGTCAATAGAAGCTGTTTGGGGTCTTCTTTTGTATATGACTCTAAATATCTGTATTTTTATTTTATTTTATTTTATTATTTTATTTTATTTATAAGGGTACTTATAAAATTATTTATAAGGGTACTTGTAAATTGCCAGCTCATAATAAAAACATGGTGATGTACAAAAATAATTGAAACATCATAAAATCATAGCAGTGACTTCATTCATTGGCTAAACACACTGAAATGTGGGGAACAAGCTCATAAGTCATAAAGCAACCACTTGGGATGCTGTCAGCACAGTTTGCTTCACAATTTTCATTCTGAAAGAGTGAGAGACTAACTTTTGTTTTCCAATGAAAGTTCAGAGTCAGGACTCCCTGCCAGCAGTGATCCTTGCACACTAGTACCCCCTGAGCCTCCCACCCCTCAGTGACCCTGTTACCTAACAGATGAGTAGAAGATTGCAGTCTGAAAACTGCAATTCATTTTGTGAAGTGTGCAAGAGGTCTTCATATGTCTAATTTGAACATGCCATAAACAATTCACTCAAGTATTTGTTTTCAAAAGTATGTTCTTGAGTATATTTTCAAGTATTTGAAGTACATTCTCAAGTGAGTTGCTTTTAGCATACAGGAAGTGGACAAATGAAAACCTCCCCCCAACCCCAAGAACTTTGGGTTTTTTTTGGCTTGATGCCTGTCTCTTTTTTATGCTTCTTGGTTGTTGCAGTAGTTTTAAATGGATGGTATCTCCTTTTCTCTCTCTCCTGATCTTTGTGTCTAGTGTGAGACGTTGCAAGAGCTCCCATTCAGATTATACAAGTCCAAAAACCAGAGCACCATTTTTTTTAGGACAAGGTTCTCCAAACTTCTAATATCTTATCATTACTTGTTGCAAAGCTTCTCCTCCTCCCGGAGGGGAGGGGTTGTGAGCAGGAGACAATTCCCATGTCATGCAGGGGGCATTCGCCCCCTGCTTCAACTCCAGGGCTGGCACGCCACACCCCTCCCTGGTTGGGCATCCAATAGGGAAGCTCAGCGGGGGCGTGGCTCGCCGCTCAAATGTGGCTGCACCAGCCATCCCCGCCATTGCACACACCCTGACAATTTTGGGTATTCTGCTAAAGGAATCTAGCGGTCGTGGATCCTGTCTGATGCCCGTGTGGCGAGGGGCCATGGCACGACCCTCGCTGACATCAGGAGAGAGCCTATAGTTGTATTAGCATCAACAAGCTCCACCTACTGGTGGTTGACACCTCCTCAGACTCACCCCTCTACGAGTGGGTGGAGTCTAAAGTTTCATGGTCCAATACCTAAGCCAATACCTTCTCACATGCTATAATCAATAAAGTTGTGGCCTTTTCCTTACCCATTAACCTTACATACTGTGTCCTCATGTCTTTATTCCCCAAGCGGGGATCGGGTCCTCAAATCACAAATGATCTGGCCTGATGTAGCAGCCTGAGATGATGCCTAACTGTTTAGGACTATGTGATGACTTTACTGGGCCTTGAACGCCTTTCCTGTTGCTGTTGGGGAAAGGATGGATGTATTATCGTCATTTGTCTTCAATTGATCTGTATGGAATAATGCCTGGCATGCTAATTTCCATTAACAGGTATGAATATAGGGTCTGTTTTGAGAAAACATCAACTTTAGACTCTGCAATACATCTGAAAAAGTTAAAATGACATTTTGCAACTGCTTAATAGTGGCCATTCCTTGACAAAACATCCTGCTTCTGTACTACTTAGGCAAATCGCTCTGATGGGAACTTTGATCATAAAATGGCTGTAGGATGAAGGCAGTATATCTTGGACTTGGATCCTGCCTCTTCAAAACGCACATTATAGAAGCCCAGTGCTGCCCACACTGTGAGGTTTGCTTAATTGGCTGCCTACTGCATATGGTAAAATGTAGTAGTATCTAAAGACTAATAAACATATTTTACTCCGGCTGGACTAATTTGAGCATTTGCATTTGTATTAAAAATTCAAACATTCTCCTTGAAAGTCAGCTCAGTCCTTCCATTGGAATGCAGAAAGATGCACTGGGGCTGCTTTTGCTACCAACGAATGTATTTATTTTTGGATTGTGTTCCCCTGAAGCATTTTACTGGATGTTAGGAAGCAGTAATTTTGTGGGAGGGTGTCTAGTGGGAGGATAAGCAATTTGCACATGGCTTTTGAGAAAAGTTCTTCCGAGATCAGTTTAAACTAGTTTATCTGTTGCCAAAAGGAAACATGAAGGCTGCATAAATTTTTTAGTGGTTCCAGGTTGAGTCCATAGAACACAGATGTAAGTAACCAAGACAATTTGCCTTTGCTATTAAATACATTTTGTTCCATTTTTTTTCCAAGTGCCTCATTAAAAATACCTTTAGGGTAAAATCAGTTTTGAAACTAGCATCATCCAAGGAACAGAAAGCCTTTCCAGAAGTTTCTAGCTCCTTCACGACTTGTCAAACACTTAAGGAACTAACTGTTGCAAATATGTATCTGTAAGATTACAACAATTCATGTTTCGACATATGTTTTGGGGTGAATAATACAGCTTCCAGCTGTTTTCTGTCTGTGGTTTGCATCTTCTACAGCTAAGCCAGTGGAGAGTTTTCTGGAAAGAAGGAAGGAAGACCTAGGCTTGAAATAGGCCAGGCTTCACAGAACCAGTGTCACTTGAACTCTTCTGCGACTTGAACTTTTACTTGAGAATTTCATTAGACATTAGGACAGAGATGGAAACTGAGCTTATATAGTCCCAGATCCTGCCAAATCAGTCAGAACATAGTAATTTTCATGAAGGAGCACTTTATGAACTGACTGATCAGCCTTTAAAAGGCTGAGTATTCAATTTTTCCGATTTTCTGTTGGTCTGTAGTGTTTCTGCACTTCCCTCAGTGTGTTGGGCTCTAATTACAGTATGTTAATTGATTGCCTGACTGTTGGGTTAAATATTTGTGGTGATGGATAAGCTTTCCCTTGACTCAAATTGGATTGACTTAGAAATAAGCCAAACTACTTCCCACCCCCACCCCCACTCCCAAATCAGGAAATAGCATGATTCATTTCTCAGCCAATCTGTATTTGAATTGAAGCTACCCATATCCCAATGAGGCTCCAAATTCCACCCTTTCCACTGATCTTTCTGTTTCTCATTGTTGCTTATGCCCACCCCCTGCAAATATTTATTGTACAGAAGACCTTGACAGATTATTAACATATGTGAATACATCTGTGAAGTTTCCAAATTCATGTGGTGATTGTATTGGATGTATATAAATTGCTGTGGTTGCTGACATAAATGATTGGCATTGTTCATCTGTCCAGAGGGAGGGAGAAAGAGAGGAAAGAAGGAAGGAAGAGAATGACTGAGAATTTGTGTTTGAACTATCAAGCTTGTTCACAAAGAGGGTAGATGCTGCTAGAAACAAAAATAACTGCGGGCACAATGCTTACAGATTTTAACTCCTATTTATATGCAGCTTCCTACAGAAATTAGACCACCATCACACACACCACAGGAGGGAAAAACCACCCACCCATTCTGGGGTCATTACATTTTTCTTACTACTTGTTAGTTCTGCCTAATGCCAAATATTGGGTATTTGTGTCAGCTAAGCCTTGAGAACTCAAAGATGCGATAAATGCATGATAGATTGAATTCTACAAATCTTCATGTGTAGGGCCTGCATGTGATACAGATATCTGTTCATGCTGTGCTCAATGTGTTGGGAGCAGGGGTAGCCTAGGGATAAGGATCTACCCCTGCTTCAAACTGTGTATGCCCAGTGCATGAGTAAGAGGCAGATAGGTGGAGAGCTTGTGGTTCTACAGATTTTGTTGGACTTCCCCAGCCACCATTGCCAATGGTCAAAGACAATGGGATTGAGTTCAACAGTATTGGGAGCAGGGGATACAGATTTTCCATTTCTGTTCTGCTGAGTATGAGGAAAATGTTACATTAATGGGAGGGGGGAAGCACTGAAGTGAGCAAATAAATTCTGTTCTAAGTCACTAAGGATATACACTCAAAGGCCTAGCATTCTGGTGTAAGTTTGGAGATACGTATTTTCAGTCTCTGATACTTTTATATGTTTTACACATAACACTGTTCCAGGCTATTTCTGTGCTAATATACATTCCCAAGTACACATTTAAATTGCCTGTTAATTCATATTTAAATGGGTACTTTTCCTCAAACTTTTCACTCAAAATGTGCCTTTAAATGTATGTTTGGATACATTTCAACTGCAAAGAACTGCAAAGAACATTTGGATTAGTGTGAAATCGAGCAGATTGTTGTATTCCACCTATTAGTCTGAGAGTTGCAGATCAGGTTGTTTTGTTTTGGAATTCTCAAGGGTCAAATTCCTCAAGAATCCCTAATTTAAGAGGTCTGTGTGAAACGTCAGTGTGAAACCTAGGACCAAGCTGGTTGCCTGGTTCACCTGGCATGTTTGAGATGTCAGTAACATAGGGCATTCTGGTGGGTTGAAGATTGACAGAAGGGAGAGATATGAGGAAAACTTTTCAGGTATTTAGGTGACATGCTCTGTTCACATGTGTAGGGAAAGGGCAGCAAGGTCCACAAGGTCCCTCCACAAGTTCATTATGCTTTGAGGCATAATCTTCCACAATTAATAAATTAGACCAAAGTGAGCTCATTGTTGTATATATGAAGAAAGCAAGATGCATCACAAAATTTCTCCTGGAGTTAAGGAGCAGCAGGTGAGACCACTGGTGCTGTGGCATCAGTGGGATGGTTGTCTAGACTCCAGAGTCATTACCTGGTCATTACAGGACAGTACAATCCTATCCAGGCCTACTAAGAAGCAAGTCCCATTGTTTTCAAAATAGTTTCCTCCCAGGTAAGTGGAGAAGTCCCAAAGCCATAAAATGGCTCCCATTGGGGCAGAGGGAAAAGAAAGTCCAGTCATCAAGGGGAATAGGGAGGGGAACATGAAGGAAAAGGGAGGGGAAGGTTAAGCCCAGCAATGGAAGCAAATACAGTGAAAATGAAGGAGAAACCTGGGAACAGATTTTGGAAGGAAAAGCCCAGCCATGGATGCATGGGTCAAACTACTGCTGTGGCAGCAGTCAGATGATGAGCAACTTGGTAAAGGGGGCACAGAGTGAGGATGGGGGCACAGAGCCAAATGGGCAAATGGGAATATTTATCTGAATGTTTTGTTGCCTGCAGATGCTATGTTAGGGATCTGTGGCACATAAGTCAACTGTCTAAATGTTCTTCCAACTATTCTCAGAATACATTTTTCCTCATGATAAAAAAAATGTTTGGCCTGTTCCATCTCCAAGAAATGGCTGTTGAATTTATCTCCCCCCTGGACAGGTTCCTCCCAATTTCTCTTCCGACAGATAAAGTGGAAATTATTTAGGGGGGATTTATGTCCAGGTCTCGATTTTACACTAGATTTAAGAAACTTGACCTAAATTAGCCAAAACATTGAAGATGACTCTGATTATTTATCTTTGAAGAACAGTAAATATCTCTCTCTCTCTCTCTCTCTCTCTCTCTCTCTCTCTCTCTCTCTCTCTCTCTCTCACACACACACACACACACACTCTCTCTCACACACACATACGAGAATGGCTCTCATCTGTATATAACATTTAATGGTAGTCTAAGTAATCTTTCATAAATGTTTGCATCTTTCAGTTAAGTGCATTTATAAATGTGATACACATTTAAATTTCAGATGGATTTTTCTCTCTCTTCAAAAATAGAAAATGACTGAATTAAGGAACATAATTCATTCTGGGCTATCACAAGGGGATTAATAAAAAGATAAGTCATAGCTAAAAGGGAAGTGATTTCATAGAATCATAGAATCATAGAATCATAGAGTTGGAAGAGACCACAAGGGCCATCGAGTCCAACCCCCTGCCAAGCGGGAAACACCATCAGAGCACTCCTGACATATGGTTGTCAAGCCTCTGCTTAAAGACCTCCAAAGAAGGAGACTCCACCACACTCCTTGGCAGCAAATTCCACTGTCGAACAGCTCTTACTGTCTGGAAGTTCTTCCTAATGTTTAGGTGGAATCTTCTTTCTTGTAGTTTGGTTCCATTGCTCCGTGTCCGCTTCTCTGGAGCAGCAGAAAACAACCTTTCTCCCTCCTCTATGTGACATCCTTTTATATATTTGAACATGGCTATCATATTACCCCTTAACCTCCTCTTCTCCAGGCTAAACATGCCCAGCTCCCTTAGCCGTTTCTCATAAGGCATCGTTTCCAGGCCTTTGACCATTTTGGTTGCCCTCCTCTGGACACATTCCAGTTTGTCAGTGTCCTTCTAGAACTGTGGTGCCCAGAACTGGACACAATACTCCAGGTGAGGTCTGACCAGAGCAGAATACTGTGGCACTATTACTTCCCTTGATCTAGATGCTATATTCCTATTGATGCAGCCCAGAATTACATTGGCTTTTTTAGCTGCCGCGTCACACTGTTGGCTCATGTCAAGTTTGTGGTCAACCAAGACTCCTAGATCCTATTCACATGTACTGCTCTCAAGCCAGGTGTCACCCATCTTGTATTTGTGCCTCTCATTTTTTTTTTGCCCAAGTGCAATACTTTACATTTCTCCCTGTTAAAATTCATCTTGTTTGTTTTGGCCCAGTTCTCTAATCTGTCAAGGTCGTTTTGAAGTGTGATCCTGTCCTCTGGGGTGTTAGCCACCCCTCCCAGTTTGGTGTCACCTGCAAATTTGATCAGGATGCCCTTGAGTCCATCATCCAAGTCGTTGATAAAGATGTTGAATAAACCGGGCCCAAGACAGAACCCTGTGGCACCCCATTAGTCACTCTTCTCCAGGATGAAGAGGAACCATTGATGAGCACCCTTCGGGTTCGGTCAGTCAGCCAGTTACAAATCCACTGAGTGGTAGCATAGTCAAGACCACATTTTACCAGCTTCTTTACAAGAATATCATGGGGCACCTTGTCAAATGCCTTGCTGAAATCAAGGTAGGCTACATCCACTGCGTTCCCTTCATCTACCAGGCTTGTAATTCTGTCAAAAAATGAGATCAGGTTAGTCTGACATGACTTATTTTTCAGAAATCCATGCTGACTATTGGTGATCACAGCATTCCTTTCTAGGTGCTCACAGACTGTTTGCTTAATGATCTGCTCCAGAATCTTCCCCGGTATTGATGTCAGACTGACTGGGCGGTAATTATTTGGGTCCTCTCTTTTCCCCTTTTTGAAAATAGGGACAACATTTGCCCTCCTCCAGTCTGCTGGGACTTCACCTGTTCTCCAGGAATTCTCAAAGATGACTGCCAGTGGTTCTGAGATCACATCTGCCAGTTCTTTTAATACTCTTGGATGCAGTTCATCTGGCCCTGGAGACTTGAATACATCTAAACTAGCCATGTATTCTTGTACTATCTCCTTAGTTATTCTGGGCTGTGTTTCCTCTGCTGAATCATTTGCTCCAAATTCTTCAGGTCGGGCATTGTTTTCTTTATCGGAGAAGACTGAGGCAAAGAAGGCATTGAGGAGTTCAGCCCTTTCTGTGTCCCCTGTTTGCATTTCACCATCTTCTCCTCTGAGTGACCCCACTGTTTCTTTGTTCTTCCTTTTGCTACGAACATACCCATAAAAGCCTTTTTTGTTGCTTTTAACCTCTCTAGCAAGCCTCAGTTCATTCTGTGCTTTAGCTTTTCTGACTTTGTGTCTACACGTGCTGGCTATTTGTTTGAATTCCTCTTTGGTGGTTTCCCCCCTTTTCCATTTTTTGTACACATCCTTTTTAAATCTTAACTCAGTTAAAAGTTCTTTAGATAGCCACCCTGGCTTCTTTAGGCACCTTCCATGTTTCCGTCTCATTGGTATTGCCTGAAGTTGTGCTTTTACTATCTCCCTCTTAACAAACTCCCAGCCATCATGAACTCCATTTCCTTTTAGTATTACTGTCCATGGGATCTCACCCAGCACTTCCCTAAGTTTTATGAAGTCGGCTTTCTTAGGGTCAAGAAATTGAGTCCTAGTATGCTTGGCTGCTCCTTTCCGCTGTATAGTAAATTTCAGAAGAGCATGATTACTCGCACCTAATGATCTTTCCACTTCTACCCCACTAACCAGGTCATCAACATTGGTTAGGACCAGATCTAAAATGGCTGTTCCTCTTGTTGCTTCTCCCACTTTCTGGACAATGAAGTTTGCATGCCTTGTGTGCCATTTTTGAATCCTCTTGAGAATCGCAGAAACAAAGCTTTGCATAGGTCCTTGTTATCCAGCCAAATAAAAAGGGAGAGTAATTTGTGGGTCCTCTCTAACCTGTCTTCTTTATTTTGATCATAAAGCATTAAAAGCCTATTGGCCCAAGAGCCTTAGCTAATGCAAAATCACGCCTCAGATGCTTGCAATGTGATAAGAGAGCAATGACCCATATTTCTCAAAAATAGCATAAATAATGCATTTCATTTTAGTGGCTCTTGTACCCAAGACAAGCTCTCATGATAATATGTGTATTATCTTATTCTGTACTCTCCATTACGCTGCCAGTTCATGTGAACAAGATATCTCAGTTTCTTGTCATTCCAAATCACCACTTACACCAGGACTGCTACATCTGTGCTCCTCCCCAAAGTATTTCAATTATTTATCTCCATTTGCTAGAAAAGCAAATGTCTATTATATACCACTTGATAATCCGTATAATTGTGGTTCTCATAACTTACAGACAGCTGTAAACTGGTAAGTTTATCAGTCTCTGCCAGCAAAAATCTGTGGTCCATTTTGATCCTTTGGATACTACAAATTTATCTTGCCTAAATACAAAATGGGGAAATGGGGGGGGGGTATTTTTTTCCAGCTACTACTTTGAAAAATCATGTCATTTAAGTTATTCTCATTCATGCAACTATTTCCAAACAATGGGATAAGGGTTATGTAGTGTATAGTTAGGGGACACAGGTGGTGCTGTGGGTTAAAGCCTCAGCGCCTAGGACTTGCTGATCAAAAGGTCGGCGGTTCGAATCCCTGCGGCAGGGTGCGCTCCCGCTGCTCGGTCCCAGCGCCTGCCAACCTAGCAGTTCGAAAACACCTCCGGGTGCAAGTAGATAAATAGGGACCGCTTACCAGCGGGAAGGTAAACGGCGTTTCCGTGTGCAGCTCTGGCTCACCAGAGCAGCGATGTCACACTGGCCATGTGACCCGGAAGTGTCTCCGGACAGCGCTGGCCCCTGGCCTCTTAAGTGAGATGGGCGCACAACCCCAGAGTCTGTCAAGACTGGCCCGTACGGGCAGGGGTACCTTTACCTTTACCTAGTGTATAGTTAAGTAATGGAATGGTTATGAGATGGGCTCACTGTGTTGTCAAGACAATATTTCCCAGGCAAATTCAAAATTTAGAACTGTATTAAACAATGTTGAGCTATGATTTGATACAGGGAAGCAAGTGGACAGAACTTCAGTGTGGACTGAGTGATCCAGGCATGGCCACCAACTTGCTATCCTACCATGTTTCAAAAATAAGGCAAACCATCTCTCACAAATATATTTTCTGATAGCAATGGTATGTTATTTTTATGCATCCATTTTGTGGATGCAGGTGTGATGATGAATTTTCTGGTAGTGACTTGCCAAGTTTTCCTAATTCATAGACAGGACAGGGGAAAAGGCCTTTGGTTGTCAATAGAAGAACAGCTAAGATGAGGTATATGTTGAGGGAAATGTGGCAGAACCAGTGGCAGCAGGTGCACACATAGATATGTGTAGTGCCACATTTCCCCCTTCAAAACATGCTGACTATAACTGTAAATCCCAAGATCTGTGGCAGGAACTGGCATCTCATGCCTCACCTGCTAGTTTGTTCAGCCTGCAGGTTCACAAGCTTCTGCAGAGTACCATATAAGTTCAATGAGGGATGTATCCATCATAAGCCGATAAGAAGTACTAATAACCAAAAAGAAGTGTACCATAGAGTGAAGTCATAAAATAAGTTTATCTGCCGGAGTAGTTTAGCGCAGCTCATTTGATAGAGGTGTTTCTGGTTTCAGGTATCGTCTTGTTCTGGGTGGCCCACAGATTCTGAGCTGAGGCAAAATCAGAAACATGAGTCAACTGAAAACTTCATGACTTCTGTAGCATGTGAAGAAAGGAGGAAGGTAGTGGTGATGTAATGATGGGCCTCATAGACACAAGGCTCATGTGTACCTTCTGTTACTAATTCAGATACATATGTCTTTGATAAACCTTCCAATTTACCCAATGGATTGTGAACAACTTCAACAGTATTACAATGACTACAAAGCTTCCCCATGCCTCTGTTAACCATTACCTGAACTTGAAAAATGCTCATCAAGTCACCCAAACATGATTCAGTGCTGCATTTTGGGTAGAAACTGCAGAAATTGATAAAGTTTCATTGACTTAGAATAAGAAAGAGGCAGAATACTAAGCGAACCGAACATCCACAATGAAAAATGTCCATCCACTGGTTATTAAGCAGAAGTAAGACTTCTTGCTACATTACCTGTTTCACTGTAGCCACAAGAGTTAGTCATCCTTTTGACCTCACATGGTCGGGTTTTGTTTGTTTGTTTGTTTCATTACAATAAGGGCTATTAAGTCAGTCAACTGGAGTGAGATTTAGCCAAAGTGCAGAATATCCAATTACAGGTTTGTCAGAAAAATTGTTTCTATTTAAAATGAGAAGAAAAAGCATAGGAAGCTCCACATCATCTTTAATAAATCTCATGGTATTACCATGAAGCTTGAAAACCTATGAGCCAGCTTGTAATGTGAGCTTCTTCATTAAAGCAGAAAATTGCATGAAAAAACGTTTCCGCTCCAGTGCAACAGTTTCCAATATGATGGATTGCTATGAGTATGTACTGGCAAAACCTAATGTGGCACATTCTGTGAATAAAAGTGTTAGCTTTTAGTTGGAATGAAAATCAAAGTTTGAGTGCCTAGGTACAGAAGTTTCAAATTGGCATCTTATGTATCACTTCTCATATTTAGACTGTTCCTGCTTCTCATCCAACCTGATTTGTTGATATGGGACCCAGTGTACAATATTCAGATTGCAATAAGAAAAGGTGGAAAATGCATTCCCTTCCATGTACCATTATTATCATAATCGCCCTTACGAACACCACAGCACTAATAGATTCTGGTTTACCATCTTATTTTCTTTTAAGAACTGCCTTCATGAGATAAAGACAGGAGGAATCTAATGCCAATACAGTCTATAATGAACGATCTACGAAATCATTCAAGCATTTTACATCACAGTTATCTGATTATATACCTGCTCATATGAGATGCTAAAACTGCAATAAAGATCACAAATGCTAATCAGACTAAAACACCAAAAAGGTCACACAGGGGAATAAAGTTCTTGATAAGTTCAATTGCACAGGAATCCTAATAAATTTTAAATGCATTATTGGGATCAGTAAATCCTTTCTCATAGCCATTGCTGACTCCATGTCTTGATGTGCCCTCAGGCAAAAGGCTTTCAGTCTTCCCTGTGCTTCTTCTTGTCAGTGCCATTGTTTGCTTGCCTTGTTCCTTTGAGCAACATTTGCTGAGTTGCCTTGCCTTGTTCCTTTGAGCAACATTAGCAAAACTTTGCTTGCAAAAGGTCCTAGGTCCAACCCCTGGCATGCCCAAGCAGGGCTGCAAAAGTCCCCTGTCTGTAACCCAGGAGATTCTCTGCCTGCCAATGTAGATAATGCTGAACTGGATGGACCCATGGTCTGATGGCCTGGATGGACTGCAACTGAATCCAGACTGGAGGTTTCCAACCCCTGCTGAAGATATCCCTGTTGTCCACTATCTATTCTTACCACACACAGACCTCTTTTCCAGTGTGGGCTTTGCTAGTTGACTTCTATGAGGGGACTGAGTAGGAATTTTTTGGGTGGCACTAACTGGCCCATGCCAAGTCTTTTTCATCTACACACTGTTCTGTGTTATCTGTTTGACAAGAATGGTGTTTTGTTTGAATTTGGCTAATTAGAATTTGGTCCAGGTCAGTGAATGGAATTTGGAAAATATCTAACTAATACTGGAGCAAGAGTGGGGTTTGGTGCTATTGGGCACATCAGGGTGAACATTGGCCAATGGGGCCATGGTGCACATGTTAGGTTCATATATCCAAGGAGCATGCCATGAAGGGGAAAGAGTTTTCTTGGGCCCTGCTGCTTGATCACAGTGAGCAGCTAGCTCAGAGGTTGGGAGAGTTGAGATACTCCCATCAATCCACCTCACTACCCAGACCTCATTGGTTTTGGTTAATTTGGTTGAATCATTCTGGTTTCAGATTCTATAGTTTCTATATTTTAAGAAATATAACCTGTTACCCATCTTTCTTGTCTCAAGTCTTCTTTGGCGTGTTGACACAAACTGAGATGGTTAAAAGGAAAGAAGAATTTCTTCTGAAACATCTTCAAAGGGACGTACAGCTCTTCAGGAAATACATGCATTGTATCTGATTCCGTGAGTTGTCCCAAAGTTACCGTGAAGAAGTTTACATATCCTAGTTCTAGCACTATAAACTAACTCAGGGATAGCCAACACGGTGCCATCACCACCCCTGGCTATTGTCTAAGATGGCTGGGACTGATGTGATTTGTAGTCCACAGCATTGGATAATGGGCA
Organism: Podarcis melisellensis; assembly: GCF_964234715.1. NCBI lineage: Eukaryota > Metazoa > Chordata > Lepidosauria > Squamata > Lacertidae > Podarcis > Podarcis melisellensis. Next base: position 31,783,521 of record NC_138541.1, read on the forward strand.
GCATGTTGACTACCCTTGGGCTAACTTAATCACTTGTTCCCTTATCACCTGACTTTATCATACTTTCTTTACTTTTATGGCAACAGGTATAGTGTCACTGAAGCTCAAATGCTGACAGGAGAAGATGAAGCAGGCATAGGGAGAGAACAGTTAATAGCCGAAGGCAGAGAGGAGGGGGAGAGCAGTTCTAATCTGAGCTCTGAACAAAGGGGAGTAGAAAAACAGGGTCAGAGTGACAGGCAGCTGTGTGAGAGCTCCAATAGTGAGTCAGATGTTGGAATGCAGGAAGCATTCTCTCCCAAATCTCGTAGGATCTCAAAAGTGGCCGAGATGCGCGAAAGATACCAGAGAAGAAGGTGGGGGCTTCCGTGCTGGGGAAGGGGGAGGAGCTCAGTCCGGGCAACTCCATCTTCCAGGGAGGACGATGAGTAGAGGAGCTCTGTCCTTGTTTGTTGTTTTAGCAATAAATCTGAAATAATTAACAGCCAGAGTCGTCTCGCGTTTGTGGGAGAGACCAAGCCATAACATTCTTGCTTTTTAAGTGTGATGGAAGCATAAAAGGAATGAGAGAAGAAAGAAAGAAAAGAACAGCACGCCTTGGTGTCTTGGTGCAAGGTGGTTAATGCTCCCCTTTCAAAGTACTGTAAATACTCTGCTTCCTAAGAAGCAGATGCAGAAGAGGGTTTGATTTTTTGCCACTTGATATGCATTTAGAAATAGAGTGTGTGAAACCTGCAGGAGTAAATTTTGATTCCTATTTCATTTTTCTGAGCTCCATGTAGTAGTTTCCCAAATAAAATCCATCCACTTACTTCTGTGGTTCCATTTGTGGTGCTGCCAATTCTTCAGCATTGTCAATTGCTCACTTTAATGACTATTCTTTTTCTTTCTTTTCAAAGGAAGATCATGTTTTTATTCTTCTAGTATAGAAACAGAAAAAAAAAAATAGTTTTCTGTACATTGGAAGACGGTGTTTTGACAGCTAAAAGGAGAAGTATTGTGGTTTTATGTGTATGTAATATATTTGATTGCTGTTTAGAGAAGAATAAAGTCATTATATGCAGTTGGAAAATTAGTCACATCATGTAAGAATGCTCTCGGTGTCCCTAAATATACAATGTATACTGTTATTTAAAACTTTAGTTGTCATTTGTAATTAATGTAGCAATTATAATAAGAAAAAAGGCTATCATTTATACATTTCAAACCATGTATCATCATGGTATAAAGATTGAGCCTTTAAATAAATTATTTTTTGCTGATACATGAAAGTTAGCTTCAACAACTAATTTAATGTCTTCGTTTCCATCTATTTGTTAACAGTATATTTGTCTATAAATTATATATGCAGGTTAATATGAAATAATTTATAAAACAAAACAAAACATGAACGGATGACTGAAATACTTTCCCTAGGAGAAAATTATAAATATTTTTCATGAAGCTAGCAAGGAAGCTTCAGAAATATTGTTGGCTAAAATAAATATATAGTGAACTAGGTATCAGGCCCACTATCTGGAGCCAGGAAAATTCAAGTAGACCCACACATCAGCAGAGGCTCATCTGTGGGTGAATCTATTGAAAATAATAACATTTTTGGGGTGCTTGTGTACTGCGCTAACATGAGAAGAGAGGTTTGTTCAAGGCCTGAACAGTTAAAAGCCAGCTGGGCTGCTTCTTTTCAATGCAGAAAAGCTAGTGTCATCCCTTGATCTCCACCACAGCTTAAATAGCCAGCATTTTAAGCAGTCTGACTGCTGTATTCCTTACCAGGTGGGTGGACAGGCAAATTGGCACACATAGTCTGGAATGGCTAAGATGGGCCTTCCTGTCTACTATAATCTCAATTACCAGGAGCATGAAAATTGTGGGCTCTAAATCACTCTTAGCTTCTCAGCAGTTCCCATGCCTACCAGCCTGCCTGTGAGGCAACCCACATGCTTTGAAAAGAGTTGAGCCAGCAGGCTGTTTAAATTGTGACAATGAGCCAGGGATGGAGCAAGACTGGCCAGAAAAGAAATGCCTCTAGGACGGGGCATAGCTCAAGAGTAGAGCATCTGCTTTAAAGACAGAAGGTCCTGGGTTCAATCCCCAGCATCTCTGAGTATAACTGGAAAGAATGCCTGCATGAAACCATGGGAAAGTATAGACGATGCTAACCATGGAAAAGTATAGACAATGCTGTGATATGACTTGGGGTCAAGCAAATTCATATGTTCCTTAGCTATTTAAATTGTGATAGATGTCAACCCCAGGATGCTGTGCGTGCTGTGTGTCTGTGTGCCATGACACACAACTGCCAAGGAATCTCCCTGCTGAACACTGTGGGGAAAGTCTTAACCCATGTGGTTATCAACAGATTACAGTCACTTGCTGGCAAGGTCTATGCTGAGTCACAATGTGGCTTTAGAGGTCAGAAGTCAACAGTCAACGTAGTTTTCTCACAGCATCATCTGCTGAAGAAATGCCAAGAGTAGAGATGTTCCATGTATATCACCTTCATAGGCATGACAAGGACTTTTGAATTTGCCAGTCTAAAAGCACTCTTCACACTGCTCAGTAAGATAGGGTGCCCACCTAAGCTCCACAAGATGATTGTGTCCTTCCATGAGAACATGTGTGACTCCAACCAATCATGCACAGAATGGTGATGTTATAATAGGTCGTAATGAATTATGCCCTCCCACTTTTTCAGTCCCTTCTTGGGTATAGCAAAAAGTCATAAAGTTTTTGGGATAGTGGTTTTACTGACAGCACCTCTCCCCTCTTCTCTCTCTCTCTCTCTCTCTCTCTCTCTCTCTCTCTCTCTCTCTCTCTCTCTCTTATTTTTTGGTTGCTTATAACAAAAATTTCCCACCACATCAAGTGGTGCATAGCTAATGCAGTTGGCAATTAGGCCAGCCACCATATTCTCCCACAATGTGTCAAATGAGTAAGTACTACATCATCACATAGAATCATTCCAGATGTGTTGTTGGGGGGGGGGAGAGATGGCAGTCCCTACTAGGGAATGTCATAAAATTGTAACTTCCTACCAGCTCTAGTTGGGAAGTTCTGTAGGTATTAACTACTGGGCAAAAGGCAGCATTCTACAGGCCCCTGTGGATGTGTTGAGTGACCCAGTCTCCACATTTTGGAGAATGTTGACTTGATTAGACAAATCAAAGAAAACTGTCAGGTGTCAGATAGTGCCAAAGCTGAGTTAATGCAAGACAGAAAAAGCACATTGATTTTACAAAAAAAGGAAAAAGCTAAAAAAAAAAAAGCCCAGAAGAAAACAAAAACCAACCAACAAGAGCCAAACACAAATAATGTATGCAATCAATGCTGAACAAGCAAACAGATGTGTAAATGCTTCGCATGGAGTGCACCCCAATGATGAACTGAATACAATCAATGTTGTATGAGGGAGCCAGTCTGAAACTATACCACAGAGTGCTGACATGAAAAGGATAAATGTCTCCCTGAGCAAATGATAGAGTTCTGAAGAGAGCCCAAGATGGTAAGGGTAGCCAAGCAAAACAAAAACAGCACGTTTGATGTGTACAGTCCTAAATTAGATGGAGCAACCCAGGGCAGCAGAAGTGCTTAGTGGAATCATATAGTAAACTCCAAATAGTTTCGCTGACCCTGAGGCTGCTTGCCACGGCTGTCACAGTTGTGGTTGAATGAGTTTGATTTTCAACCTGAAGCATCAGTTCAGCCAAGGAATGATGGTTAGAATCATGTGATTGTTCCATACTACAGTTCTTCTGCTAGTGACTGGATGACTTGATACGTGTGGGTTTTTTTATTTATTTGTTAAACAAAAATTAAAATGGCATTCCCAGTTTTTAATAAACTTGATTATTGTATGAGTAAGTTCACCAGCAGTACATGACAGAGTGATCCCTTTTGCTGTTTTTGAGAATGCATTAATGATTCATCTCCTGATCCTATAGCAATTTATTACTGCAACAGTGAACACAGGAGTTACTATGAACTGGGGATCACCAGCCGTAGCTCCTACATCTATTTTCTGTGCCAGAGTCTATCCACTGAACTGGAATAATGTGGCGGTGAGTTTTGATATATGCTCATTGTCTCCTTCTCTCCATAAAACCACAGCACAAACAGACATAACACATCTAAGGGTAAGGAACAGTGTTTTTGGATCAGAGAATATGACTTTTGGATGACCTAATCTCTGACATATCTTGTCTTGCATCTGCATGGTTTGGACAAGTGAAAGAATTGATTCATCTATGGATTTTATTTAGACGTTTAGGCTAGTTATTGGACACAAGTAGGGATGTCAGAGAAATTTGATTTCATTCATATCCTAATTTCAACTCTCAGCATGTCTCATAGTTTTTTAAAATTAGTTTTTATTAAGGTTTTTCATGTTACAAAGACTATGAATTGAAAGTGGAGAATATATGTGCCTTTCCCTGCTTATCTGTTAGCATGTCACCTAGCTGAAGAACTCAGGTTTCTACAGAGAAATAGCAATGCTGGCTGCAAAAAGGAGTACAGAATAGAATAGAATAGAATAGAATAGAATAGAATAGAATAGACCCTGAGGATCATCTCGTCCAACCCCTTGCAATGTAAGGATATGCAATTGTCCCATGATGCTTAGATTCAATACACACTTTGATTCAACCTCGATTTTGGAGCCTCTTTATTCCCCAAACCAAATGCCCCTCCCCATCCCTTAGTATTATTTCAATCAGCCATAGTTAATATGAATACTTCTGTAAAGTTAGAAAGGAATTTTACATACTCTGCTTCCTTCTTTCATGGTCTTTACAATAAATAAATCTAATTTTAGCATGGAAATGTCTGGTGAAAAGCCTGCATAATACATTATCCAGAAACTGAAGAAACCTCCTATGGTTTCTGGCATCAAAGGTCACCCATTCTTCTGAGAACTTGGTGACCTTTACATTAATTTAGTATTTTATGGATTTTTATAAATTACATGTTGGGTTGGATGCATACCTACATCACAGAGCTTAGATTTAATTTTATAATATTAACTTCAACTAAACATTGGGTAAACCTCATTCTAGGAATCATATTGCTTGGAAAGGGTAACAGCTATAGAACCTATAATGAAGAATAGGAGACTGAGATTGAAACTTGGTATGCAAAACTGGGAAAAAATGTCTATATTTTTGCAGACCAACATGGCTACCTATCTGTAAACAGATGACCAGATGTTAATGACAGGACTCCAACAATGGGGAAGGGGTGTGAGCTCCTTGTGGGGTTCTTGTTCCCTGCCCCTTTCTGGTGCCCCCCCCAGCTTATTTGCAGATAGTGTTTCCAACATGGGGAAAGGAACACTGGAATTTCACAAACCCTGGTTAGTCTGACTAATATGTCCCCTCACCAGGTGGGGAGCCGGCTCAGAGAACGAGAACTCAGAGAAGAGTGATTGAGGTTGTGAAGGGCTTGCTCTATGCACTCACGTTTGCCCTTTCACATTTTCAAACTGAATGACTGAAGATAGCTTCTGACTGCCAGCAAACTGTTAATGCCGTTCTTTTGTGCACAGACACATAATACACATGCACATACCAGACATACATGCACACCAAAACACAGCTGCAGACACAGCCATAATAAATGATACCTCCAACTATAGCCATCATTAAATTGTCAAGTAATTAACCCCTCAGTTAAACACTCAGATCTTTGATATCCTTCATTAAAAGGACTTCATTAAATATGTAATTCAACTCCTGCCTTTTAAAGGTGAGTAAAGTCTCCTGAAGGCAGCAGAAGAAATTTAGACCAAGTATAGGGTTGTGTGGGGTTTTTTCCTGGCAGAAAGACAGATGACAGAAAAATATCAAAAAGATTCTGCTACTCTAATGAGACCTTTCACTTAAAATGAATTCTAATTACTGCTTGATTTTTCTATCTCTTGATCTCTTTTTTGAAGTACGTAAAAACTTTATATTAGAGATGGATGGATCAACCTAAGCCCATTCCATTCTGTTTCTGAATGTGTCTTTAAACCAAGTCCATTTCTTCATGAATCCATGAAGGAAGAAATCCTTTAAAATCTGCATGATTTGTGTAATTAACCCTAAAATGCATTAAAGTACTTATGAAATGGTCTGAGGGCTGCCAACTCTCTTTTACAGATTAATAGCCACCTGAGGCAATTAGCACGTGCAGTTTGGGAAAGAAAGCCTAACTTCAATTCCTCCTGGGATGGGGGAAAAAACATGTCTCCCCCTCATATCTACAATTCTCTCTGAGACTGACAGCGTTTCATCGATTTCTGCTTCTCCCAAGAGGAAGTGCAGCCATTTTTGCAACATATGTGGCAAGAGCTGCACATGCTAGCTGCTTCAAATGGACACTATCTGTGAAGTGGACAAGGTGGTGAGGTGGATGGTGTGGGGGTCCTCTTTATCCCTGGGTGTGCCTTATTTGTTTGTTGCTATGTAGAATTAGAATATGTAATTGCGTGTTGAGTTCCAAAGTGCCACCCCCCCCAAATAATTCACACTTCACACTTCAATTTTTGTTTAGGTTTTTGGCATAATTTTGGCCACAACTTTATTCAAATACAAAATATGTGAGTGGTTGCTTAGGCATTGGTTATGACTATCTGTCCATGCCCTCAGGGACAGAGCTGGCAATCCGTACGCCAACGGAATCCAGTGTGGGAAACAAGTATTGGGTGAGAAAGTGGAGCTGGGCATCAGTCCCGCACTTCTCACCCTCATGTTCCTGCGGGGCTTGCACGGCCCAGGTCCAACGCCATGAACAAGGACGAAAAGAATGGCAAGCCCCTGGATTCCTTTAACGGAATTCCCTTCGCATCATTTGGAGGGGTAGGCACTTACCCCTCCAAGCACCATTTAACCAATGCCTAACCGCCAACCTTACAAGTTGTGACGATTTGCTACGCAGTAGGCAAAAACCAAATGGCACAAGCCAATCAGCCAAATGGCAAAATTCCTACCAGGCCCCCGCACCAAGGCGAACGACCCCATGACAGGCATAGCAAGGTCAACTGAGGAAAACCACCCTAATTAAAGGGAGGGAGGGCGGGTGATCCGATCCCAAACGGCCAAGAGGACGTCCCATTGTCTGGCCCCTATATTTAAAGCCTCTGACCCCTCCTCCAAATTAGCAACATCAAAATTTCCCCAGTAACCCATTTAACCCTTTAAAGGCTGGGTCCCACCAAATTTGCCTAATCATGCCAGGGTGGCCTGCTCCCCAACCGCAACACGTGCTCTCTGTTAGGGAGAACACGCTTTGCTATAACATATGCCACAACTTAAATGTGTATTTCTTGCTAGTTGTAATTTGGGTCATAGTTCAGAAACCTGGCAGGTGTATTCACCTTCTTGGAACATTTGCCATTTCCCCTAGGATGTGTGAAGTTACTTAGTGCCCCCTCAAATTCACTACCCTGGGCAATTGCCTGGTTTGCCCATTAATATGTTTGTGGACATGTCCGTGAAGTAACCACAACAAAATCTTAGCAAACAAAAAAGGTAAGAAAAAGTTGCATAATAAACATTATTTAATAAATAATACAATACAATACAATAAACAATACAATACAATTTAAATAAGTGAATAAATAAATAAATAAAATTCAGTGAAATTCAGTTGTGAATCAAGGATAAGAGCAGTTTACAAAGCAATCATACACTTGTCTTCACAGAGGTATGCCCTGTTGAATTTAATGAAGTCTAAATAGTGTACATCCAAGTGTGCATTGGGCCAGTGCCCTCCTTGAGCTATAATCACTAATTTTATAGAAAGGTACCCTGCTCTTGAATCTCTATAGAAAGTCAGTCTAGGACCAATTTTAAGAGAGCAGTAACTGTTTGGCTGAATCCCATTGCTTGGCTTGTAATCCATCACCCTGTTTTCAATAATGGATAGTCAGATGTCTTTGGCCAACAGGCCATGGACATAATGGGCTCCTCCTGTTGTTTGCCCCCAGCATCATAATTTTGTAACATGCAGTAGCAATCCTTTTAAAAATTACAAAATAAGACCATGTTAGTCTAATGCACAGAACCATTATGGCTGAAAGCCTTTCCTGTGTGTGCTAAATATCCTGCAGCTTGACAATTTGCCCTGAACAGATTTTTATTTTATTTTATTTTATGAAAAGTTTGGCTGTACTTTCCTGGGCTAGTTGAGTAGCAACTTTCTTTCATTTAAAAAAGCCCAAAAGCTTTCAAATATCACAAAATTGCTACTGAGGTGTCCTGCGGTTCATGAAAAAATGGCTGACCTGGTCTGATTTTTTGTGATATTCAAAAATGGCCCTTTAGGCAATACTCAGGACAAAGTAACCCTTCAAAGGCTTCAATCATTCAGGTCTGCCTAATCAAAACCATTATCATGATTTTGGAGATGGGGAAAATGAAGGAGAGTGAGGACAAGTAATATGCCGAAGGTTATCCAGAAAGTCAGTCTTATAATCCTGTTTTCCCGATTTCCAGTGTGGCGCCACATCCATTAAACTATATTTCCCCTAATGTTAGTAGCAAAAGTAAATTCCTTAGATACTCATGATTCATATGCTGGTCTTCTGGGTCATGATCACTCTGTAACCATCTTCTTGTGTGTCTGCCGCTTGAATCCGTCCCTGCATGTTGTTTCAGATCGTTTGTATCACTGATCTCCTCTGATCCTGCTGAACGTCACTGCATTAGCAAGAGGATGACACTTGAACATTAAACATCAGAGTTACACATCATCAGTACACAGTCCATCTGATTAAGATAATAACCACCAACTGCATTTGAATTATGGGATAATAATTCATCCACAGTCTGCTGTCTGAGTGTTATTCAAACAATTAAGCATAATTTACAATTTGAGGTTATGTGCCATTCTAAATGAACATTTCAGATGAGTCATTTATCTCTAAATACTTAGATGGCAAAGGGTGCTTTTTAATGGGAGATGATTGGGAGTTTTAGGACAAAACCTATATTTGGTGGTAAGCATATGAAAATCAGATCCAAACTTGGCGTGACTTTGGTATGATAATGGATAATTACATGAGGGAAGGGTTAAATTACCCCTCTACCTCACACACAGAGTGCTACTTTGTTTAAAAGCAGCACCATGTGTGTGAGGTGGATGGGTGACTAGGAGACAGGTAATTTCACACCTTCCCCGTGTAATTTGCACTATTTAAATTGTGACCTCCCTGCCCAGATGCAGTTAGCTGCATAGGGTGAAACAAGAAAGGCAGGAAGGAGAATTTGATCAGGAAAGTGGCACAGGAAACAGCTGCATCTATCTCCTTGACCTTGGAAATGATAAGGAATTGTTGTCCATGGTATGATTATTTTCCACCTAGTAATTTTGATACGTTGGCACCCTATTTGCAAAAATTAACAATTCCCCAGTACTTTCACAAGATTGAATATACTACCTTTGGCAGTACTTGAGGGTTGATTTCAAAAAATCCCACTGGAAAAATGGTTATGTCCCTGTGGACATGGCTGGCTTGCACTCTTTATAAAGATTTGAGGAGTGAGGTTATTACCCCTCTACTATTGTCCATCCCGGGTCACTCAATCATTGTTACTGTGTCCTTTCTTCTAGCAGATCAAGATGACAGGTGACAGCAAAAACTGCAAGGTTTTGATCTATTATAATAAGATCTATTATTTGATTGTTAATGTAAACCTTCAAAATGTTTTTATTTCTATCTTCAGTACACTTTATTTTATTGCTATGGCTAGTGCCTGATGCAAATAAAGATTCTTCTGATCTCTCTCCTTGACCAGTTCAGTACTAGACTGATTTCAAGGTGTTATTGGTATATAAACATTATATATTATAAAGTGCTTATCTAGCCCTTAGAACTTAGAACTAGCCCTTACCCCTTACGTGCCAATTCTGTCACTTTGGTTTGCTGAACTTGCACTTTTACTGTAATTCAGCCTGCATTTGTACTACAACATTTTTTCACCATAGCCACACATATACCGGTAGTTTAGAAATCTCCACCTATCAATATAAGGCAAGCACCATCACTTTAGATGCCTGCTGAAAGCTTTATGCTTCAGTGGGCCTATCTAGACACATGAACTGGTTGTTTCTGTTCTTTTTTTTTTAAGATGTTTTATTGTTTTCAGATGTTTTGAATGTATTTATGTTTTTATAACTGCATTTTTTAAAAAACTGCAGAAGTATTTGCCACCCTGGCCTCCTTTTATGAGGAAGGGTAGGATATATATCTAAGAAATAATGGTCCTATTCCAAATGGGAATTTTGTTGTTGTTGTTTGTGTGAAAATGCACGAAGTGAAGGAAAATAAGGGAGTCTCTAGGTGCAAAGAAATAGATTTACTGACTCCAACACATTTTGAATATTTATTTTAGTATACTTCTAACCCACCTTTTGACTCCCAAAGTGTCCCAAAAGGACAGCCAAGGTAGCCTTCCTGACTGAAATAGAAAAAGCACAAGAAAAACAAACACATTATGTTGATTAAATTATTTACAAAGCAGCATGACAAACAACTGGGGTCAGTTTAAAAATACATTGCCAGAGTAGGACGTTAGCCCAGATTAAAAGCGCTGCAGATTTTATTATTAAAAAATTGCTACCTTGTTAATTGGATTAGCAAAAGCAGAGACATATCTCACAGGTGAACAAAACTATTTTTAATGGACCCCAATACATTTTGAATATGAATTCCTCTTCAGGGGCAATATTATTTCTGCAACAAGAGTTGGAGGCCAAAGACTTGGTTGTACCTGAGTGTGTCCCTAAAGGATTCAAAACACTTTGGGCTCAATAAATACATTTTTTGTGCATCTGGAGGCTTCTTCCTTCCTTCCCCTATTACAATCTGAGCCTTCAGTGCTTGATTATAAGCCAAGAAAAAGATGCATCTGGTGATCTGATCATGGTTCTCTTGTATCAGGTGTATTCCGTATTCAGTACAGATATACTAGAAATTCTTATATGTATGCTCAAGTAAATAATGCTTCTTGTAAAGAAAACAAAGAACCACTAGAGAATTGTTCTAACATAGTTACCCATTGCAGAACAATCAATAAGTGATCACATTCTGGTTCATACAGTATGGACTGAGCAGGGCAGGGGAAGCTTGCCCAACACTACAAAATATAAGCCAAACATTTTAGCTACACATCTACAGTGGCAAACTAAATATGTTAAAACTTAAAAAAAGGAACTCATTTTTAAAAAAAAAATACCAGTTCTATGTATAAGATTCATTCACAATGTCCTATGCAACAATAAAAGTGCATTCAATCTTAGTGGAACATTATAAATGTAATTTATGTGAAAAGCATAACTGATCAGCAAAACTTTTGAAGTTTTGAGTATCAATCTGATATTATATGTTCATTCAAATCTTTTTAAAAAAAATTATCCCCAAAGTAGAGATTTTATTTTAACATTGGGGGGGGGGGACGGGACACGTGCTGTGATTTTCTTCCTGCAAGTACAAAGTACAATATACAAATGTATTTCAATATATTTCAGTCCTTCAAAAACATACCTGAACTGCATTAAGCAGATTCTATGTGAATTCAAGTAGCTCATCACCATGAACAGCATGATTTGGACTTTTCATATCTCAGGCAGGAATGCTACCTTTAGCTTTCCAGACTGAACTCCGACTTCTTTCGAAATATTGCTGTAGACAGCAAAATGTGCAGAGGCAATTCTTGCCCCATCTTTTCCCCAAACATGACTTGCTGTAGGAAAAGGTACTGTCAAGCTTGCAAACAGTTAATAATGTTTGTTTATCAATTCAGCAGCTGGAGCCACTGATGGGTTCATCCACTCCTTCGGCACCTCAGCTGCTTCTTTGACTGAAGCTATTTTAAAGGAAGAGGCATGGGATGAAGACAGTGTAACTAATGTTCCTTCTGTTGCTGAAGCTGAGTGGAGGGTAAAGAGATTATATTGTAACACACTCCAGGTATCTTGCTGGCTGTTTCTGCTCTACCCTTGAAGCAGAGGTGCAAGCTTCCTAAGTGTTAGGCTACTCTGGAGAAGACAGTGGGGGAAATGGAGAGTGGAGAGAAACTCTATGTGTTCTTCTTATGTAATTCAGTATACAGAGCTTACTTGAGAGAATTTGTGCTATGTCTGTTAACTGAAAATCAAAGCATAACTTAAGAAGAGAGCTGCTAGATCAAACCAGAGTCCAATCTAGTCCAGCATCCTGTTCTCACAGTGGCCAATCAGGTGCCTATGGGAAGCCTGCAACCAGGATGTGAGTGCAATACTACTATTCCTACCTGCAAGTCCAAGCAATAGGTATTCAGAGGCATACTGTCTCCAACAGTGGAGGTAGAACATGATCCCTGACCTGATAGCTAGCGGTCCTGATAGCTAGCGATGATGGAAGTTGTAGTCCAAAAACAGCTGGTGCCCCAAGTTTGGGACACCCTAACATAAGCACTGTGGTGAGTTATGATTGATAGCCTTAACCTCTGTCTAACCCTCTTTTAAAGACATCCAGGCCGGTGGCCCTCACTGTGATTTGTGGGAGTGGAGTTGCCACTGGGAAGGAAGCCTGACATCACCTTGAACAAAAAAAGGATTTAAAAGAAAAAAAGTTGGAGCATCCTACTCTCGTGTAGGACCCTGGTAGAGACACATGCCTAACTGGCATGTTCTCTCACTCCTGGTTGATCATATGGGAGCTTCAAAAGCTTTCCCCAACCTAAACATCACAGCGACTGATGCCTTGGAGACATCAGCACACTTAGGGATCTGCAGAGTATTCGCAGTTTGAGTAACAGAACTCAGTAGCACAGCATTTTGGCTAATCCATGTTTATTTACATATAATACACTTGGAGCATTCTGCTTTAGCTCCTTCCTCTTTCTCATCAGACAGCAAAGAGAGAAAGAACAAAGGACAATAGTCCCACTTCACAGAACACAGTAATACCAAAACATCCTGTCTCCATCACTTCCCACACTGTGGAATGAAAACATACACCGTCATGTGATAGACAACACTCTCATGACTGCAGACACAGGGAATGAATCTCCAACAAGAATACTCCCTCTGCCATTCTTGACCTCTTTCTGCACACCCCAACTTCAAACATGATTATATATACTATCTGAGAACATGTATATAGTAATGTGTGATTAGTTATAACATCATTCTAATGATATCTAACACACTCTAAAAGACATGAGAAAAAGAGTAATGGTGAAAAGGTTGTATTCATTAAAATATAGCCATAGAAGATCTGTCAAACAATAATGGTGGGCAGGTGGGTATTCCCAAACCATCTCTAATGATCATAATATTAATGGAAGAGAGTATAAATTGTGCAATATTTTACACATCAGTTCACATCATTCCCCCACTAATTTGCAATATAAATATATTAGCTGTTTTATCCATACACAGCTAGTCTACCATGCGCCTTACTAATTGAATGGGCTTAAACTGTTCACTTTTCTTTTTTTACATTTACATTTTGTACTGTACTTGATATTTTGTTTAGCCAAGTAAATTGGCAGGCTGTGTAACTTGACTTTATAGATGCATTCTCTGAGCATCTGGAAAATAACAAATTTATTCGGAGATTTTCCTTAGCAGAATTAAATAGCTTCTATAATATTTATTTTTTAAAAAACCAATTGTGGAGTTATTGAATGTTTATTTCATTTAAAAAAGGATAGCAGAAGGATGCTGGGTTTTCTTTCCAAAGATTCCTTTTCTAGACTTGGAATTATCTGTACAGGTGTGATGTATATGGGGATGCAAAACATCTAATGCACTCTCAATCTGACATTAAGAATGTAATCTGGATCAGGCCAATGGCCCATTTGTTCCAACATATTGTTGTCATAGTGTCCACCCAGATGCCTGTAGGAAACCCACAAGCAGGATTCAAGCAACTGGTATTACTGCCTCTGACTGTGGATGCACAGCATAGCCATAATGACCAGTTGCCATCAATAGCTTTATCCTCCAACAGCTTCATCCCCTTTATCCTACACGACATGTGGAAATGTGGATAACTCAATTTTAAGACTAGAAAAATGGGAAACAGAAATGGATGTACTCCTCCATCACACCACCCATCTGTAAGTGGATCACCTTTTGCCACACTGCTGCAAGTAGACAGCAGGTATGGCTGTACAGCTAAACACAAGACACACATGAGCAAGAGAACCTATGCAATAAGATGCAGGACCATTCTTTGAATAGCAGTTCACAATGACATGGTGCAAAAGTGAGATCCTCATGCACACAGAATGACTGCCTTAGAAGTCTCAGGTCCTAGTTCAAACATGTCATTTCCTGCTGAATGTGAATTCTATCATTGACAGCTTTTAAAAAACAAAGTCCTGGAAAAATTCTATCACTAACATGTGCCTGGTAGCTTTCATCAGGAAAAGGAAGTGAATTTTTAAGAAGGTGAAAAGAGATTGGGGTGGGTTATTATTAATGAAACATGTAAAACAAAAGATGATTAGGCTCCCTGATTATTAAAATATGCAAATATTTTAGAAACATGATCAGCAAAATATTAGCAGATTCTTCCATTGACTTATGCACAATCTGTGGAACAAAATATGAATGTTATGCAACTTGATTACAAAAGTGAAATATTAAGTGCTGCTTCAATCATTTAGCACAATTTAATAAAAACTAAGCCAAAATATGGTAGGATGTGTTTCTGGGAGAAATCACTGCTACTGATGTACCCTAAGGGATATGTGGGACTTCATTGCAACTGTGGAGCAAAGGTTTACTCTATGATTAGCACCACATGAGCTTCAGAACTGGTTTCTTCAGGGCTACATAGAGGAAACAGCTGGAGATGGAGATGCGTCTACACAGGCCAGCGATGTTTTACTTTTCACTTAATGTTGCATAGATCTGGTTCACCTTTGTGTATAACCCAGGTCTGTTTAATATGTATTATGTGTGTCATATATAACTGTCACCCTGCTGGCACTATTGCAGTGGTGGTGATCTTAGGAGTGGGTGAACTGGGTGCTGATTTGAATTTGCACCAAACTGAGCTCAGTCTTTCTTGCGTGTAAAATGTCCTCAGTAAGCTAAGGCAAAATTGAGAGGTAGAGCTGGGCCTTATTCATTGACATTGCTAGGAATGCCTGGGAATAGTAAGGCCTAGTCCATTGCTCGCCATGGCAGTCTGGCATCATTCACAGAACTTGATAATGCTCCAGAAATTATCATGTGGGGTGTCAAAGGCACTTCTTGCCCAGGGTGCTAGTAATTTTAGGGTCCATTAATCTGACATTTGCAAACTACATGTGTCAGCTGTCCTTCCACTTCCAAGACCCCTATTAAAGTCATTGACTAGTTTGTTATTGCACACAGAGCCTGGCTATATTTCAAAACTGTTTTCTGGGCAATAGCTAGCTAACTATGATGTACAATAGGTTTCTATTTTCCTCCTCTTTCTCACAGATCCACAAGAACCAACTTGTTGCTATATTTGAGACAATTATCTGCAATTTGACATATGCATTTCACTCAGGAAAAGAAGGGTTATAGCTATTCATTACATCTCTCTCTCTCTCTCTCTCTCTCTCTCTCTCTCTCTCTCTCTATATATATATATATATATATATAATTTCTTTGGGAAACAAGAAATAACTATTGCTTCTACTGTACATGAAGTAGACTGTTCCTGTTGCATAGTGCTTGGTCCTGCATGGGCTTTTTGAGCCTGGACTTCAGTCATACTAGACTAATACACATCAGGGATGATGGAGGTAAGATATAACCATTGGCCTGAGGTAAGTCAAATCAAGTATTACAAACTATTAAAATGATCTCAGGTAGCTGTTCTATCCCAGAGGATTGAATAGTTTGGTCCCATCACCACACTCTTCTGACCCATAATTTCACAACACCATCATTATTTTTCCACAGATATAATGATTTCCAACCAGTAACTCCAATGCTGAGGGAAGAATGAAATAAAATAGATACATTCAAAGATAGGCAGGGCAAAAAGAGAGAGGCAAAATATAAGTAATAAATGAGCATGCTATAACCCATCAAAGTCACAAATCAGTGCTTTGCAGTGCAGCAGTGGGGAGTCTATATGAAACAGAGTATTTAGCATTTAGATATTGTATTCTGAGCCATCTCTCTCCCTCATCAAATCTTCCAAAGGGAGGATGCTAGTTTTTGTTTTATAAACAGATATGTACGTTTAAGTGTATATACAGTACTTAATATAGAGAGCTCCATCTGCTGGAAGATTAAAATAATAATGTTATTTATTAATTTCTGGGTCCAGGACAGATACTAGTAATTGTGCATTTTTCTATAGCATTTGGATGATTAATCTCCTCACAGCTGCAGCAGCAAAACATTTGTCATAACAAGCAGAGATGGTTGTGATCTGTATTCTGTCTAGAATTTTTTGTCAGAGATTTAGAGATTCTTGGCGTGTAAAACTGTGAGATTCTCCCTTGTCTTCTGAATAAGATTCCAGTCTTTCTAACATTCAGAAACCTTAGCATAGTGGCAGCCAGCCCACCTACCCACATGCCCAGGGATCAGGCCTAATTGTAAAGAAGTGGCATATGCTATTGTTTCCCCATTTGTGGAATACTCTGCCCAGGGAAGTTTGGCTAGCACCTTCATTATATACCTTTAGGCACCAGGCAGAAATGTTCCTTTTCAACCAGGCCTTGGGCTGATTAACATCTTAGACTGTTTTAAATGTGTTTGTGGGAGGCGATGGGGGTTATTGTTTTATTTTGCTTTTGTTCTTGCTTTTATTATGTATTTTGTCTCTTTATCTTGTATTTTTGTGCTGTGAACTGCTCTAAAATCTATGGATGAAGGGTGGTATACCAATTTAATAAAATAATAATAATAATAATAATAATAATAATAATAATAATAATAATCTCTTTTTCAAAAAGAGTGGAAAAGAAGACCCAGGTAATTACCGACCAGCCAGCAGGATGTTGATATCAGAAAAGATCCTAGAACAGATGATCTTTTATGTCATGCTTCTTTGGCCCATGATATCCTATGATGTGAAATACAGTAATATGAATAACGTAGCTAAGCATAACTGACAAAAAAATAAATTAAGTGAGCTGGCATCCACATTTTGTTGTCCTCCAGGCTGTGGGCATACGCAGCAAAGAAGTTCTCTTACAGAGACAGGTAGGATCCTAGCAAATATGAGTCTAGCTTGGTCTGAAACCTTGACCCAAAGGAAATTTCATGTCCTCAGAACTCTGTCTTCACTTTATAAATGAGAGAGGTCTTGAGATGAGAAAATCCAGAAGGCTTTCTCATTTATATCTGCTATTCCTCATCCTTCAACATAATGCTTGCATCTCACTGACGATATCAGCGGAACCTAATGTTTTGCCACTGCTTTGATTACGGTGGCCACTTAACACATCATCAAAAAAATAAGGGTGCATGTGTCAATTCATATGCATAGTTGCACATTTACAAAAATCACTGTTATTGAACGTACTGGATAGAAATACAACTCACTTTACTGGTGAAGACCATGATCTGTGTGCATGCTCAGTCTGATATTCAAGTGTTCACTGTCATGGGCAATTTTAATTGTCTTCCTCGCCCTTCTTATGGTTCTTTACATTTAAACCAGACTTTCTCCAGTCTTTCAAATGGAGGCTGCTCTAGTTTTGACCAGCCTTGCTTTCATGAATTTAGGAGCAAAAACTAAACCACATCTCCAGGTCTGGAAAACTGTTACCTGCTCATTTTTCTGTTTCTATTTAAAGGGTCAGGACCTGTTTGAAGGGTAGCAATCCCTCCCAATAATCCTGTCTCTGATTTCTTTCCTGTATTGGCTCTTAGTCCATGATTGTGATTCCTACCTCCAGGTTTTTCTCCATAAAATATAACTGCATGCATGCCTGATATTGAAAAGGTTGGGAAAGCAATAAATTTTCCAGGAGTATTTGGACCCTAAAATCAGACCACTAGTTGTAACATTAACTAAGATGTAGCAACCGTCAAGGTCACACAAGGTCTAAGCAATTTTAAACTGTGTGTACATCCTATTGATTTGCATATGTGATTAGCATATATTTGTTGTGGTATTACTTTGCCTTTAGTGGTGAAGCCCATGAAATTTGGGGCATCTCTCTAAAAACCTGAAGTTACCAAATTTAGATGGCTACAAATGTATTTTATCCCCTAATTAGAACAGCAGCAGAAGAAAGGAATAAGCACAGATTAACTGCAGTACATATGACATACTGAATCAGAAGCATAGTTAATGGGCCATTGCAAATATGATCCATAGACACATTATTGGCATATAAACTGGGCACAACAAGGATTTTAATGAGATTTGATAGGCTTGTTAAATCAGAGTTCTTGACAGGGTTATCAAAATGCACTCAAGCTGAAAGAACACTGGCACTGCAAGTTATCACAACGTTTATAGCAGCAAGCGACTGAGATTAGTAAAACATGCAAATACTAGTGTACATGGCTGCTGAAACTCCTTTACATAATATGCATAAGCAGAGCACAGCTGGATCAGACCAAGGGCTCATATTACCATGCCTCTTGTTTCCCCTGAGGTTAACCAGATGCCTTCAGGAAATCCAGAAGCAGGCAATAACCCTAGGGGTGCCATATTTCAAAAAGTAAGATTCCTGACACCCACAAAGTTGTTGGGCTTTTTTTTTAGGAAATCACCAAAACTCTTGAGTGTTGTTTTTTTTTTTAGAACAATTTGGGAACAACCAATTTGGGAGGGGTTGAACTTCCCTCAAAAATAGTGATTTTAAGATTTTGGAGCTGTTTCCACTACTTTTTCCATTGCTTTGCCATACATCTGGGTTCCCCCCCACACACACACATTTTGCCCATTCGACAAAATTTCCCCCGACGTCATTTCTACACCCAAGAACCAAGCAAGAATTTTCCTGACGTATGGCAATCCTAAATAACCCTTTCCTGTTGTTAGTCTGCAGGGAATGGTATTCAGTGGCATAGTGTCTCTTAATAGATTGTTGCCAGTGTTAATCCAACTCAAAGTAGACACAATGAAATTAATAGAATAATTTATGGCCATTAATTTCAGTGGGTCTATCCCAGGGCTCACCAATCTTTTTGGACCAGTGGGCACATTTTGAATTTCAAGAGATTGCTGTGGGTGCTGGTCATAAAATGGTTGCCACAAGAAGCATGACATAACAAAAAAAAAGGGGGGGAGAGAATAAAGTCACAGTGAAGCTTTTTCCATCCTACAAAAGTCTCAACATTGAATTTCTGTCTGGCATACATCTCTAAAAGGAATGATAACCTCCTCCCACTCAAATGCCAAGCCTAAAGCAAAGTCTAACTGCCATCTTGTACCCAATTATCTGGGAGTAGACATGTTTACAATGAAACTGTAGGTTAACTATACAGAGAATTCTTAATGCACGCCTAAGCCTCTTTGCAGAGTGTTCTCATTTGCCTTTTTCAGGGAGGTGGGATTCTTTAGGATATGCTCATATTTAATGTGTGGTGCATTTGCAGAAAATAACTTCTGGAGACTACCTGATCTCAGGTGAATCTGCCACAGGAAATATACATTCCAGCTGCAGAAAGGAAGAGCAAATTGCAGACTCTTTGGGCCTCAGCAGATTCATTTTGCCTGGTGCCCAAACAACTCATTCATCCTTAACAGCTTCTGACTTCATCATTGGCTAAAAACACTGACAGGAAGCAGACAGTCTTGCTTGTTTCACTTAGAAAGCTACCTACACATTTCCCCCTATAACTTTCTTTCCAGGAAAGACACTTTATTACTAATAATTATAAAAAACACTACTCAGAGTCTCACTCTGTTGGGGAAACCAATGAAAGTCTACTCAGAAAGCATGAGATGAGACAGGACTTATACCTGCTGACCACACATTTTCTGGCCATATCTCCACAAGTCACATTCAGCATTCCTCTGAAAGAGGGAGAACTCTTTTTCCACGAATGTATGGCCAACAAATATGTTTGTATTGGTGGTCCTGCTGGGGCATTCTTGCTTCCTTATAATGTGTTCATTTCATGAATCACAGTTCAAGAATAGTAGAAATAAGAAAAGATATTGTATAGGGAACTGTCTTCAAATACTAAACATGTTCCTTATAATAAAACAAGGCATTGTCGTAGATTAACCTATAGAATATATAGGTTTAATATGGAACATATAGAATCTGTACAGATCCCTCTTTTTTCTTTTTAAGAAAGACGGGGTCAGTGGTGTTCCCTGTGAATTTTGAGTCAAATCAAATAAATAGAGTGACATGAATCCCAGGCATATGAGTCAATTTGGTAGCATAACAGTGATGGAATGTACTTTGTCCACTTACATTAGCCTTTTATTTTCATCTGTCAACACAAACCAGTAATTACTTTCACTCTCAGAAGTGACACTAAGATCTACAGCAGTTACTTGCCTCAATCCTGCTCCTTATTCCCAAGGTTAGGTTGTTTTCCCTACATGCCAAATGTTGAGATGTGCTATAGATGCCTCTTCTTTCCTGACCGATAATCGTAACTGCTTTCCTTCACAGTGCCTGTAAATTAATCACATTTTCACATACTGAATCCTGCAGAGGTTTGTGTCAAATTAGTTCAAAATGTGCAGAATCAGAGCAGTTCAGAGGCTCTTCAAGAAACTATCCTTACTTAAGAAAAATCACCACCATCTCTTTATAGGTTATTATTTATTATAGCATATGGCTATCTCAGTTCAAAAATTGATGCAGTTAAGTCCTCAAAATATGGAATAGGTGTCAGAGTAAGTCATACATTGCCTCCAAATAGAATCCCTCTTCAGCTATTATGCCCAAGCATTCTGAGGGGAGGGCTGGTCTGTAGAGCCTCACTGCCCCATTGATTGAATGTGTAAATTCTGAAAAAAGACATTAGATGTAAAGGAAGTGATACCCACCTGTTATTTCCATGCTTATATCTCTCTGCATACCCTTGCTTTATGCTAAAATTTCTTGCTATGATTGTATACCTGCATATATGATCAAATGGAAAAGATGGGATCATTATGTCTGGTAATATCTAGGGGCTGGATGCAAACAAGCTAACTGAACAAGAATCCAGATAACTTTGAAATAGTAATACATGGCAGGCCTTGTGATAGAGTAAAGTTCCAAATAAGGGAGCAATCGCTTGCATTTGTATATGGGAGGTGTGGGTGAGAGAGACATTGTGATAGGGGCACATCTCCCAATTGCTTGAAAAACTCTTAACTTGCTTGGCTGAAAGGATACAGGGTTTCTCCGCAAGCTTTCTGCTGAATGCACAGATAAGGCCAGCAGCTACATGGATATCAGAGAACATGGACAATAAGCGTGGTGCAATTCCTCCCCCTTCTGTGTGTTCCATATAAACGTGGAGGGAAGGTGTGAAAGCAGTTTATTGTTCAGCTACACAGATTTAGAATGACCGCTCCCCACATCAAATGCCTTTTGAGTGGTTGTGCGCAGCCCCCCGGATCCCAGTGCGACTCCTGTAGTTCGGGCTGGCTTCATCCTCCCCCAGGCTGGATACCTGGAGGTCTCCGCCTACCTCAGCCAATCACCCAATCCCACCTGGGGAGGCGTTGCCAGGGGAATGGCCAGGTAAGGGGAGGGACCGCCCTGCCCACACAGCAGAAGGTGAATCTAACCTGCGAAGCAGCAGTTGGCTCCAGAGCTTCTCCCACCCTCCCCTCCCTCATTTAAGTCTTCTTTTGTAGGTTAACCTCTTCTCCACAGGTACGCAGGTGCTGCTATGTCAGGATCACTGTGGAAGGGCCGGAAAGAAATTTGCCTGCTTTGGCTGGTTTTGACTTTCCCGTAGCAAAATGTCACAACTTTGGCAGTTTCAGGCCTTGGGCAGAATCCTTTAGTCTTATCTTCCTAAAGGGAGGGGGGAGAAGCGGTGACCCATGCTCCCCTTGTGGCCGTGATACCAGGGTTCCCTGTTAAAGTGGTCTTGAGGGGAGGCATTGGCCATACGCCGAGAGGTTGCCATTGCTCTTCCCTCCAACGGCGGCAAAATGGGGGTGGGCTCTCTGCTTGAACATATGTTCTCCAGAGCCAGCCCAATCCCCACACATTCTGGATTACCCTGAAGTCTCCCAGATCCCTGGCTGAGGACTGGGAAGGATAAACGCCCAGTGCCTGAGCCAAGGTCTCCCTACATCTGAAACTTAATAAAGTTGTGGCCAATTTTAATCCTATAGCACATTGTCTTGAGTCATTATTCCGCTCGGGGGGTTGCCTGGGGTTGGGGGGACTCCGCCTGTCCACGCAACTTGAGCTGCACCTCTCTGCATTCTTGTGCTTGAAACTCAGGGTGAGACAGCAGCTGGAAACATCTCTATTATTTCCATCACAGTGAATGTTGTGACCTTCCTTTCAGACTTGGTCATACTAATACTGTGTATGATTCACCTCTATGAAACCGCAAAGATTCATCTGCTGTAGGAATGTGGTGGACTAGCATCTGCTGTAGGTGGTGTGGGATGGGTTTTATGAGAATATATTAACTGCAATTTATCCCTTAAGCCCAGGGGTGGGTTGAAGAGAGTTTAAAGTCCCATCCTTGGCAGCAAACTGGAGCATAGGAATTAGGCTGTAAAGCTTTCTTTTGAACAAGTCCAGCTGCAAAGTAAGTTGCATTTCTCTTTTCTTATCTCACTTAACAAAGATTCCGACAACAGATGGGGAAGGAAGTTTAAAATATTATTTACTTACTCATACTCATGCATTGGTTCTCAGCTACAGCAGCAGTAAAAAACTATGCAGGTGAAATACTTACATTTACATTTCTATGGTCTGAGTCTCTGCCTATCAGCAATGCAGCTCTGTGGTCGTTAGCCCCGAAACTTACTAACTAGCAAGAATATGCATTGTTGGATTTAACTGCTGATTTTCCACAGGTGAGTCAACAGCAATGCATTTACACCATGGCTCCAGCAACTATAATGCCTATGAAGTTTACACAAAACAATATTCAGTGGGCCCATTTTATACGATCACATACCTCAATGGACCTCATACACCAGTTTGAACCAAATCTTCACCTTATTAGTACTGTTTGATATGCCAGGGATGCAGAACCTGTGGCCCTGCAGACACTGGAGGATCACAACTCCTGCTATCTCTGATCTTACTGGAGTTCAACAAGATTGGGAGATCCACTGGTTTCACATCTCCTAATTAGGTGCTGATAGGCTGGAGTGTACCACAGCTGAACTGAATCTTATTTGAGCACTTCGTAATCACATTAGTGCACAAGTGAGTTGGATTCACATCCCAGATGTTCGGGTGATGTGGCAACTTTCTCTCTCCATGGGATTAGTTCTGCTCTAGATTCTTGCTATTTTCAACAGAAACTTTCAGATAACTGATTTCCACACAGTAAAACACATATAGCTATCAGAAAGGCCACAAGCAAAAACCAACCCAGTTATCTGAATGCCTCTATCTTAAGCAATATAGATATTTCTACCAAGCAAATAGATTGGGAAATTTAATTAACTTATGCCAGTTTATTTCACATAATGAAAACAAACAGAGAGGCACAAAGTAGGGATGTGAAGTCAAATTGCTCACAGTAGAAAATGTGCTTGATATAAAAATGCAAGATTTGGCCCATTGACTGGAATGTGAGTCATTCATTTGTTTCTCAGAAAGCAGACTTTGGTTGTTTTAATGCAAATATTAATCTACAGCCAATTTCTTTTGTCTTCTGCTTGGGTTCCCCCAAAGAAATGCAATTCATAAAGTTTATAACCTTTCCTCAAATATCTGAGAGCAAAATACAATTTGTGGCAAATGCAATTTGAAAATCCATCCCCTGTTAAACACTAAGGCCATAATTAGCTTTCTTTGATGTCTCTATATACATGGATAATAGCCTGTAATAAATGAACCTTTCATTTTAACAAAGGTTCACAAATAAATGTAAGTTACAAGCAGTCATATTTACTTACTGTACCTGCAGGTTTATAACACTGACAAAGATATAGACATTGCATTAAAATTAACCATATTCTCACCTCTGCTAGTGACTATTTTTTAAAAACAACACACAAACAAATCCTTTACCCAATACTTTTCATGAACATCCCAATTCATATTCTTATTTATTACACATTTTCTCCTGGAATGAAAGCACTTGTCAGTTTCCCCTTTCTATTCTGAATAGTCCTTTCAGATTTGGGCTGAATTTCCATATATGACTGGAGCAAAGAAAGAGGTATTTTCCACCACGATAGCTTTTTATCATAAAATAAGATCTTGACTATTCACTTCAAAGAACATTTCAATTTCAAAATATTCCCAATTTTGAAACTGGACTTGCTTTGCTTGAACTTGATGGTTTCTTCTTCAGTGACACTAGTTCTTCTATACGTTTATATCTCTTTAATATCACTTCCCACCAATTTACTCAGAATGAAAGTTAAACTGATGGACCTGCAATTTTCTGGATCCACACACCTCTCTTTCTGCTAGATGACTTTTTAAAAATTGGTGCTCTGCTATCTTCACGTACCCCTATTTGTGACCATGCTCCCCCAGCTCCACACACACCCTTCAGCCATTCAGCTTTCTGAAATGATCACACCCTTTCTCCCTTGCTGCCATTTATATTTGGAACGACATCCCAGGGCACTTCTGTGATGCTGCCTCTCTCTTTCCCTTCAGATCCTTTCTCAAAATCCATCATTTTCATGACACCTTTGCCACACACTCCATCTCCATGCTCTATTGTTGCTAGGCTTAAGAACATGTACTTGAAATAATACATATTCCTCCCCTCCTTATCCCTGCTCCAGTTCCTTCCTCGTTCTATATTGTTTTTCATGTTTAATGAATTATGTATCATAAACCCTCTCAGTTTGGGCCTCTCCTCTTATACTGTGTAAAGTGTTAACCACACTGTCAATGAGAGAGATATATAATAGAGAATTATTAATAAATATTTCATACATGCCAGCCTGACTGTGGTTGTGTGAACGATGCATAGTTAAGCACAGTCTATGATTTTTACATCCAAATCCTACACACATCACTTCAGAAATAAGTCCCAATAAGTTCAGTGTGATTTATTCTCAAGTAAATGTGCCTAGGATTGCTTTACCGAGGGGGGGGGGGGAGAGAGAGAGAGAGAGAGAGAGAGAGAGAGAGAGAGAGAGAGAAATACTTAATTATGCTGTGTCTTTAAGTGTGGAACAATTCAGGCAGGAACTGGAACATGTAAAATAATATTCCTTTCCCTCCTGATTTGGAGGTCTAAATTGTGTGATCTTACATATCAAGCACCATAATGGAATTATTGATCTGTCATGCTTCCATTTACGTTAAAACTTTATTCAAACTACAGTGCAAGTATAGTTTGCTGCAGTTTTCAATTTACAGGTTTCCAATGTGCATTAGTGTATGTGCACATTGATTAAATCACAGCTCAAAAAGGAATACTAATGTGCTCATGAGATCACAAAAGTCATGAAGTCATGAAGTTAAAATTGCGGAAAACTGTACTTGCCCATTTAAAAATAACAAGAGATTTCCACGTTAACTTAGCACAGGCACAGAAGGGAACATGGGGCAGGGCCATCCCAAGGAACAATAAAAGAATGGGAATCAGGGATATGAGGAAACCATTTTGATCATGAGGACTACGTATGTGCTGTTGTGAATAAGACTCCCAAACATGTTTGCAATAAAAGTGTTTGGCAAGGCAGAAAAATCTGTAGGAAAAATGAGAAAATTCAGTTAGCAGGGTAGTGGTTCAGTTCCTGAAATTTCCCGGTAGGGCTAGAAAAGACTTCTGCCTGAAAATGCAGAGAGCCATTGCCAATCAGTGTTGACAATACTGAGCTGGTGTTCTTGTGTGTCGTATGGTGTGGAGGATTCCCTGGTCCTGAATGGGGTAACTGTGCCCCTGAAGGACCAGGTGCGCAGCCTGGGAGTCATTTTGGACTCACAGCTGTCCATGGAGGCACAGGTCAAATCTGTGTCCAGGGCAGCTGTTTATCAGCTCCATCTGGTACGTAGGCTGAGACCCTATCTGCCTGCAGACTGTCTTGCCAGAGTGGTACATGCTCTGGTTATCTCCCGCTTGGACTACTGCAATGCGCTCTACGTGGGGCTACCTTTGAAGGTGACCCGGAAACTACAACTAATCCAGAATGCGGCAGCTAGACTGGTGACTGGGAGCGGCCGCCGAGACCATATAACACCGGTCTTGAAAGACCTACATTGGCTCCCAGTACGTTTCCGAGCACAATTCAAAGTGTTGGTGCTGACCTTTAAAGTCCTAAATGGCCTCGGTCCAGTATATCTGAAGGAGCGTCTCCTCCCCCATCGTTCTGCCCGGACACTGAGGTCCAGCTCCGAGAGCCTTCTGGCGGTTCCCTCCCTGCGAGAGGCCAAGTTGCAGGGAACCAGGCAGAGGGCCTTCTCGGTGGTGGCGCCCGCCCTGTGGAATGCCCTCCCACCGGATGTCAAGGCGATGGACAAGGCGATGGTATTGGCCCTTTTAATATGGGGTGGCATTTGTTTACTGAGTTTTAGAGGTTGGGATTATTTAGTTATTTTAGGGAGTGTACGTTTTAAACACTCCCTGCTTGTTCTCCATTTCAGAGCACAGGGCAGCTTACATCCCAATCATACAATAGAAACAAATATAGAATAGAATAGAATAGAATCATATATCCATTATACTACAATACTTTACAACATTATACTTAGCAACATCGAGGCTGTGTACACCCTTTACCTTTAAAGAGCATTTCCCCCCTCAAGGAATTCTGGGCACCATAGTTTATTAAGGGTTAGTGGGAATTGTAACTCTGTGAGGGGTTGCCCAGAATTCTTTGAGGGGTTAAATGTGATATGAATGTGCTTTAATGGTCTAGTGCATATATAGCTCATGCCTAAACTCCAGCTAACATCAACATCAACAGTACTTCTTTATCTTCCGATCTGATTCAACATTTACATGCTTATGTCTGTTTAAAAAATAAATAAAAAATCTTATCCTCTACCTTACGTTTTTCTTATTGTCCCCTGGAGCTTTGGGGTGAAAATTATGCAAGCCATATAGATTAATCTATTAGACCACCACAACACAGAGAAGCATAGAAGCATGCTCATAATTTAAAAGCATGTTTTCTTTCCTGTGTGAACCAATAGAAGAAGATCAATAAGACATTTTCTCTGGGATAATACAACAACTTAAGAAATAAGTCATATCCTCACAGCAGTACATTGATGCAAGCATGGGTCAAATATCAACAAGAGAGGTTACTTAAAAGGCTAGGAAAATATTTTTCTGTACAAGATTCTCTGTGTTGATAACAAACCATCACCACTTTGCCCCCTTTAAAAGGTCATACTTAATACTTAATCAGTATTTATAACTATAGTTGCACTTGGGAAAGCTTCCAAGAGTTTGAGAATCATTTAAAAGGATAGTTCAGCAGTTGAACTGGATTGGTATAATCACTCTCTCGAAAGGGAAACTGTAGATAGTGATTTTATATGATCCACTTAACAGAATGAACCAAAGGGGAGAGTGAGGTGACCCGTAATAATATGTATTGATAAAGCTGAACTGTATAGAGCATAGCCAGTAAATAGGATTGTTTACAAAATGCCAGAATTATCCACAAAGAAATTTGCACCAAGGAAGGCAACCAAAGCACAGAATAGCAACTTAATGAGACTTAAATATTGCTGAATTGTAGTTTCACTCCTATCTTGTAGTGCTTCCAAACACATTTCTTCCTATATCCTAATTGTTTTACCTAAGCAAACACTGTGGGTGGTGTCCGGTACACTCATTCCATTAACATGAGGATTTAGGCTTGGACAGTGGAACTTCCCCCTCATCCATCCATCCTGTCTACCCAGCACCCTCTCCAAATCTGTTCTGAAAAATTCCCCACAACATGTTCAGGGGGCACTTAAGGGGAGGAAAGGATGGGATGTTCTGTTGCACAAGCATAAATCCTTGCACTAATGGAATGAGTGACTTAGTGCTATTTTGGATATAAGCCAAAGTATTCTAAGAGGGTACCTCCAAACTTGATGTCTAAAATTAAGGTGAAAAAATGGTTTAGGAGTCATCTAGACATTAGTTCCTTGGTCTTCATTATGGCCCAAACCCACTTGTAGTTCTGCGACCATGTTGTCACAGCAGTTGCTAATGGATTTACACTGACCCTCCTCCCCCCATGCTGCTCCCACTTCACCTTTTGTCCATGTTGCCATCTCATTTTCTCCCTTTCTGCTGTTTTCGGCTATCTGCAGAAATAAAATTCTAATAGGTCAGAGGGAAGGGAGAGAGGAGCCGGGATGCCTGTCAAAATAAAAGGACTGCTAATGTTAGGATCCCTCCAACCCAAGAGTCCCATAATACCACAAGCAAGACTCAGAGGAGTGTGAGGTACAACTGCTCCACCCAGAGAGAAGCATTCTATACATTCTCCAACACTTGCCCTGGTGAAAAACATGGCCCGAACATTTCCCTTGCACTCAGAAGACAAGCCACAAAAGCAACTCTGCATTTGCAACTAATGGATAAAAACCAGATGAGACTCCTTTAAATTACCCAGTCAGCTCTTCCAGGGAGGCAGGGCCAAGTGCAGGACAGACCTTATAAAGCTTACATAAGGCTTCAGCTATCTTCAGCTGACTTTTGAGACCAAAGCCCTCTATGGCAGCACTGGCTTGCAGTCTTGCATGGATCAATGTCCATGATCCTGAATTATCTGGACCTGGCCTAACTATGGCCACCTTCCCTGTGACCCTCAAGCTCCAATGGAACAGATTAACTATCATGGTGATGAGGCCCAAAGCATGTGACAGCTCCATTGTGCTGAACCTAAGGACAATGAACAGTGCCTGGATGGGAAGCACATGTACACTGCCTTTGATTCCATGATGGTATAAATGTGGGATATAATTGTAAAAGGAAAATAGCACATTTATATACATTTATGAGAAGCTATGTGCTTCAAAATGCAGTGGGAGGTGTTAACCTTTCTTTCTGCATGTGTTTCCTGTAGCTTTTGTTAGATACTAAGTTCCTACAGCTCAATGCACAATGTTGTGGATCCTAGGAATATTTGAATCAGTGTTCTATGTTTCTAAACAAGCAGGATAATGATAAGTTTTATATCTGTTGTGTGCTTTCACCTGACAATATTTTCTTTTATATAATTTTTGATATATATGATTGTATATTTCATTCTACAGAACTTCTGAAGATACTAATATAATCCATGAATACACTTTTTGTATTTTACAAAGAGTAGATTTCAAAATAATAATAATTTAGTTGTCACATAGACTGTTCTGTATGGATCATTTTCTCCTCCTAAATTGATAGATAATATTAAGAAGAATAAATCTTTCTTTTAAAAATGTTTTGGACAGGAAAGGGACTCCATTAGGATGAAAGAAAATGAATTCTTTAGTACTGGAAAGACTTAACACCTTGAAATATTCCATGCACTGGACTTTTTTTTTTTTTGTCTTATAAGCTATCTAATTCAAAAAGGACTGAATGATGGAAGGGCAGTGGCAAATTACAGCACTTATTAAAATTTCCCTTTTCAATCTAATATCAGATCATCAAAAAATGGAGTACTCCTGACCCTTTTACCAAAGTGTAAATTAGTAGTCTAATGACACTATTCAGATGGGCAAAAAGTATAAGCTCCCTTTGATGGAAAATAATATAAGGAAGCGCTTCCCTACTGTGACCCATCTCAACTTGTGAAATAGCATTGCGGTACAAATGATCTCTGCAAAGCGTGCTGCATGCTGGTACATGTGGCAACAAAAGACAGAAGTTATTTCTGCAGCTCTGTCCAGCATTCTGCTCTCTTTGCCGTGATCAGAGCTCACAGCATGACATGTGGTGACATTAGCTTAACACCAAGTTAGCTCAAGGACATATGATATTATCTCTCTCTAGCTTTGTATATACACATACATTCCAAATGGGTAAAAAGTTATATTCCAGGTACTGAGACTTCCAGGATGATACACACAAAGGCAAACTTTTCAAATAGGGATCTAAGCATCCTTTCTAGAGGAGAGATCTGACGAAGTAAAATTACAAACAATTAAATATATTTTTCTGATCCCATGAGTACTAGTTCTCTCTCTCTCTCTGTGTGTGTGCCTTCATGAAAGAGGAAAAGAGAAGGAGGGAGTCTGTGTTAAAATTTTGTGATTGCATGTACATCTGGTACCCCATCACTACTGGAATGCACTGGTCCACAGCTTCCCACTGGTGTGAGGTGAACCTTGGTGTGGAAAAAGCGGTGATGACTGCTTTACTTTAAGCAGTAAAGACCAGAAGAGAAGCTTTATAGCAAAACAATGACAATACTTAGACTTGAAAGATTAACATATAATAACAAGAGTTCATCAAAGGAAAAGCAACAATGAATCTGAAGGGACCAGACTGCTTAGCACAGGCACCGGGTCTCAGGAGCCCTGGGTGCCCTGGCTCCCACAACATTTTAAATGAGGGGTACAGGCACCCACAAAGTGTGGTGCAGCCACATGTGCACACTACCACCTGTGTGTGCACTTCATCATTATTCCCCTCCCCCCAGTGTGTGCATGCTATGTCACTGTGCCCTGCTACGTGCACAAGTGACCTCAGCACACCGCTGTGTGTGATGACATAGTGCATGCACACCAGGGGACATGACTTAGCATGTGCTATTCATGGCATGCGCCTGTACCCCAGGCACCCATGATCACGGAGGCTAGCCAGCCCCACTGCCACTGAGGAAAGCCTTGAGGTGATGGTTGCAAATCAAAATGTCTTCAGTAGATAGAGATGTGAAAAGGCAGTTGGGTGTGGCCTAGAGAAAAACATGAAGAAAAGAAAGGATATTGGTATTGACTATGCAAGGGCTTACCTATTTATGGGTAAAAAGCCAAGGTTGATAATCTAGCAGAAGTGTTTGAAAAGAAATAAAATGCACAGAGAGATATACAGGAAGACCAAAGAGGCAACAGGTATCTTTATGTAACATCTTAGTGTTTGGAGCCATATTCCACCTTGATAGCAATGCTACCACTACTCCAATTACTGTAATACTCAAATACACATAGGGAATCTGAAATAGAGATGAAAGGCATGCATGAATGAGTATTGCATGAATATCCCCAAATCATACCAAGTCCATCCAAATTTGAAACTCATTATTAAATCATGAAATTTGTGTTGAATGGGCAAGCATATATATTGCCAGCTCAGAAATACATTTGATGCTGATTTCTTGTCTATAAGGCACCTTGAATTGTGTATAGCCATAATGACAATGTATTGGAAGAACTGCCATAAGTGGAGGAGCTCTAATACTCCCTCAGCAGAATGAGTACATGTTGCTTTTTGAAAGAGGAAGCTGACTTACAGACTCCTCCTTCTGGTTCCTCACTTACCAGTTCACAATTACTGCTTGTATTTCTATCATGTTTCTATGCTGCTCTGTTTCACTGTTATGATGATACAGTAATTCCTAAACCAGTTAGAACTTTCTGAACATTGCATTACATCACAGCAACATCACAGTAGCTGAAGGATCTAGTGATAAGTATGCATCACATATGTTATTTCAGGGATAGTTTTCCTCAAGAAGGAAGATGCCCTTGACCCTGGGTTCTTGTGCCAAACCAGGTATGGCACAAACGTGCTACCGGTTTACTTTATTTGTTTAATAGAATTTTATAGTGCTTTTAAGGCAAGATGCCTTCCAAAGAATCTATTTCCATCTGAAGTATGCAGAGCAGCATACCATACAATAAGAAGAAAATAACCCAAAGTCCCTTTATTATTATTCTTTATTAAATTTAAATCCCACATCTTCCTCTGAAGGAGTTCGGGGAGGCAAACATATAAATATCACTACAATTACAACTTCTAAAAAGAAACAGTTTAAAACAGTCTTCTAAAAAGTAGTCACCTACTATTAAACTATTTTGGTGTTTTCAGGGACAGAACTTTCAGTCATCAAATTTACAGATCTTTATTAGCTTTATTAAAGGCCATGATAAAAAAAAAGTCTTTAAGGCTTGCTCAAAATTGATGAGGGATTGTAAAATTCGTCACTACCTTCCCTTCAGTCTCAATGTACACCCTCCATATTCTCTGTGTTTCACTGAGGAGCTCTGGCGAGTTCTTTATTCCTCCAAGAGAAAATCCAGGAGTCGTCTCATCATACGGCACTCACACTTTGTGCCTCTCTTTAGTTACCGAAACCCTCACACATTTTTCCTCTGAGAAATGCAGGAACCATTAAAGGGCTTGGGCTCTTGCCAAGCCATCTAGGCGAGACAGGTACAGGAGCCATGAGAGAACAAAATGTTGGCAACACAAGTAGACAGAAGGGAGTAAGCCCATATTCAACTTCTGCATATCCAGCTGGCCCTGCCTACCTACCCCAGCTTCCCCTGAACCTTCTACTGGGGTTTCTCCCTTCTTCCAGCCACCTCCCACTAGTAACAGCCTCTTTCCCCTCAGCCACCCTGTCCATTTGTGACATCACAGGAAGTTTGTAGCCCAAGGCAACTGCTTAGGGGTGCATCTGCACAGCCTCCCATCCTGATACTGGAAAGGGGAATGTCATGAACGTTTCTTAGATGTATTTAGAAATACCTTGATTTAGATGTAGAAGATGGCTTGCTTAAGCTCTGCTGTCCCCTTCATTGCTGCTTTCGGGGAAAGCCTCGTCGGCTTGTGACATCCATGAAAGGCAAACACAGATATGGTGAGGGGAATGGCCCTGATCCAACTGTTATCATCCAGCCATCTCCACTGGCCAGCCTGCCGACCTCCGCTGGCTTCCACCCATGAATATCCAGTGGTTCATTAGTTCAGAGCCTGGAGGGCAGCCCACACCACTATCTGAACATGCAATTCCCAGGCATACAGTGTTTGGTGGGTGACCTATGTCCACACTCTCCATTCATACTTACCCCAGCATCAACCCATAAATATCCACACAGCTTTTGTCAATGGCCTTCTGAAGGTGAATTTCAACCAGCTTACGTGCACAAGCTTCGGCCCTGCAGCATCCCGGCCTTCCACATGCTAATCACAGCTTCTGCCAGGTCCATCGCCAGCTTCCAACCATGGATATCTGCTGCTTTCAAGCCGTGGTCCTGCTCAGCAGGTACACTTGCCTTCTCATTGCTCCACAGTATCTCATTGGCGGATGATGGACTTCTTCCATTTGCCACTTTGCCTCCTTGAGGAAGGAGATCACCAAGTACTGAATAACACAACTGTTGTCCACTGTGTCCTTTTCAAGCTTTGCCTTGGGCTTTCCCCTTGGGCTGCTTTTGTATATCCACTGAGTTGCCATGTGCTTATGTGACATCATAGGGCACCCACAGCCAATAACAGCAGCTGGAGAGGCATCATCATCATCACCTCCTCAGGCCTCACAATGGTGGGTGCAGCTCAGCAGCCATTTCCCCTTTGCTTATTTGCCATGTTCAGCTCACTCCTTATCTATAATGACATCAGAGAAAGGCATGCCATAAATCCACCTTCCCATTTTGATTCTCTGGCATCCTATCTGCATAACGTAGCAATTCCAAAATACAGACGCGCTTTTACTCTCGCAAGATTGAATGTATGTCCCTCAGCTGTACTTGAGAGACGATTCCAACAGATTCGACACGAAAAATGTTTATGTCCCTGTGGAGATGGCAGTACCGAATCGGTGGTGCATGCCCTTCTGGCTTGCACTCTTTATAAAGACTTGAGGAATGAGATTATCACCCCTCTCTTATTGTCCATTCCAGGTCACCCAACCACTGCCACAGTGTTCTTTCTCTTGGCAGATCAAGATGAGCAGGTGACAGCAAAGGTTGCAGGGTTTTTAGCTGGGGCAATCAGAATATGATCCACTATTTGATTGTGTTTTATATTATCTGTGTTTTATATAATCGACTTTTTATTTCTGTTCTGTGTATATTGCAATGTTCTTTTGTTGCTATGGCCTATGGCTGACGCAAATAAAGTTTCATTCATTCATTTGTCCTTTATTTATGGAGTTACATCCTGAAGATTAGTTGGTGGGCCTGAAATATTACAGTACCCTACCATAGTTTGTGTTCAAGGTCAGTAGCTTGCAGTCTCACTCTTCTTTCCCCAACTGCAACCTCCCCTCATATATGATCAAGAGATGACAGAGCAACTGTATGCCTCAGCAAACAAATCCTCACAGAAATCTAGTCAATGCTAGGTAAGTGTGGGATGACAACAGTGATTTGGAATCCATTGTTTGTAACAACTCCAGGATGAAAGGAGCCATGATATTGTTGCATGCGACCGCAATCTCCAAGTGGCGTGAAATTCCTGGGCTTCCAGGCACTTTACCCAGGGTTCATGTTCCCTTTGGAAATGAAGCACAGTGGAGGCTGTAGTGTCCTTATGATATGTGGCTTATTTACACACTTAAATGTCTACAATGGAGGGGTTCACAGTACTGACACCCCAACAGGATTTTGTTTCTCCCATGCCAGCAGCCTTGGATTTAAACAGAAATTTCCCAGCTTGCTATTTCTAGGTCACATCATTGCCTCAAATCTCCATTTCAAACTCTGGCATTGTCTATTGAGGGAGGGGCCTCCACACATTTATTGCCTCACACCAAGGCCCTTAATCCTTTGTTCTCTTAATGGCCCATCACCCAGGTGATTGCCTCATCAGGAAGCTAGCCTGACTTATAATTTAACACTTGCTGGATCCAGCGGTTAGCAGAGTCTTAACTCCCTCCACCCCCACAACACTATATGTCTATAAAAATATTGTGTGATGAAATAATGACACATTAACTGTGCAATGTCTATTCTGGAACAAGTCCTATTGACCTTTTGGGGCCTTACTCCTTTGTATGTGGGACTTTTACCACAGGCAAAAAAGTGGTAGGACAAATATGACCTTTTTCTTACCTTTCCCTTAAAATAATCCCCTCCCCCAAATAAGTTTACATTAAAGAAGCCGGTATGTACCAATATGAAAATGCTTTTAATGCTAGTTTTTAGATGACTGAAACTGAATCTGAATCTGCTATTAAGCCAATATTTGTATAGTAGATTACCCACCATTATTTTGTCAGAAAAACAGCATGGAAACTCACTAGCCCCCTGGAGTTTTCAGAAGTTATGACCCTGAATTTGCTAAAAATACCACTGAGGAATAAAGGCACTTGGAATATGTTTATTTTATAACCTTCCTGTGGTTCAGTCATGCAAGGCTGACTGGACTGAGAATTCCAGGGGAATGTGAGAGAGCTTTAAAACCATCAGGAAAGACCAATTATGGTAGTAAAAGTAGTGGTGATTTGGTGGCAATGGGAACAAAAAGGCACCATTCAAAGCAACTATAGGCCATTATTTTGGTGCCAAGCAAATGTGTTTTTATTTTCCTGGGCATTTGGCAGCACTGATGGCATGGTCTTGGGTTGTTAAATTGATTATGTTTATGTGGTTTTATCATTTACTTGTTGTTTTTTACTTGGTGGGATTCAGTTGGAGTCAATATTACCTAAATATAATAAACCTAAAGTTTAAGCTTGTCCAAAACTGAAGCAAAGCAAGAAGACAACACTTTTTTAAATGAAGCCAAGGGGTAAGAGGAAGTTTAGGAGTTCTCCCCAACAAGAATATATGAATTAATATTTATTTTTCTTATTCTTATTCGTTTATTTTTCCAAATTTATGGCAATATGAGTTCAGAGCCAAAACAGGTTGCTTACCTGGTCCAGAGATGGGCGGTGGTTGAAGCCGAGTGTGACAGCTCCTCATACCCCTGGGAGTATGTGTGTCAAAATTACTTTGCCATGGCTGCCGGCCATTGGAACTTCTCCCCGGCTAGCCATTATCTTGGAGTTTGAAATTGCCCTATCACAAAATTCAAAAGGCAACCTTTGTCAAGTCATCCTAACAAAACTCACAGGGTTGTTGTGAAGACAAATACATCACTGATACTTTGGAATAAGTTGATTCGTTCAAGATAACTTTAGAAAGGTTTCTATGTGATAATACTTGCTGCTTATTCACTGGTTTCTTTTGCTGTTATGGGGATTTTTCTTTCTTTTTCTTTTGTTTTCATATGATCCTAACTTTGTATTCTTGAAAAGAATTAAGTAGCAATTTAAAAAAGAAATACATCATTTAATCATATTTTTGTATTTGATGCATGGCTGTGTTTACTAGCCAGGTAAGGAAAGAAAGATGGTTGTCTGGGTTCCTTTAGCCCAGCTACATATGTAGGAATATAGCTGCTGGCTCTGTAAGTTTACTGTCCTATAGCATCTGCATCTCATTGTCCACATCGACAGTTTTTCACTCATCAAATGCTGAAGACAATAACGCTTCATGAAGCTCTATATAATTTAGCAAGCTGATGAGGCTACAACTAAAAATACCAGCAATTGGCAAAGTCTGTTTTGTTGCCCAATTTAATGGGAACTCTGCAATATGCTGTGTGGTGGAATAAGAAGTGGATGTGAGGGAAACACAAAAACAATCAAGAATCAGGATTTAAAACTCAATTTTAAAGAAATCAGCTCAGAAATAGTTACAGATTATTCACAGACACATCTGGCTCACACTTGAAATATTATAAGCACTCTTATTCCTTCTCTCTTAAAGCAGCTTGTTATGCAAAATTACCACTTCAGACTTCATTAGTAATTTTCCCTTTCCTTTCTGTGTTTTTTTTTTAAAAAAACTTGTTTAATCCAACTTTCTCTAGATTGGGAAACCATTTTGCCGTGAAAGGACACCTCTTCAGCAGTACAGATGGCAATTTTCATCATGTAAGGTGATGAAATACTGGTCACACAGTAATAGGCTGCCAAATCACCTTTCTCGTGGTACAAGATGGCAGGGCAAAGTCCAGAAAGTTGCCTCCTGTTCCAAAACCCTTTGCTGCTGCAGTTCATTGGGCATTATGCTAATCAGATCATCTGTTTAAATAGGGTCCATATGGTGATGTTTCCATAAATGTTTTCTTTATTTGAACAGTATGCATTAATCTATTTACTGCTCCACATTGAAATTAACCTTGGAAATTGAACAGTTACTATCTGAGCCAAGAGACAGGCCCATTGTGTTTGTTGTCCAAATGGAAGCTATTGGTTAGTCAATCTACAGGACGCTGGGTTACAAATGCTCAGGAAAAAATTAAAATAAAGGGAATGAACCATAACTTGGAAAATTCTTAATTCCTGATTTTCCTCGGTTAATTTTAATTAGCCTTATCCTATCCACATTCAGGGAAAATAAGCACATAGAAAGCTGCCTTGCATGGAATCAGACGATTGGTCTATCTAGTTCAGTATTGTCTATGCTGACCGGTGGAAGTTCCCAATGATTTCAGAAGGTTATCTTTCCAAGTCCTAACTAGAGATGCAGGTGATTCAGTTTGAGACCTTCTGTATGCAAAGCTGATACTCTGCCAGCAGGTTACATCCCTTCCCCATTTGTGATTCATTTTTATGTTGAAATTCTTAATGTAATTTACAAATAACTTGCTCCCTCCAGCTAGTGAATGAAGCAAAAGTGGCTTTATAAATATTGCACATGATCACTAGGGATGCAGGAAGAATAATTTTTAAATGATTTCTACACAGAATTTGGTGGTTTCATGTGATCAAGGATTGTTTATACTGGACCACATCTTACACTGAGTACTTGCTTATGCCCAAGTCAATCATATTTGTTTTGTTTTTAAAAAGGCTGACTAATTATATGCACAATTATTTGAAAATTATGTGCAAAAATATGATTATACATATAATACATATAAAAGAGTTAAGTCCTACTGTCTTTCTGCAGCATAACTGTGTAAGCATACTCAGAGTTGATCCACTGTTATGAATAGACTTTGGTTACTGAAATATACTCGGAGTCCAGTACAGTGGTACCTCAGGTTAAGCACTTAATTTGTTCTAGAGGTCCGTTCATAACCTGAAACTGTTTTTAACCTGAAGCACCATTTTAGCTAATGGGGCCTCCTGCTGCTGCCGCACTGCTGGAGCACAATTTCTGTTCTCATTCTGAAGCAAAGTTCTTAACCCAAAGTACTATTTCTGGGTTAGTGGAGTCTGTAACCTGAAGCGTATGTAACCTGAGGTACCACTGTAGTGATTTCATGCTCTTTATTGCAGCTTGTAAAACAGTGACTGAATTGCCCCCAAACCTCAGGCATTATTTACGCAATGAGTCCCGTCTGATTGGCTGATTCTGCTTCCCTCTTGGAGCCTGATTGGTTTTTTCCTGCAGGCCAATCAGTTGCTGCATTCTACGATTCTACCAGCCTAATAGGCTGATTAACTTCCTCCTGAAGCCTGATTGGTCTTTTCCTGTAAGCCAATCAGTTGTTGCATTCTACAATCCTACTTCCCTATTGTTCTAGGATCCAAGCTTAGTGAGTAACAGTTACTGAAGCTGTTTCAGTTAGGGGGATCAACGCATGTAACTGATGTTCACTTGAGGATTAATTTCCTCAGTGTGTACTTAACTGGTCACTGTTTTCACCAAGTTTAAAGTCTGTTCCTCATTAAAGTATTCTGATTTGTCATTGACTGGGGGCTCATCTACACCGCCATTGGCCCTCCCACTTTCACTCGGGAAAACTCATTGGACCAAATGGCATTCATGTTTTCTGTGGGTTGGCATTTGTTCTGAGTTAGCAGTAAAGTGTGTGCTTTCAAGGGGCAAACAAAGAACCATGGGACAAGCAGAACACTGCACAGACCCATGCTTTCTAGGCAAGGGACAAGCAGAAGTGTGGACAAGCCCTCATTGCACACATCCCATAATATTTGGTGATTTTTGTTTTGTTTTGTTTGTTTGTTTGTTTGTTTGTTTGTTTGAGAAAATGATGTCACAGGAGACTGAAGTGTGGTACACACTTTACTCAACACTCCTCAAATCATTCAACAATGACCGATCCCAAAATGGCTGATCAATTATACAAAATGCTTTAATTCCTGTCAATACATATCCACTCATAAGTAAACTATAATTCTAGGCAGGCTCTCTCTCTCTCTCTCTCTCTCTCTCTCTCTCTCTCTCTCTCTCTCTCTCACACACACACACACACACACACACACAGCGTTACAATGTAGAAAAGACATAACAGTATCCAAAAACATTTTGGGATCTCACTGGCACACCTTAACTATTTTCCCCTGGTTAATGCTGGAAACTCAATATTCAGTGTTGAATATGTATGATGTATGCTATTTTTTCCTTTTGTAATTAAGGGTGATAAGGTCTTATGAAATCATTCTGCTGAACCCCCCCCCTCCCTGTTCCATGATAGCTAGGTGCACTGACAAGGTGCAATGATTAAAATCACAACAAAGGAGGCCTAATATAACAAATAAATCTGTGTTTTGGTTTTCACCTCTGTATTGTATTGATCAACAAAGCATCAAAACAGTCCCAATTTCCCATTTGTCAGGTGATAATTTAAGAACCCTTTTGAGGAGATGTAGATAATGTAAGAATGCCCTGTATTCCATCATAAAAGTGATCTTCTGTACAAAGCACCCAGCAGAAGCTTGAAGGTCTAATGGATCTGAAAAATTCCATTATTCATGTCATCTGTCTGATTGACTGAGCGTTGGCAAGAAACTTGGCAGGCCAGGCAGTTACTGCTCTGTTTGTTCTGGGTGTGCTGATTGATAAGTCAATTGACACCACGGATGTTACTCAAATACAAATTAACATTCCACTAGGAGAAAAATTACTATTGAATACAAGGCTTGTAAGTCTACATACTGCATTTATTTGGTTGAGTGTTACTACTTTTTCATGCAATAACATTGTCTATGCATAATCACAAACAAAATCAATTTCCCTTTGACTTGTCCTATAAGGTCAGATATGCAGCCTTGGGGTGTCCTCAATCCAGCATTTTGCTATTCGAGAAACAGGTGGCTTATGTGGTCAGGAGAGTTCTTTGTCAACTACATCTACATCAATTACATGATAACACTGTCTGTATTCTGATCAGTATCAGGAACTCACCTTTTTTATCTATGCTTTTATAATCCCTAGGATGATACAGTCTTCCTAGTGACTGCTGTGACTGTTATGGAAACTGCTCACTGAAACTGAGCTTCCATGCTCAATGGAACATATAAAAGCTTCCATGAATTTAGGCATGCATACATATAGAACACATTTCTTTACATGAATCTTCTTCCCAAAGTTATATAGGGCTCTAATTAAGGTATACTTATCTAAAGTCATCAGCATGCCTGCA
Source organism: Podarcis melisellensis (assembly GCF_964234715.1). NCBI lineage: Eukaryota > Metazoa > Chordata > Lepidosauria > Squamata > Lacertidae > Podarcis > Podarcis melisellensis. The sequence continues at coordinate 31,823,838 of NC_138541.1, forward strand.
GCAAGTAAAAAGGTCTTTCAGATAGTGGTCCCAGGCTTTGTAATGAGCTGCCCTTGTATATGTGTTGAATTGTATCTCTATTACTTTGTTCTGGAGACTGTGTAAGGATCTCTCTGTTAAGATAACCTTTGGCAACTGAAGGATGATCTCTGCATCTTTGGGGGGGGGGGAGGTATCATTTGACCTGCTATTATTGTTTTCATGATTTCAACAATTTGTTTGTTTATTTTTGTTATACATTTTTAATTATTAGGATCCAGTAACCTGTGAACAGAAGGAAAATAGCTGCTGGCTTTCCCTTTCCAATATTTGAGCAAGAGCTTGTACATGAGTAGATGCAGTGTTATAGGAAATTTATATAGCAATGTACACGTTTCTGTTTATGCAAATAGTTGTACAAGCTCTTGCAAAAGCAGAACATTGCTGGATATAGTTTCACGATTCTTGCACAATGCAAATAAATCACCTACGTGCTTGAAGGGCACAGTTGGATCCAGCCCATTGTGAGCCACCTAAAGCTTGTTGAGGGCAGAGTTAGCTTAAAAATCAAATGTCTCCAGCAATAACAGCTTTCGGAAGATAAACGTATCTGTGAGGAAAAGCAGAAGGAAACAAATTTACCAGTTAAGTCTATGAACCTGATTCATTCACGACTTGCTTCCAAAGATTTCAAAACATGTTGAGGGAAGAATCATGTGGCAAGCTTACTCTTCCTGCATCTAGTGATGCTCACCAACTTGGTTGGCTTTAAAAAGAAGTTGACAAGTTTGCTAAGTATAAGGTTATCAATATCTACCAACTACTCAGTCTGTTCTACCTCGACAGTCAAATGCAGTAAGCCTTTGAACAACAGTTGCTGGGAATTCACAAGCAGAGAGAGTGCTATTGCACTCAGGCCCTGCTAGTGCTCATAGGCGCTTGGCTGACTATTGTGTGTCCAGGATACTGATCTAGATTGGTTTTCGCCAGTAGGACTCATGCTCTTAAATTATTTCATGCTAGAGTTATGCCATGGGACTGGGAAAGGTTTGCTGGTGTTGAGTAAACTTTGAAATGGACAGTTCTTGAGATGGATCTCTGGTGTAAAGATGCATAGTAAAGTAAACATACGGGGCCTAGCTCATCAAGTTTTGCCCCAGGAAAATTTGATCTTTCCATGCACACAAATATTCTATATATGATGTATACTTTTTAATGTATTCTGAAAGTTTTAGAGTACATATAAATTAATCTATTTCTAGATCTATTTCTAGATAAATGATACATATATGCCCATGTGCCAACATTTATCTTTCTGGTCTGTGCCAGTGCCTGGGTAATACATCATTGGAGCAGTGGTGCTCGTTATGATGTAAGACACTAACGCATCATAAAAACACTGTCACTTTTGTGATGTATTATTCAAAACATGGGATTAAATGGGAAGATCAATATAGAGCAAGTCTGAACTTTTTCTTCTGGAGAGTTTTGAGCATTTAGAGCAGGGCATCAACGTGCACTGTTACTAAACTCAAGTAAATAAGCACGTCCACACACTGACCAGCTCTTCAGAGATGGCTCAGTTGGAACTGATCTGTTCCCTTTGATCTAGTGCAGTTTCTACATTCAGTAGAGAACTGTCTCTTGGTTGTGCAGTCTGCCTGTCTCATAAAGAAGAACACACATGGCAAACTTGAACAAATGGGTTCTCCTGCACAATCAACATAGATGACGTGTGACTTAGGCCTTTAACGATCTGTTGCCTTTTAGAAGTGGGTGGGATGTTTTTAATATATTTATTTTTCTTCTTGGTTTTAATGTATCTATGTGGGCATTTTTGTCTGTCTGTCTATTTGTTTGTTTGTAGCTACTCTTCGAGACTTCCATCTCTGGTACTGTTATACTCCCCCCCCCTTTGATCTGTCTTGTGAAGAGACAGGATGTCTGTATGAGAGCTGCTCCTCTCGTACACGTTTGTTATGTTATGTTATGTAATGTTATTAATTGGTAGAAACAAATTAGGTATGCTGCAAAACCTCCACAGCTTTGCTTCTGTTTACTCTGCTGAGTTTAGGTGCTCACGTGAGCAGATGTGAGTCCACAGCACCAGGACCTACTCCCCGGGAATGCTGCGTTGGTGTTCCTGTGATCGGAAGGTCAGAGAAGGTGCTCTGGTCGCCCAGCCCCTGCAGGCGCTGAAGACGTGGGCTGAACATGGGTGTATGGCAAGTCTTTCCCTATTTATAGGCTTTCATACTGGTTTTAGGCTGGACTTTTATTTTAAATATATTATTCATTGTTTATATATAGTACACTGCTTAGAGCTTTTTAAAATATTAGGTGATTTATAAATGCTTTTACACAAATAAATGAAATGTGTCCACCTGAACCTTTATAGATAAAGAAGTTTTAAATCCAAACAAACATTGCTAAATTCACAATATTATTTGTTAGTCCCTTTTATTTATTATTAGGCCGAGTACAATTGTGAATTCATTTTTCTACAGGTCCTGTTATCCACTGTGAAATAACAAAAGCTGTCATCACATCCACACACTCATTTCAGAGTATGTCCCACTGACTCAATTGATCTTACTTGTTTTATTCTATGAAACAACAAAATATTGATTATAGGTAGATTTATTTTCATTTGAAGCAGTATTAATTCCTTTTGTTTGACATCAGTGGAAGTTGGTCAGTGGAGATAAATGGACTATGACATCTTCACCTTCTCCATTATGTACCTCAGATAGTTGGCTGGTGATTTCATTCATTATTCTTATAGTAAAGAAAGCCCACACACCAGAACTAAGTAACTACAATATTCCATTTTTAGCTGGAGGACATTACTTTTCTTTACCTCTCTCAGTAATACACAAAATCCCTTTCCTTCCTTGATATTATTTCCTTGAAGATATTTATACAGTTTTAAATCCCCTTAATCTCTTTTTCTCTAAGCTGTATAAATTAAGTTCCTGGCTCTCTCATCCTGTGTCATATCAACTAATCCCCATATCACTCAGTTGTCCAATGTACCACAAACCCAATCATATATATATATATATATATATGCTTTCGTAGATTTTCACGGGTACAGGAATGCAGGTTTTGGTGTCCTCGGGTGTCTTCCCGTGTAAAAGTTGGGGTGTCTAGGCGACGTTTCGACGAGGTCTCACTCGTCATCTTCAGGCTGGTGCTTTCGGCTTCTTGTTACTGGAACAGAGCAGGATCTCAGTGTTTGAGTTCCTATAAATACTGTTGAGGGGGTGTGGTGTATAGCCTCCAATGTTCTGGGCAGAGAGGAAGTTCCCAGGCTAGTGTGCCTTTTCTTCTTTTGTTCCTTAATTACTTGAGGGATATCCTGAGTGATTTCTTGAGTGATATCCTGAGTACCACTTAGGTGGGTCATTAGGTGTGGATTAGTTGCTAAAGTCTTTGTGTCTTGACCTCTTGAACTTTGTGAAGAGTTTTTCTGAGAAGATGGCTGTACTGCACTTAGTTGTGCTCTGGCTTGGCTTCGTGTATAGGGGCGAGCTGTGGTTTTGTGGCTTGTGTCAGCCAGATCTGTGTAGGGATTGCAGGGGGGTGCAGCATCCGGAGGTGCCTCCATGGTTTGGCTACTGGATGGTGTCTGTAATTTATCTGTGGAGAGGGTCTGGGTTTGGGTCTGGTGTGGTTGATTGGTGATGGCGTTCTGTGTGCCTCTGGATCTGGTGTCAGTTTTTGTGGGGAGGGCTAATTTCCAGATGTCTGGCAAGCGGGATGTGTCGTCACGCTTGTTCATGTTGTGAGGGTGTTTCTCTATCTCGATGGCTTCCATGATTATTCTCTTGTGGTGATGTTCCATGTTAAAGAGCAATTTGGAATCTGCAAAATTAATTTCGTGTCCTGTTTCTTTCATGTGTTGGAAAAGAGAGGAAGTTTTTTCTTCTTTTTTTGACGGCATTCTTGTGTTCTGCGATACGTGCATTTATTCGTCTGTTTGTTTGTCCAATGTACGTGGCTGGGCAGACTTTGCAGGGTATTTCATAGACCCCTTGGTTTTCCAACTGGATTTTATCCTTGGGGTTTCTGAGGATATTGGCTATTTTTTGGTTGGTGCAAAAGGCTGTTTTGATATTGTGTTTATGGAGGATTTTGCTAATTTTATCTGTAGTGCCCTTGATATAAGGAAGGAGGGCCATGCCATTGTTTTCTTCTGTGTCTTGGTTTTTGGGGGGTGTTTCTTTTTGGATTAGCTTCGTAACCCTGTTTTGCTGGTATCCATTGGCAATTAACACATTTGAGAGATTCTGTAACTCAGTTGTCAAGTGGTCTTTGTCAGCCAGGCGTTTGGTTCTGGAGATGAGAGTCTTGGCTACGGAGTTTATTTGTGCAGGGTGGTGGTGTGATTGTGCATGTAAGTAGCGGTTGGTGTGTGTTTTTTTCCGGTAGATAGTGTGTCCTAGGGAGCCATCCGGTTTTTTGTAGATTAGGACGTCAAGGAAGGGAAGTTGGTTGTTGGCTTCTATTTCCATAGTGAATTGTATTTTGGGGTGTAGGCTGTTGAGATGTGTGAGGAAGCTATCCAGTTTTTCCTTCCCGTGTGGCCAAATTACAAAGGTGTCGTCAACATATCTGAGCCAAAGTTTGGGTTTGTGTTCTGACTTGTCTAAAGCATTGGTTTCAAAGTGTTCCATGTACAGGTTTGCGATGACCGGTGAGAGGGGTGATCCCATAGGTGCTCCTTCTATCTGTTTGTATCTTTGTCCATTGTGGATGAAGTACGTGTTGGTTAGGCAGTGGTTGGTCAGGTCCAAGATGTATTCGGGGGGATTGTATTTGTTTTGAATGGCTGTCAAGGCTTCATTAATGGGCACTTGTGTGAAGAGAGATACAACATCGAAGCTCACAAGTAGGTCATTAGGATGTAGGTTTTGCTTCTTTATTGTTTCTATGAACTGGAAGGAGTTTGGAACGTGTGAAGAGATGGATTCTGCATAGGGCTGAAGTTGCTTGGCGAGAAATTTAGCGAGATTTTGTAGAGGTGAGCCTATGGAGCTGACTATTGGTCTGAGTGGTGTTCCTTCTTTGTGTATCTTGGGGAGGCCGTAGAGTTTGGGGCATCTGGATGATTTTTCTCTGGGGATGATTCTTAGCTGGATTTCTTCACTGATAGGAGAGGCTTTTATTTTGGATTTGGTGGTTTTTTCCAGATAGGTGGTGGGATCTGTTTTTATAGGTTGGTAGGTAGGATCTTGGAGTAGATTTGATAGTTTTGCTTGGTAGTCCGATGTGTTCATCACAACAGTGGCATTACCTTTGTCTGCTGGGAGGATGATTATGTTGTTGTCTTTCCTCAGGTTGGTGAGTGCTTTCTGTTCTTCTTTGTGTAAATTGCTTCTGGGTGGTTTGCTGGAGCAGAGGATGTTGGTGACTTCAAGTCTGATTTTATTGGCTTCATCTGGGTTGATTTTGTATTCCATACAGCTATAGCCATCTATAAATTAAAAGAGAATCACAAGAGGCAGCACTTCTGTTTCTGCCTGGTCATCTTCATCACTTCCAAAGCATGTTATCTGTCATAACAAAACTCTGGCCTTTCGGGGTTTAACAAAATATTCTGATACATTAGTAGCATTCTGCACAAGCACTTCGTGAAGACTGATACCTTTTCCTAAATAGTCTGAGAAACACATTAGGGCCAGTTTACCCATTTCTTCTGTAAATAAAGGATTATTCAATATCATATGCTAGTGGGTGACCCACTATGAATTCAGGCATTGTGTATACAAAAACGAATCCTTGTATTCTGCAAAGATCTGGAAGCACTTCTACACCTTCTTTCCATTCTCAAAAATGCTGAAATGAATCAGAGTACCTGATCCATCTATAACAGGCAGGGGGGAGGGCAGGGAAGAGGCTCTAGATGTTGCTACACTACATTTCCCATCTTCATTTATCACCGTCTATGCTGACAGGGGCCAGGGGGTGTTGTAGTTTGACAACGTCGGGGGCAGGGCACAGATTTTCCACCACCACTCATCTATAAGAATGTGTTAAAAGGGCAAGGAAAACTGGCATATGCATCCATAAGCCAAATATTTTAGCAGGGAGGGGTAACCTGTGGCCCTCATGATGTTGTTGGATTACAGCTCCCATGGTCCTTAACCAATCACCATGCTGGCTGAGGCTGATGGGAACTGGGGTGCAAGAACATGTGTAGGGCTAAAGGTTTGGGGTTGTAGACAAAGTTGAGTAATAAAACTAAGTGCTTAGGACACTTGTGAACAGACAGTTTTCAATTACATGTTGTTGTTTTTTGCAATCCCGACAACCCATAAAAACAAATCCAGTGCACATGCTTTTCCTAAGACACTGCAGCTGTATGTGATTAGCAGCTTGACACTTATGTTCCAGTAGATGAGACAATAAAATAATCACAATGCCAACTTACAACAGCCTTTTGGTCAGTACGTCTATTTGACATGAAACTTGCAGCGCATAAAAAAATAAACTACTGTACATGGAAAAGGTATTTTGGCTTGTGATCTGTTTTATAGCAGAGGTGGGCATGAGGCAGACAGAGATCAACTGTCTGAACTCTGAGTGATCCACATTGGCCTAGCAAAGGCTTCTGACCCCTAATTATTTAACAATATAACAACAACAAAATGGCCTTTCCTCACTTCATTAGGCTGCTGAAATGAAGAAAGTTATCCAGAAGAGCAAAGGACTGTGAACTCAGTTGAGTTCTGGAACTGAAAACAAACTTATAGGCTCCAAATGTGCTCTGTTCTTTAATAATAAGTGCATTTCTTTTGTATCTGGTTATGGTTGGTAAAATTAGGTGTTCTAGTGAAGAGCAAGGTAGATCAAACAAGCCTGCCCACCCCTCTTCTAGCACATATGTTGTCTTCTATTCAGACATTTACCAAATCCATGTCTGTTTAGCTTTAGCAAACTTTATTCAGTCATGTTCCTTCAGGATCTGTTCTAGAACCTTGTTGCTAGTCACGATGCTATTATCTTAATGTACTGGCTATTGCATAGTCATTGCCCATTCTAGCACTGAAATCTGTCACAATTGTTAAAGATGCAGGGTGTGTTAGTTAATTCCAGATGAGACTCTAAGGATTCTCATATATCTAAATTATGATATTTGGTTTTGTAGGTTGGGTATACACAGATACCCAATCATAACTTATTTTAAATATATAAAGTTGAACTGAAAGCAAAGGAAAAAAAATATTTAAATATATTGAACTGAAATAAAACATCTACCTTGTTTGAATAAAGTATGAGCTTGTAGTGCCTCTAAACATTAAACAGAAGAACTATGGGCTACAACTGATTGGGATAAAGAGATCACATTCATTTAGACATAGAATCAGTTGGTCTTCTGTCAAGCCTTTTCTGCAAAACTTAATATTTGTGATAAAAAGCCATCATTTTATATATGCAATGTTGCACATGCAGGTTACATAGTAACAACTACCATCATCCTTGGCCCTTGGCCATGATTCCTAAGGCTGATGGGATTTGTAGTTAAGCAACTTCTGGAGGACCAAAGGTTCCCTACTCTCCTGCTGTATGACATGTTCTGTCATCATGTATGAATCCTGTTTATTAGCATGCTCACACAAAATGAGCACTGTAAATTGGCTTTGTTTGAGAGGAGCACATAGTTTTCAAGTTATGATTTAACTAAAACAGATACACACACAGCACTGTGGTTTCCATCTGGCACAAAACCACAATACTTAAAAAAACAACAATGCTACAGTGAAAATGGCATGAAAAAATGCAAAGAGAAAAAATATGTATAAGCACAAACACCCCTGTCATCATAATTGCCACTTTCCCAAGTATCATAATCTTAATGGCTGTGGCGATGCAAGTGGCAGGTTCATACTAAATGTGGTCATGTTTCTGAGTATAGCCACACAGAGAAATGTGGTCTGGTTCTGTGTCACACTGTCATTTGGGTGATGCATGAGTGTCATAGATATATATTTCACCATCATTTTATTTGTATATCACTTTTCCATAGTTAAGGCCATCCTCAAGGTGGCTTACAACATGAAAAGATTTACCGTATTTTTCGCCCTATTGGACGCACAGGCCCATAGGACGCACCTAGGTTTCTTTTTTGGGGGGGAATAAAGGGGAAAAAAATTATCCCCCCCCAGCAGTGAATATCTGCCCAAAGCGCGGGGCGCTCTGCTTCAGCGCACCCTGTGCTCCATGCAGCAGGCTGCGGATGTCTGCCCGAAGCATGGAGAGTGAGAGGGGTCAGTGCGCACCGACCCCTCTCGCTCTCCACGCTTCAGCGAAAGCCTGCATTCGCTCCATAGGACGCACACAGATTTCCCCTTCATTTTTGGAGGGGAAAAAGTGCGTCCTATAGGGCGAAAAAAACGGTACATAATTGTATTAGTTATAAACAATAAATAAAACACATCAAAAAGTACAGAACAAAATTGATCAATTTCTACATACATCATAAAAATAAAAATGCAAAATAATATCAATAACAGCAAGAACATTTTTAACAACCCCAGCTCCATAATTCTAGTTTGGGGGGGGGGGGTTATGAAAGACATTTCAAAAAGAAGGCTACTTTAGACATGAATTTTGCTACTTTATTCACTCAAATTTGGGTAACTGGTTATTATTATTATTATTAATTATTAGCTGCCCATCCGACTGGGTTGCCCCAGCCTCCCTAGGCAGCTTTCAGCAAAATATAAAAACACCATAAAACATTAAACATTTAAAACTTCCCTATACATGGCTGCCTTCATATGTCTTCTAAAAGTCATATAGTTGTTTATCTGTTTGACATCTGATGGGAGGACATTCCACAGGGCAGGTGACACTACTGAGAAGGCCCTCTGCCTGCATCCCTGTAACATCCCTGTAACTGCTCACAGGGAGGGAATCATCAGAAGGCCCTTGGAGCTGGAAACACTCATTCAGGTACACAGGGATTTAAAGGTCAGCACCAACACTAGGAATTTCAGAGTAATGCATGATAATATTTACCAGCTGAAGCTGCTTTTGCAATTGGCATGGTATATTTTTCATTTCTGCAGAAGTTGCCAAGTCTGAAATCATTGGGCTTAAGCACATCTAGTATTGTGCTGAATTGAGACAAATCTCTTTATTGTATATATTCCTAATTTACACAGATGTGAAAAAGTTATTTCCCTTTTAATTGCATAGTTATTAATAGCTTTCTGAATCACTGGCATTGCATGTTCAGGGCACTTTTCATCAAACCATTCCTAATTTGTTATTGTGCAGCAAATTACACAATAACAATGGCATTTCCTCATTGAAATCAAACTATTGCACATCACTCAGAGATATTATGAATAATTCCCCATGCTATGTCAGTTATGGGGCAATTGAGGTTCATTTCCCATTCAAAAGGGCTGGCCTAATACTATTTTGATTCATGATTGAACAATTGGCTTAATTGAATATCTTGTACATTGAGTGGATATCCATAACACTTATTAGCAAACCTTCTGGGTACTTGTCCAAAATAGTGAATGTAAAATCTTCAAAATTTGAGCAGCTAATTGCAAATATTTGCAGCATTTCTTCTTTTGTGAGTAATTGAGTTATTTGTCAATGAGGTAACCCCTTGTTTGTGTTTTTTCTACATTTTCTCATTGTGAGATAAATAACTCTTTTCATTGAATTAAATTTATCAATATAGATTGTGTAGTGCTACAATCTGGTCATCAGAGCAATTTGCAGAATAATAGTTCTAATTTCACAAGATTTTAACATTTTCATTTCACCTGATCTCAATCATGAGTTATTCAAAAATATAATTTAGAGCTATGTACGTGTGTAGTAGTTCTAAGACGTAAATAAGAAATACTAACCTGATGACACTGCTTGTTTCTGTTCCCTTGCTGTAGTAAAATGTCATACAAATGTTAACATTACAGTGGTACCTCGGGTTACATGCACTTCAGATTACATACACTTCAGGTTACAGACTCCGCTAACCCAGAAATAGTACCTCAGGTTAAGAACTTTGCTTCAGGATGAGAACAGAAATTGTGCGGCGGCGGTGCAGCAGCAGCGGGAGGCCCCATTAGCTAAAGTGGTGCTTCAGGTTAAGAACAGTTTCAGGTTAAGAATGGACCTCCGGAACGAATTAAGTACTTAACCCAAGGTACCACTGCATATCAAGAAAAGCCCATTTGGGTCTGATTCATTGTATCGTATGGGATATCTTTTGTGTTGTAGCTGCAGTTTCACACTCTCGTATGAGTATACAGCAGTACCTTGGTTCTCAAACTGAATCTGTTCTGGGAGTCCGTTTGACTCACGAAACCATTCAAAAAGCAAGGTGTGGCTTCTGATTGGCTGCAGGAGCTTCCTCTCCTCAAGCGGAAGCCATGTGGGACGTTCGGCTTCTGAAAAACGTTCTCAAACTGGAGCACTTACTTCCGGGTCTGCGCTGTTCGGGAGCTGATTTGTTCGGCAACTAAGCCATTCGAGCACCAAGGTACCACTGTATTATCTAAGATGCCCGAGGCATCTTACGTGTGATGGGTTGCTGACAAAATTACCCTTATTATCTATCACTGGAAAGGTTGCATCTCATGGAGCAACTAGCAATAATAATAATATCTGTTTACTCAGAATTAAGTCCTGTTGAATTCAGTAAGACTTACTTCCAGGTAAGTGGGATAAGGATTGTAGACTGGGAAGTCAGGCTTAGAGAAGACCAACTGATATCAATAGGATGGCTAAATTAACTCCCATTGACATCTATGAGTTTACTCTAGGCAGGACTAAGTTCTGCTTGCCAGTTTCCCACAGGTATCTGCTTGGCTACTGGGAGAAAAGGATGCTGGACTAGATGAGCCATTGCTTTAATCCAGCATGTTTTTCTTATATTCTTAAATCTAGACCCAACGGTTTGAATACTGAAATCCATCTCTTCATTGTCCAGGGATTCTGAACCTGTAAAACTACAGGGACCCCTGACCATTAGGTCCAGTCGTGACCAACTCTGAGGTTGCAGTGCTCATCTCACTTTATTGGCCGAGGGAGCCGGCATTTGTCCGCAGACAGCTTCTGGGTCATGTGGCCAGCATGACCAAGCCACTTCTGGTGAACCAGAGCAGTGCACGGAAACGCCGTTGACCTTCCCGCTGGAGCGGTACCTATTTATCTACTTGCACTTTGATGTGCTTTTGAACTGCTAGGTTGGCAGGAGCAGGGACTGAGCAACAGGAGCTCACCCCGTTTCGGGGATTCAAACCGCCGACCATCTGATCGGCAAATCCTAGGCTCTGTGGTTTAACCCACAGCGCTACCCGCGTCCCTTACTGAACCTGTAGGGATTAACAAAAAAGCCAATTTCCTGTGTCAGGAAAACACATTGAGGATACCTAAATTACACCCAGTCACCTTTTTACATTAAGGCTTGGAGGATAATTTTAAGATTTCATATGTTTGGTAATGCCAATAAGTATTGGAACCAGTCTATTTTGATGTAATTTTCCTATGTATTGTACTCAAATGTCATACCAGCAACACAGTTAGACACAACTATATCAAGGACACACAAATACCTGATTAACATGTCTTACATCACTCTCAGCTAAAATAAACAGACCATCCTAGATCTTAACATCTGGTCTCCAACAATTCTTGCCAGAGTGTTCTCTTTTTTAAATAAAAATAAAAAAATACGCCAGTGTTGATTCCCCCTCCCTTCCTCAACATTTCATCCAGGAACAGCTGTTCCTTAGAACACAAGCGTATTCAAGTCTGCTGATGCTCACTTCTGTTTATTTCTACATGACATAGTTTTACGGTGGGCACAATTCAGAAAGATAAATGGCTTCAGATGCTTCGGAGAGCTGTCACATCACCATTTAAAAACAACCTCTCCTTTGTGTTTATAGAATAACTGCCCCCCAAAATAATATTACAATGCCATTTTTCATTTTCACCACGGTCGGAAGCCATCGCTCTCCCTCGAGGGAGAGCACAATGGAACAAACTACCTTATGTATGAACTTGCACTCTCAGTGTTGCTAGTTTATTCTTTAAACACAGCCTTCCATTGCTCTTTTGATTAGGAAGCTGCAGTTTATAGGCTACAGAGAATTCCATGAACCAAAGGAACAGAGTCCTGGACCCCAAATGACATCATCATCATAGTCAATGATAAACATGGCAGTTTATTCAATTTCCTTGATGTTTCCCTGACTGTTGATTTCTACGTTATGTTTGAGCTTTCAAACCATATAAAGCAACTTCTGGAAAACTAATGGGATATAGCAGATGTTTAGTTCCATTTCTGTGTTACTTTATTCTAGGGGGGGGGGAATGTTTGCAGTCCCCTTAACCCAAAAAATTATGGGAGTAAAGTGGCAAACGTTCTTTACTGCTGTTTTCATGGGGAAATCACAGAGAAACATGTGTGCAGAAAAGCTAGGGGAGTAGTAATACTGTCCAATGTCATATCTCTCTCTCTCTCTCTCTCTCTCTCTCTCTCTCTCTCTCTCTCTCTCTCTCTCTCTCTCCCCCCCCCCCACTGGTGTGAATGACATTTATATGTGACATGCCAGTATATCAGTCAGAAAGCTACAGTTCCATAACACAGCAGATATTGCAATGTGAAAGGAGTGTTAGAAAATGGGACAGAAGTGCTAATATTATAATCAGGAAAAGTGATACAATATTCCTCAAGTCTGAATGTACCATAGAACTGGAGATACTCAGGTTCAAATTTCCACTCAGCCATAAAGCTCCCTGAATGTGCTTGGGTCAGTCATTTTCTTTCAGTCTGACCTATGCCGTAGGGCTGCTCAGATTGTGTGTGTGTGTGTGTGTGTGTGTGTGTGTGTGAGAGAGAGAGAGAGAGAGAGAGAGAGAGAGAGAGAGAGAGAGAGAGAATAATGTATGATACCTTGACCTCTTTGGGGAAAAAACAGACTATAAATATAATAAATACATGAATAAAATTAATGCCTTAGAGTAAGCCTCACATGGGCTCAGACATATGATGAGCTGAACCTATATTGGCCATAAAAGGTAAAGGTATGTGGGTGGTTCTGTAGTCTGAACCACTTAGCCTCATGGGTTTGCTGATCAGAAGGTCGGCGGTTCGAACCCCCGCGATGGGGTGAGCTCCCGTTACTCTGTCCCAGCTCCTGCCAACCTAATAGTTTGAAAGCACGCCAGTGCAAGTAGATAAATAGGTACCACTCTGGTGGGAAGGTAAACAGTGTTTCCATGCACTATGGCTTCCACTGTGGTGTTCTGTTGCGCCACAAGTGGTTTAGTCATGCTGGCCACATGACCCGGAAAGCTGTCTGTGAACAAAAGCCGGCTCCCTCGGCCTGAAAGCAAGATGAGTGCCACACCCCATAGTCACCTTTGAACGGACTTAATCATCCAAGGGGTCCTTTACCTGCCATGGCTGTGAAGCTGTGAAGCAGAAGGTACGTTTTACCATATGTGGTGGCAATGCAAGGTTATAAAAAGTTTTGGGGTAATGATTTACAATGAATTGAAAAATGTTAAAAATAACCTTAAAAAAAAAAGAACAACCAGAAACATTTTTAACAGGTATTACTGGAATGGATATACCAAAAGAATACAAGAATCTGTGTATGCAGCAAAGGCTGCATGGATATTGTTAGCCCAACACTGGAAAGAAGAACAAGTCCCCACTAAAGAAGATTGGCAACTCAAATTAATGGAAGATGCCAAAATGGCTAAATTAACTGGAAGACTTAGAAATGGAATGGAAAATGTTTATTGCATACATACAAAAGCATTGTAAGGAAGTTAATACAGTAGCAGGCTTTTAAAAAACACTTGTAACGTTAAAGAGAATGTTTAAATTTAGAGATAATTAAAGAGAAGGAAATAATTGACATGTATAAATTAAGATAATATAAGACATGTATAATAATAATTGACATGTATAAATTAAGATAATATAAAAGAACCAGGGGGAGGGAATTCGAGGGATCTGAGTTATCCCAAAATGTGAATTCAATATTGTGTGGAAATTTTTATTTTTATTTTTGGGGGGTTTTGTGTGTGGTTTATTCTTTTATACTTATGTGATGAAAATTTTTAATTGTGAAAATTAATCTAAAAATATTTTAAAAGGCATGGCTGTGAAGCTAACAAAACATTATATTATATGTATTTTTGCATCTGAAATGCAAGTGTTGTTAGCTTTTAAAATGCAAATGGCATCAACTGTGGTGGGGACTGCTGATTAGAAAGGTCAGAACAGGCATGGTGCAGGAAGTTTAATGCTTTGCTAAAGTTTTGAGGACCTCTCCCCACTGAAGGTGCTACGCGGATTGGGGTGAATCCTTCATTGGCACAGCTAGGGATCTTTCCTCAAAGCAAATACAAGCTTCAGAAGAGGGTACATCATCAGGAGGAAAACAAGGAATGAGAGGCTGAAATTTCCACACTATGCCTATTCTAAAACCTTTAACGATCTGGGGACATCAGTTATGCTATTTGCATTTAAAAAACCAACAACCTTTCTTTAAAAAGAGACTAACTTTTTATTTTGGAGGCGTCAGCAATGCTAGCATTCTCTAGTCTGTTCCTAATGCAAATTCTATTGTTCATTATTTAAAGTCAACAAAAGCCTCTCCCTCTCTCTTTCCCGCCCACTGCCTAGCAAATCCCTGTTAAATATTCAAAACTGATCTGGGAAAACAAATTTCTCAAGTTTCTGGTCAGTTCACCTGAGAAGTGTATCAAGTAGGAAGTCCCTATTACAGGCATTTTCAATCTCAGTCTTCAAATTTTCTCAACAATGCCAGTCTCCTGTGTGTGTATGTGTCCTCTGTGTGTGTGTGTGTGTGTGTGTGTGTATTTGTGCATCCCTCTGTGTGTGGTCTCTACTGAAGGGTGGGGCTTTAATGCCTGCGGGATGAAGTCTGGTATTTGTTTAGATTCCTTTTGGAGCCTGCTGTGATGGGGTAAGATTCTTTTCCCTTAGTTTTTCAGCTTTGGAAATAGACTTTTGACTCTTACAATCCTATAATTATGCAAGGAAATTCCATAGCTTAAATATGTGCTATGTGAATAAATTCTTCTTTTTATCTGCCTTTAATCTCCAACCATTCTTTTTCCTTGGATCACCTCATACTCTACTGTTAAGAGAACTGGGAAAGAACATAGAATCATGGAATCATAGAATCACCTTATCCATGTCCACCACACCAATTTCATACATCTCTAACCTTCCATCCCTTATGTACTTTTCACCTTCCTAAGTTAAAGGCCATAAACATTTATTCCTTTCTTTTTGTTTTAGAACATTTCAATGCATATTTCCTGGGTGGGGCTGAAATTTCCAACAGTGATAGGAAACTGAATCCAGCCAACATACCAGAATTGAAACAGGTCAACTTTCCACAGGCCAGTTTTCACAGCGCACGGTGTGCTTTCAGTTCTTCCTTCCTCACGTTACATTAAAATGGGGACCACAAAGGACAATTATTGTTTAGAAGTCACAAGTCTCAAATGCAAAATAAGAATCTTGATCCACTTTCGTTGCCAAAAGCACTGAAGGCAAACCTCACTTGCAGCAAAGCCTGGCCGAATGAAAGCCCCGTTGTAACAGAAAAAATGGAAGCATATTAGAGATCTATACAGTGGTACCTCAGGTTAAGTACTTAATTCGTTCCAGAGGTCTGTTCTTAACCTGAAACTGTTCTTAACCTGAAGCACCACTTTAGCTAATGGGGCCTCCCGCTGCTGCCGTGCCGCCGCCGCACAATTTCTGTTCTTATCCTGAAGCAAAGTTCTTAGCCTGAAGCACTATTTCTGGGTTAGCAGAGTGTGTAACCTGAAGCGTATGTAACTCGAGGTACCACTGTAGATTAGAATACTGGAGGAGAGGGAGGAAGAGAGACATATTTTTAACTAGCACTTGTTTCCCAAGATAAACAAGTCACATTGTATTGAGTGCTATTGCATGACCAGGCAGCGACTGTCCCAGCCCCCAGGGACCACCAGAAAGGAATAAAGACTTGTGACAACGTGTTATGGAATTATAATTTGGCCACAAGTTTATTAACTTTCAAATGTAGAAAGACCTTGGCTTAGGCATTGGGTGTGTATCCCCCCAGCCCCCCAGCTGAGGGAATTGGGGTTCCTCAGGGTAAATGGGATATGAGGTTGCCCTGCAAGACACATGTGTACACAGGCCATATCCCCGCCATACATATCAGTGTATGGCCAGTGACACCCATATTACAACTCCTTTAAGAGGTGGCCCTGGAATCGCCACCACAGGGGGGGGGGGTAAGTCACCACTTCACGCCCCCCCCAACATTTAGGGAAGATAAGTCTAAAGGATTGCGCCTAAGGCCTTAAACCACCAAAGTTGTGACGAATTGCCATGGGGAAGACAAAACCTGCCAATGCAGGAAAATTTCTTCCCGGTTCTTCAACAGCAACCAGCCAAAAGACTAAACAGAAAGAAAAAGGTTAACCCGCAAACAAGAAACATTAAACAAAGGGAGGGTTGGGTGGGTGAAGCTCCTGAGCTGACTGCCTGGCTGCTGCCGGCTCCACCCCCTATTTATACAACTGGCCCTACATCCTAGCAGTGTAAATTGACTAACTGAGGCTGGGCGTGAACCTCCAAAGAATAACACTGAGAGGCAGGCCAGCCCATACAACTGGTAAGTTCCCTGGGGTCCGAAGCGCTGTGCATGATCCCGCAAAGGGCATTCACAATGTAGAGTGTGTGTGCTCATTTCTATCAGCAGGACAACCAATTGCTAAGAGCAAGTGGTTAGCAAACCAGCTCCCTTTTGGTGGCATTTATAACCAACAGGCTATTATTGGTTGACATGCCAACAAGGTTCTTTTGTTAAAATAGATGCATGTGACTTTCATCCAGCATTTTTAAAAACACACAACATAGCACCTGAAGTACCTTCAGAGAAAGTACAGGGAGAATGAAACCTTCTTATGCACGTCTGCATAAGTGTAAATATTTCATAAAGCATTTCATTGAAATGTATGTTTATATGCAACCGTAGAATTTGGGAAAAGCTGTTATCCAAAAGCTTTATTTAAAAAGCACTCAAGGGTATTTAAATTACTGTTTTCCAGTGTTTGCCTTGTTTATATAAATGTTTGTTGATTAAGGAAATCAGTTGGCATTCTCTCGTTGAAGCAAACTGGAATGAAACTTCTGAATTCAAAGGATGATTTGTTTAATTTCTTTTGGAGGGGAAAGGTATTGAAAAGATAATGTGTGTTCTGAAAAAAATATGTGTCATGAATGTCAGATGAAAAAGGAAGAGTAATTGGTCTGTGTATAATATTGTTGTGCCTGGGAACTATACGATAAGTGATCCATATACAGTGGCTTCTGATTGGCCCTGGAAACAATGCCGACAGCCAAAACAGACATTGGGCTTTCAAAAAACTTTCGCAAACCAGAACACTTACTTCCAGTTACAGATAGGTAGCCGTGTTGGTCTGCCATAGTCAAAACAAAAAAAATTCCTTCCAGTAGCACCTTAAAGACCAACTAAGTTAGTTCTTGGTATGAGCTTTCGTGTGCATGCACACTTCTTCAGATACACTGAAACAGAAGTTACCAGACCCTTCTATATAGTGAGAAGGTGGGGAGGGGTATTACTCAGAAGGGTGGTGGGAATGGGTGATTGGCAGATAGCTGTGATGAGCCTGTTGACGACTCTTAACGACTGCAATAGGTCTTACAGGAAAAAGCAAGGGGTGAGAAGGTGAAAAATGGCTTTGTCATGTATAATGAGATAAGAATCCAATGTCTTTGTTCAGACCAGGTCTCTCCATGGTTTTAAGTTTGGTGATAAGTTGCAATTCAGCAGCTTCTCTTTCCAGTCTATTTCTAAAATTCCTTTGTAGTAAAACAGCTACTTTGAGATCTTGTATAGAATGTCCTGGGAGATTGAAGTGTTCTCCTACTGGTTTCTCTGCACATTCCTTCCCCTAAATAGTGTGGACATTTTGGATGTTTTGGCATTAGTCACTTGAATACAATATTTGTGAAATCCAGTAAAATATCTGGTCTTAGAAGTATGAACTAAATTATGATAGCGTTCACATGTAGTGTTCAGTATTATCATCAAGTCATAAAATCATGCCCTAATATCAGAAATATCAAATGCCAAAAGGCAATATTTTCATTTAAACACATGCCGGGAATTTTGTGTGCAGTTTAATTGTAGTCTTTGTGTTAAACTGGGACAAAAGAAAATAGTGAAGGAGGTCTTTTGGCGCTCCTGTATCTCAAGAGTTCAGACCTTTGTTTTAAAAACTGTCCCTCCCAAACCTCAGAAGCATCATTTAGCAGCAAAAAGCAGAAGAACTCCCCAGCCCCATCTCAGAGGCCAATATGTCAAATTGTAAAGATAATTTCCCAGATGGCATTAATCTTGGCGGTGTTTAAGCCAGGGGGCAAAACAGGAGGATTGAACCATTTCCAGATCTTGTTCTTCAACAATACATTGTGCTCTTTATTTGATTAGAGTTTTAGTGGGGAAAGAGGCCCTCCCTAGCAGTTCTATTTATGCTAGTTCAGTCTGAATACATTTAAATTCATTAGTTTTATGTATCACTTCATACTGCAAATGTATTTACAGAGAAAAGAATATGCAACCCATAATGTACAATGTAAAGCATTAAAATGAAACAATTATGTTAAAACAGCCAGAAATCACCCAACATCATCACATAATCACTGTATCCACATAAGGATGAATACCAAAAATGGTTGTTACTTGCGTTGATTGTGGTTTTTGTTATAGCAGTTTTTTAAAATTCTGGGTGACACCTAGAGAATTCATTTAATGAGACATCTCATAGATATAATAAATTAAATACTTTACAAGATTACTAGTGACCTCCAAGGACTAGAACCTTATTCAAGATCCTTAGAATGTCTCAATAATTTCATGTCCACTAATTGTAATGGACTACTAGACATTATGCTACTTATTTTGCAGTTGCATTTTCAATTATAGTAGTAATAGAAACCCAGGTCAAACAGGCATTTGGTGGAAGTCATTTGGGGAAAGGACACTGGAAATAGTTTATAGATTTAATATAAAAAAATATTAGGTTATGAAACCCCATACAATCCTTTACTATTATTAAATTATTCTGATGACTCAATAAGAAAAGAACACAAAAAAATTTGCTTATACAGTAGCCACAACAAGATTTCTACATCCAAGGAAACTGAGGTCTCAAATGAAGTCTAATATTAATTAATAGGTGAATAGATAATATGAATGAATGTATATATAAAATGTGTCGAATTGCTTAAGTGTGTAATAAGTAAACAGGACAAAGATCCACTGGTTTTCTACCAAGCAGGATTCTGTTTCTCAAGTATTTTCAAAATAATTTTCTTCTTCCACATATGCAACAAGGCAGGTGTGGGGGAACTTTGTTATTCCAGATGTTGTTGAACTGCAACCCCCACCATCCCTGTTCATTGGCCCTGCTTGTTTGGATGGGAGTTGTACTTCAGCAACCTTGGGAGAGCCATGGGTTTCCTAGTACAGCCCTGAGAAGTTCTGAATTTTAAAGAAATGATTTTTGTTTTGCTTTATCAGATTTACATTGTTTATCAACTTACTTTACAAGCAATGTATTGGTTGAATTTTCCAAGCTTTTTGTAAAGCAGTGATCAATACAGCAAGTTCAAATGATCAGTTGATAACACCCACATCCACACCCACCCTGTTCAATAACCCTACTCTCCAGAAATCCCTGTGATAGGGCAACAAGTAGAAGAACTACAGAGTAACCACAGAAAAACAGGCCAGCTGTATGTGAGTGTATCTTCAAGGATATGTGTGAGATACGGCAAAGCATATTCTACAGAGAGCAGTTGTTGTTTTTCTGGTCTGCAGAAATTAGCAATACTTTGTGAAATCAGTGAATTATTGTATTATAATAAGGTTGTATAGAAAGGGTCTTTGGACAGCCAGGGGTAAAATTAGGTCTTGAGTCCAAAGCCTATAGTAATTGGTTTCCTTTTGCAATTTCCTCTACTTCTACCCCCAAATACTTTCTTTTTTTTAAAAAAAAAGCAAAGCAAAACATTTAACATCAGTTTGAAATTAACTTACAGTTAATTCATTGTGTTATTGCAATGTTGTTTGCTCTGAAAGTCAACTGGTGATGGAGATGAGAATCTCTCTCTCTCTCTCTCTCTCTCTCTCACACACACACACACACACACACTCACACATGTGTGCTGGATGCATTATTTATGGATACAAAGACTTTTTTCTGTATAAGTGTCAGGACTGATGATATGACTTGAAATTGTAAGAACTGCCATAAATTATGCAGTATATAAGGGGCAGAAATGGCATTTACCTGCCCATGCTCTATCTTATTTTATAAATAATCATTTATCCTATTTTGTGATCTCATTAAAAATAAAAATTAATATGCTTGACGGATGTCCAAGATGTTCCACACTCCATTTATTTGTTTTACCATGATTAATGATCAGCTGAATCTTGGATTTCTCTATTTTAATAATTGTGATAAATTGCAGGCCATCATACTAATTTAATATGCTTATAATGTCAGATCCCAAATGAAAAAGTGTGAATTATATCATAATTAAGAAGTACAGTTTAACACTGAACTGTAAGCAACAGGCCCCCGTGTTCAGCTTTGGGGAAACATAAATCCCCTGATCCAAAGACAATGATGTGCCTATGGAATCAGGTTTCTTCACTGAGGTCTGCTGTAGCTGGGGCACAATTTGCTATGTTAACTGGGGTGGGGAGTGACCCAGAACAGCAGAAAGGAAATGGGGGCAACAAAAAAGCCATCATGGTACAGATTTAGACAGAATAGGTTGTACTGAGGAACCCTGGGTTCAAATTCCTCAGCCAGCCATAACATCTGAACTGAATCTATTGCACATGGCAAAGAGAAGGAGAGAGTTCTGCATAGGGGGCACTCCAGGAGCAAACAAGAAGAATGCAAACTGGACTCAGCTCAAATTCACCCTTCCCCTATCTTCCTTCCTTAAAACAGTCACTGATGATCAGTCTTCTTACAGTGCTGGAGAGGGTGGCGGCAATTGTCTCAAAGTCCATAGAAAGTAGGGAGGTCAACACAGTCAAATGGTACTATGTTTTAGTATTTCATAAGATAAAATCCTTTTCTTCTAGGATAGGAGCATTGGTCACTGAAAAATAGAACTCCAGACTCAATATGTGGGTTTACCCCATATTCCATTTACTGCCCAATAAATGTAACCATTTATTGATATGGGCATTCCTTAAGGTAGCTTCCCCTGTTATTGTTTCCTGTAGTTTCCCCTGTCAATGTAATTACTCACTATTTTTTCTTCCTATTTACATGCCCAGGCAGAAAAACCCCCTAGCAAGGAATGGTTATGGGCTCAGCCACTGTCAGGTATGCTGACAGGCAAGGGAGTTTCCCCCTTCCCTCTGGTAGCTTCTGATAAGAAGTAACAAGCCTTTGGCAGGTTTATAGTTCATTTTATTTACAACAACATACTGAGTGCAGCATCAAGCAGCCCTCCCCACAGATGACAGTTGCTCACTCTGAGTCCCCTCCCCTTCTGCAGCAAGAAGTGCACCACTGGCCACCTGTCCCTCCTCTGCGCTTCCATTGTTCCTGGACCCTTTCAGTCCTCCCAGTTCTAGGGCTTTATTGAGAAGTAGATACACTGGTAGCATATTCTAACATATCCAGGAAACAGAGATTCACTTCTGTACAAGAATGGCCAACCTCCCCTCCCCACCTGAGAGGGCACCACCTCACCATTTGCTAAAAACTAGAAGCTGAGGGTGCTGGATGACACTTGCCAGTAATGTGCACAGAAATCTAAACTTTGGCAGATTTAGGATGGCAATGAAAAGACAAAACCAAACACGAGAGCCAACCACAGGAGTGCTTGCGGAAAGATCTGTGCTAGAGGGATCGGCTTTCAACTGGAATCCATTTTGTCCCAAGATGGGAGACAAGGAGAGACATTTCTTTTTTTGGGGGGGGGGGGAAGAAGTTCGGCTAGAAACAAAGAGGTGGTGTTCCACAAACGCAGCAGACTAGAGGCCAAAGACATGGCGAAAGGATGGCTATTTATGCCCTCAGGGTGTTTTGCTTCAAGTTGGAAGGGTTTTGTTTCGTTTGCCAAACTTTACAATCGAAAACCAGACTTGCTGGAAATGGACGGCAGTCTGAAAGACAGGTGAAAACACACTGCGCTCTCTGGCCAGGCATCCCCAAGGTCCAAAGGCTTGTGCCAAGGTAATTTCTAGGAAGGAAAGAAAATTATGTTCTAGGGATGACAAACAGTACTAAGATGCAGCCTGGAGTGAGGTGGTGCAGGGGGGCAAATATGTGACTCACGCACACACACACATCCGTCTCCTTTGTGGCCTCTTTGGTTGCGCTGCATGTGACACACACACAGTCCAGCTTGGTCTGTGGCCCGTGACATGTGCCCTCAGACCCTGGGCTTTATGCAAAAGCACCTCAGCGTTCAAGGGGGTGGGCTTTTGGCCCTCCAAATGGTGGGGTGTCACCAGGCGACTCTGCAGTGCGGGGCAAATGCCACCAGACGATTCGCAATTCTGAAAGCACGCCAATGGCGTGTGAGGGGCACAGACCTTCAAAGAGCGAACCTGTCAAGAGGTTTCTGACTCTGTAAGGAAAGGGACCTCTCTGGCTGCAGCTTTTCAATGGGTTGCCCTCTCTGTGAATAGCAAGGTTAGGCAAAGTGTGCTCGGTGGAGGCTTCCCTTTGGTCTCTGAACACTTAAGGCGAATTTGTGAGCTTAATACCTAGAGCAGGGATGGGGAAGCTGTGGCTCAGCCCATCATCCCCTAAACTGGGGTTGATGGGAGCTGCACTCCCCATCTCTGACTTTACAAGACATTTTTAAACGGCCAAGCACTCTCCTCTTTAACAGACAGCCCATCAGGTCCACCTACTGCACAGGCTTCCTGCCTTTCCCCTCCCAGTCCTTGGGAACAAGTGCCACACAGCTCAGGGAAGGGTTTCCGTCCCAAGCCGGGGAGTGACGATCACTTAAAAGATGGGAGGGCTCCCCTTGAAAAGGGGCACACCCATTATTTTTGTCAAACTGGGGCTATGTGTGCTTGCACACACACTTTCCAGGCTCTTGGAACTATTTCCACAAATTTTATAAGGGCGAATTTGTCTTAGGACATGCAGCCAGGTACGGCATCCCAGAAGTGTGGGAGAAAAGCAGCCTTTCTGGGGGACCATCAAGCGAAATCAGTAGAGAAGGTCAGAAATGACGGGGGTAGGCTGCCCGGCCGTGGTGGCCCTTAGGGGCTCTCTAGGGCAGGGAGGGACTTCCCTGCCACTCTCGACTGAAGAATCTCCTACAGGCTCCCTCCCTCCTGGTTGCTTAGCTACTATCCAGCTCTTCCCCTCACTAAGCATCCTCTGAATCTGCTGGTCTCTCTGCTTCTGGGAACATGTAAGGCGCACGGGGAGGGGGGCAAATCCTCTCCCTCCTCCTCTGTCAGAGGATGCTCTGTCTGTGCCTGAATTCCTTCCTCTTTGGAGTCATATCAGTCTCTGGCATCTGATTCAGACCAGCCCCTGACAGCCACAGACTTTAGTATTGCATCTGAGTTTATATTTGTGGATGAAGAATAAAAGGAAATCCCATATCCAGAAGGAAAGTTGTACATTAGTAGTGAATCCAGTAATATTCTTCTTCATTTCAGCTTTTAAGAAATAAAACTCTACCATACTCCATTTCTGGATTACATATTGTTTAGATCTGTATAAATGCTTTCCAAGGGAAATGGGAGAGGTTGATTTTCCTACCTACCTTCTCCCAGAAAAAAATACAAAAACTCTCCACTGAGGATTGGGAGGCCTTGACAGACAAGGGACTGATGGAGAAGGCAAACCCTAAAAACCAAGTGGGGAATTACCTCATATGAGCAAATCTCTGCTCTCTGAACCAGGGCTTCTCTGTTTTAGGCTGCAATTCTATCCTCACTTACCTGGAAATAAGCACTACTAAATTCAATAGGAGTTACTTCTTAGAAGACATGAATAAGAGTGTGCTGTTAAGTAATCAGTGTTACAAAAAGGGTTTTTTTTGGAAATATTTGGCAGAGTACTGCACAAATTGTATTTTAAGCTAACTAGAGAATGTACACTTACTATGAAGTAAATGAAGGAAAGTAAGAAGGAAAAATGCAAAGATTTCGATGATTTTCATCCTCCCTATTTCTCTTAATGCATTTTATTTAATAAAATAATTACTGTCCCTGAATAAACACAATTATTTCAAAGCAAGCTTTATTGACTTTTGTGGACTTTAATTCCAAGTGCATATGGTTAGTTTTCTAGCCTAAAGTTACAATCCTAGACACACCTACCAAGGAAAAAATCCCCATTGAACTCTATGGGGTTTACTTTTGATTAGACGTGTATAGGATTTTGCTGTTTGCATGGCTTTCAACATTGCTGGGAGTGCCATGAGCCATATGTGCAAATGAAAGACAGCTTGTGCAAACCCCTGTGGGAATTCCTGTTGGCCATTGCTAAGAAGCACCACCAGCCACATATGGAAATCACAAACACATTTTCCTTTGCAAAGTGCTTAAAAGTGGCTCACATGATAGTTTAAAATCATTATAGAAGCAAAATCAATCAGAACATCTGGCTACTGTGCTTTGCATAAGCCACTTTCGAAGGTACTATAGTTACTAAGCCAGAGGCATGAAAATGTCTGCCAATAGCAGAAGCTATATCACACAGTTTTATACAGCACTTTTCAGTGGCTCGTGTGTCATAAAGACATCCATTATGCCAGGGTGCATGCAAAGCCATTTCAAAAATGGTTTTAGGGCTTGGGAAAGGAATACCATTTTTTTTCCAGACAGACACACAGTGCACAATACACAACTGTGATATCTATTCTTCATTTTTCAAAAGAAGCATTAGCTTGTAAGGTCATTCTAAAAATACGCAATCTTAATGCCTTCAGTGTTGTTTTAATGTTTTGTAATCATAATGTTTAATTTGTACTGCTCTTGGAACTTTAATTACAAAGCTAAATTGTACTAATATCCATTAGGTACTTCTTAACTGAAGGCACATCATATGTCTGATGTGGCAGTACTAATTGGTGTAATTAAATTCTAATATGCATCAGTAGCTTATTAAAAAAGAGTGTCTTTAAAAAAAAAAAGCTACAAAAAACAGTGAAATTTCACAGGCCTCCAGTAACTGCTTAATAATAAACCAAACCAAAATGGGGGAAAAACCACCATGTGATTTTGTGGAAGGCATTATTTGACAGATTTATATTAGTGTGAACTTAAAACATACTAAAACTTGGGGGGATTTGGTGATAGCACCAAGATGCCAATGTATTACCAAGCTTAATAGTTATCAGTGAAGACTCTGCTTGAAGTCGTGTCGCAGATGACTCTTGAGGAGAATCGTGTTTCTGACACAAAATCCCAAATTTTCATATTCTCTTATCTCCTCAACCAAGCCCTCTCACAATCCAGCCATTACAGAGGAGTAGAATACAGATATATCCAAGGGACTTCAATTTCCTCTCACCTGCTGCTCACCCCTAAAATCTGCTCCAAAGAATCTCCCAACCCTCTAGAGCTGATTTTGAAGTCATGTAATGGGCTGAAGGGGACAGGAGAGGGAGAGGAAGTTCCATTGCAACACAGAGAAGTCTATTATCTGATCGGATCTGCAGTGCTGGGGGTAGCCCTTACAGAACAATCCTAGACTCCATTTGCACTATAAAGTTCAAGAAGTATCATAACACTTTAAGCAGTGATGACTTTCCCTAAAGAATCCTGGGAACTGTAGTTTATTA
Organism: Podarcis melisellensis; assembly: GCF_964234715.1. NCBI lineage: Eukaryota > Metazoa > Chordata > Lepidosauria > Squamata > Lacertidae > Podarcis > Podarcis melisellensis. The sequence goes on from NC_138541.1 coordinate 31,849,723, forward strand.
AGGGTTCTGAGAGTTGTTAGGTAAAGGTAAAGGGGCCCCTGACCATTAGGTCCAGTCGTGACTGACTTTGGGGTTGTGGCGCTCATCTCGCTTTATTAGCTGAGGGAGTCACCATACAGCTTCCGGGTCATGTGGCTAGCATGACTAAGCCGCTTCTGGCGAACCAGAGCAGCGCACGGAAACAGCGTTTACCTTCCCGCCAAAGCGGTACCTATTTATCTACTTGCACTTTGACATGCTTTCAAACTGCTAGGTTGGCAGGAGAACAACGGGAGCTCACCCCGTCGCAGGGATTCAAGATCGCCAAGTCCTAGGGCTCTGTCGTTTAACCCACCCGTGTCCCATGAGAGTTGTTAGGAGACCGCTATTCCCCTCACGGAGCTAACATTTCCAGGGTTTCCTAGGAAGAGGAATTGTTAAGCCAATCTGAGAATTGTAGTTCTGTGAGGGAAATAGGAGTCTGCTAACAACTCTCAGCACCCTTAGCAAACTACAGTTCCCAATATTCTTTGTGCAAATCTATATAAAGTGGTGGCATTTACTCCACTGCTCGGAGGCTATTGCTGCAGCTCTGCCTCACTGGGCTAGCTGCTCATGACTGGAAAGAGCAGGTATCAGGTATTGTAAAAGAACGCTGCTGTATATCACCACAGATGCCTGCATTTCTGGACACTCCTTGAGGGTAGGGCTAGGAAGGTTGCCATGATTCTACACTTCACAATGTTCCACCACACTATTTGGTATAATGCTAAGTTTGTATGTGAGTATCTCCAGCTCACAAGCCAATGGAGGCATTATAGTACTCCACTTTCTTCCTGAATCCAAGGCATTTCACCAATTCTTAGAGATGAATAAGTCATCTCTGATCAACCTCAGCACAACTGGGTTGGGCTGTAAACAGGTTCCATATATCCACCTGATCTCAGTTTCCATTGGTGGGAAAGGCTATAATGCCAGGATATCTCACTACACAGAAAAAGAGATCATATATCACACACATACCTCCTGATCTCAACCTTTGCATAGCTTGAGATTATGGCAAGGAAGAGGGAGGAATAATCTTTCTCCTAAGTTTCTTTTTCCCCCATTGACACAATAGGGAAGGGTGTTCCTGGACTGGAATCTGAAATCTACAAGGAATCTGGTACCTATTGCTCTCCCTATCACCACTATCAAAACTGACAGTGACTTATTTTTTATGCACAAAATGCCTGCAAACTCTAAGCCCTGTTGTGTCCTACTTCCATAGGTTAACATTTGATCCAGCCCTATAGGCAGGAAGAAAATGCATATTTCTTAATGCATTCATAAGTCTTACTGGCAGAATAACAGACCATCGAGCAGGTTCAATTTATCAAGGATACACAACTTGTGCCAGGGTAATACTAGGAAATGAACACTGTAATATAGAGAACATGTTGTATAACTATGTAGATGCATTACCCTATTGGTGACAGGAAAGTTTATCTGGCAACAACACAATTGGATATTTATGGATATATATATATATATATATTTGCATGGAATACTAAAATGTTGGAGTCTTCCCAGTGTTACCTAAACTCAAAAAGAACATTTGTTTAATCCTGCCAGTCCACATTTTTAACACATCATCTTAAAAAAGCTTGGATTTAAACTATTCCTCACTCTCCACAAATCACCAGATAAAAGAATCTTTCAGTAATAGTATTTCATTTTGAATTTCAGCAGTCCATTTAGTTTTGATAATACAAGACTATTAGCTTTAAATTCTCACACTGAAAATGTTGATGAGTTGTGACAGCTGTCACTGAAAAAATGAAAGAGACAAGGCTTTCAACTTGAATAAAATATGATTGCTTTGAGTAGGGGTGAAAGTTTATTTTGCTGCATAAAATCCATGAACTTTATGTCCTGCATGTGAATTAGGAGATGAAGAACTAAAAACCTAAGCAGCCAAATCTGTGATCCTGAACATATTTACAAAGAAGTAAGTTCCAATGAACTTAGAGGAATACACTTTTCTCAAATTCCATAAGCTTTTGGGGAGGAATGAGGATGCCTGCATCGCTCTATGCTGAAAATGGCTGCCCCCAACCATCAAGTGAAATAATCTGTTGTTCTTAATCCTAGGCTCTTTATGGTTTATAGTTTTTTTTAAAAGACCCTAGTATGCTTCAGCCTTCTAACTGAAGAAGGACATTGCAGAAGTTTTCCCCTCCAACAAATTTTATTCTCTTATTTAGAAATCGGCATTAAACTATCTATCACTAGTTTGATTATTGGTCCATGTGTCACAATTTGTAAGTCATCTTGAGTTACCTTGGTATTTTTTTAAAACACACACACATACACAAAAATAAATTTAATAAATAGTAATAATAATTATATATAGCACCCCACATCAGAATTCTGGCTCATCCTTCTCATGGTTTAATAGCATTTGCCAGAATAATAAGAGAACTCTGGCTCTAAACTGAAAATGGAACAGCTCATCCAATGCAGATTATCATAAATGCCATATAAAAGAGATGAAAGAAAGAAAGAAAGAAAGAAAGAAAGAAAGAAAGAAAGAAAGAAAGAAAGAAAGAAAGAAAGAAAGAAAGAGACCTAGCTGCTATAAAAAATAATGAGCATAGGTTTTAAGCTATTGTTGCCCCAAAGGCATCATTGAGGCTCAGATTTCAATTGATGACTGGTCCCAATATTTTACTGAATTGCAAAATTAGTTTCTCCCCATTTTGTAGGTCGTATATTACCCCCTGTTTGAAATCCATATACAGAATGGTTTGATTATTGCTGATTGAGCTGATTAAGGCTAATAAGCTGCCAGGTGAAGATTTCTTGCCCCCAGAATTGTTCAAAAGACATTGCAACTGATAGGCTTTTTCCTTCCTAAACTGTTTACTGAGACCTGATTGGTTCAGTTATTCCAGGCTTATTTTTACTTAATAAGCTGCAGGAGTGGGTCTCCTCCAATTATATTCTATGTGAGCAACAAGCTGGCTTTAGGAATTCATATTCCACCAGTGATCACTGCTATACTTTTCCTTGGGAGAACTGTTGGAAACAAAACTATTCACAGCCTTGGTTGACCCATCATCAGTAACCATCTGTGGACCAAATTGTATACCCTTGCTACAGACTGTAGATTGCTTAAAGTCTGTATCAAGCTAGTAGTGTTAAAATCTGAGTATGGTTTTTTATATATATTCTTACACAATCTCAACAATGCAGGGAGTTAAACAGTGTTTTGGCATCCCTCCTTTTCAGCCTTTATGATAATGATCTGGTCAAATTGCTTGGGAAACTGGATGCATGCCCACATGCCATAGGAAACAGAAATTTCAGTAGCTGAGACCTTGCTCTATTGCACACTTTGCACTGTGTTTAAACTTCCCCAGTGTTCATATTCTTAAAGTGGCTTCCTTTTTTGGGACTGATTACAGTTAATTTTGAGGAACTAGGGGGAGCAAGAGCTTACCGTATTTTTTGCACCATAACACTCACTTTTTTCCTCCTAGAAAGTAAGGGGAAATGTCTGTGCGTGTTATGGAGGAAATGCCTATGGGTGGCATGCCTACGGATTTTCCTCCTCTAAAAACTACGTGCGTGTTATGGTCGGGTGCGTGTTATAGAGCGAAAAATACGGTAATTGTCTTCTGTTTTAGAGGTTCTTATATACCTCAGAATTAAGCCTAAAACATTCTGGGCATCATCCCAGCAGAACTGGAATCAGCAGAAGTCAGAGAACTGAAGAAGAATATCATAGAAAGTTTAGGGTAGTGTAAATTGCTTTGTTCTCTCAACCATGCGAAGAACGATTCACCAGGAGTAGTCTCCCAATCTCCCCTATAATAATGTGAACATTATAAATGATGATTCTTGTAGAATGTAAATACATAGAACTAGAAACACAGAGAAAAGGAAGATCAAATTTGCCCTAAATTTCAGTTCAGTTCATTGACCGACATCTCTACCATTTTATTTTCACTGATTCAACACCAATTTAATTTAGATTAAATTCTCTAACATATAATGTTGATAATTGGTTCAGTAATATTAGAATGCATTTTGCATCCTACTAATTGGAAAGTGAACGCTCAATGGAGAAATTTCAGCAACTGATTCATATGACTTTTACTTTAATTGATGAGTTTACTGGATAAATTTGATGCTTTTCTTACTGAAATTTAACAATTTCCCTGAAGCACAAGGAACGAAGCACATAATAACTATCATTTGCGACAGAACATGATGCTCTGATTATTAAGTCAAGAAGCTCTCTGCCATTTAAAACTGTAGTTATAAATGCAACCCACATTCCCTCCTCCACCAACATTGCAGGTGTCAGTTTTACCACTGCTCTCAGTATTACATCTATTGAATCATACTGAGCACACAGAAAGCCATAATCATTCATTTGCTGACTGCCTATCTCCAGGCACTGTGGTTGTCTGCAAGGGATTGCCACATGATGGGGTTGATGTTGTCAGTCTTCATGTCACGTTTTCAGACATCTTCAAAATGGAGAGTTGGTCTGCCAGTGAGCCTGGTGCCTGAAACCAGCTCCCCATAGAGCACATCCTTGTGGATCTTGCCATCTTCCATTCTGTGGACACGATCAAGCCAGAATAGACAACGGTGAGACAGGAGTATGAACATGTTGGGAATATACAGTGGGCTTGAGAGAAACTGCCGTGTGTTGCCCAAAATCTTCCAGATGCAGCACATGAGGAAGGCATTGAGATGTTGTTCCTTGCAGTTGTAAATTGCCCATGATTTTCATAAAGCAGTGTGCTCAATACACAAGCTTGGTAGACCTTCATCTTGGGGTTGGACATTAGCACCACATTCCTCCATACCCTTTTGGATAAGTAAGCCACTGTTGTAGCTGCCTTGCCAATATGGCTGTCCAGCTCAATGTCGATGGAGAGCTTGCTGGTTATGGTGGAACCCAGGTAGACAAAATAATCTACCACCTGAAGCAGGTGGTCACCAGTGCTGATGTGTGGAGTGCTGGTGATATCCTGAAACAGGATGTTGGTGTTCATCAGGCTAACGGTAAGCCCAAACTCCCTACAGGTTTGGGCAAAATGGTTGATGACTCACCTCAGTGTATGCTGTCAAGGCTGTGTCATCTGCAAATCAAAACCACCACATTTTTTTGTTTGGCACAGAGATGCACCAGGATGAACAGACCCCATCAGTCCTTGAATGGAAGTGCACACCATCTTTAGTCGAGCTGAAGGCATATGAGAACATCAGGGAGAAGAACATGCCAAAGACAGTTGGGGTGAGAACAGATCTGTTTCACACCGCTTTTCATAGGGAAGACATCCGAGGATGAGCCAACATACTGGATGGTGCCACAATAGTCCTTGTGGAAGAACACAATAATCTTTTGAAGCTTAGGTGGGTATCCTATTCTGTTCAGTAGTTTAAACTGTCCATTCTGGCTGACAAGGTCAAAGTCGTTCATCAGGTGTATGGAGGCAATGTACAGGGGGTGTCTTTGCTCTCTGCATTTCTCCTGCATCTGGCACAGTGAGACAATCATGTCAACTGTTGACCTCTGAGCTCTGAAGCCACATTGTGACTCAGGAAATACCCTGTCAGAAGTGATTGTAATCTGGTGAGAACTACACAGGCAAAGACATTGACAGACTTTGGGCTTTCAGATTTCTGTGGCACTGTGCAATGCCTCTCACCTTCTGTTCTAAGTTATTGTTGCAGCGCTCCCTGTGGCACCCAGTGCAGGCAAACCAGTCATGCTCTCCCAAATTAACCTCTGGCAAAGGCTTTCCCCACAGAACCTCAGCAGGGAGATTGCATGGTAGTTGTTCCAGTCACCTTTGTTCCTACAGAGAGTCACAATGCTGGAGTCTTGCACATCTTGTCGCATGGATCCTTGTTCCCAGCACTACAAGAGGAGACCATGGAGGTGTGTCATGAAGGAGCAATTGAGACTGGCTCTCAGCATTTCTGTTGGGATTCTGTCCTGCCCTGGGCTTTACCATATGCCTGAGAGTTTTAATATATGTGGGTGCGTGCCATTGCACTAACAGAACAAGTGTGTATTGTAGTATAATTATGTATGACTTATCTGCCTTGTATTTCATTAGGCTAGTGCCTTGGAAGAAACCACTCTGCTCCTGCAGAGTTACTCTGGAAAGTCTGTCACTGTTAAGTATGGTACATTTAATTACGCTATCATATTTTCTCCAAGTAAAATAAATCAATGGAGATATATTGCTTTCATGGGGCAAAAGCAGTAGGTGAATAGGTTACTGCCCAGTAGAATTGTTATAACCCAAATGTTCATGGCCTCACTGAATCTGGGGACCAAGTTTTGTTTACTTTTAATTATGCCCCATGCTATTTACATCCAGCAGGCCTTAACTGTAATTACACCTAATTAATTAATGCAGTTAGAATAATATTTCATTTTAATAGCGGTATGTTTCATTATTTGTGGTTGAACTGGCTGTTCCATGGCCAGAGGGAATCTTTTTAGGTAGAGAAAGCATTGATTAATAGTTACTTTTATATTGGGAACATGACAATCCTTAAAGGTTTGGCTTGCCTTTTCCCCCCTTTTTTCTTTTAGTTTGGGAATTCTAACAAGCAGCGTCCATGAGCTTCCTTGCAAGGATAGTAAACACGTAGAGCTATTTATATACACTACAATCTATATATACACCCCTAACTCTCTCTCTCTCTCTCTCTCTCTCTCTATATATATATATATATATGAAAGCATTTGCTATGATATGTTGTCTAGACATCTCTTCCATGTGAATCAGATAATGTCATCACACTGCCATTTATATCCAGCAGACTGTAACTGTGATTACATTTAATTAAAATACTAAAATATTTAACTCTTATTTCTATTTTTAATTAGTGAGGTTGCTCAAATTGATATTTTCTGGCTCAGAACTATGAATCTTAAGGGCTCATAATGCTTGTTTCAGATAATGCTACAACCATCTTCTTAGTGTTCAGTGCATTGCTATGTAGCACGCCAGGTGGAAATAGACCTGGAAAACATAGCAGATCTTGGGAAAATTGCCCTTCCGTTTTATTTGCAGTGGATGCTAGAGTGAGAAAGTTAATTCCTACTGCTGCTATTGTTGCTGGCACCCTTGCAAGTAGGTGGTAGTGGGTTTGAGTGAGTCAAGAAGAAAGGGGAAGATGCTGAAAGATGAATGGGAAATAAGGTGAAGGAAATTTTTGGCAAGGGACTTGAAGGCTTACTCAGGAGAGGGGCATGCTTTTTAATCACACTGTCTCATGGGCAACTTTCCAGTGGCCCCAGGTCAGAGCTGGGCAGGGCCAGAGGCAACAGTGGGCAGACCAACAGTCAGATATGACTCTTACCTTTGCATGGTTCCATAATTTATACACTTAGCAAACTGTTTTTTCAGGTTTTCAGTAGTAATTTTGTTCCCAGTCATGCGCAAATAGATTCCAAGCATCCCTATGGAACTTGCGTGTTTTATTGGTACCAATTACTAGTCAGTGTCAAGAGACATTACTTAACTAGATTGGAGAAGATGTTGCTATTCTCTAGTTCTTTGATCTCTGCCCTCTTGCAGAAGAAACTAAACCATTGGTTTTCTTATCTCACAGAAGGGCACGTACTGTCGATGAGAAGATTTATTAAGGGGCACATCTGAAAGAAGCTTTTCATCAAAGAAGCAGAGGCTCATTTGTGACTTATTGTTTGTTTATAGGGGGAAAAAACTTTAACTGAGAAAAATCCAGAGATGCTTAACTCTATTTCTTCTATTTCCCCCCAAGTGTGTGCAGAGTGTTCTTTGGTAAAGATCACATAGAGAACTTGTAAGTAGAAAATGTGAAACTACAAGTACCCCCTGCCATCTTCATCATTGGTAATAACTATAAATGTAAGGTTCAGTCAATCCAGTTTCCATCAAGGCATCACATAATTGTTGTCTTGCTGTCTCCTCATCCATTCCACATTCACAGTTCTATAAATCAGTAGATGATTTTTTGCCTTCTTCATAAACATATTGAGCTGTTGTTGTAAATAAATCAGGCCAGCTTCCCTACTTTTTTTAAAAGGGAGAATTCAGTGTCTTGGGGACACAAACGACACTCATACAAAAATTACTAATCCAGTATTGAGGTTACCAATGCATGAATCACTCTGAGCAGGCTATCTCTGTCTAAGAATGGCCATAGTGGGCATATCCACCATAGCTGGTCAAAGGTACTCCAGTCCTAGCCCCTGAGGCTACTGGAGCCTTCTGTGATATCAACAAGATGGATTCAAGAGCATCTCCAAGCAATGCTAAGTCTGAGATCTTGTGGAGAGTGAAAAGTCGTGGTGAGTCTGCCACAGTTCCCACTGTTGCCACTTGGCATGGCAGCAAAAATGATCTTAGGTACTGATAAACTGAACAGGCTACCCCCCTCAAAAAAACACACCTGTTGGAGGAGACTAATGAAATGGTTTCCCCTTAACTTTGGGGGCCCAAAAAAAGGGTAGAGAATTTAGATAGGCTATTAGATAGGCTATTTGCACACAGCTCAGAAAACTTTATATCTGGTAGCATATTGAAGTGTATGTGCTACAGAACTAAATGTTGCCTTCTGCTGTGCTGTCCTCACTTCATGACTCAACTCACAGGGGAAATTATTCTCATTCTCAAACTCTGTTCCCATGAGAGTACTAGTTTGCTGAACACATCACAAAAGAGGAGGATAAAAATAAGCACTGTGCAGAAATAGCTATTTATTATTTTTAGCATACCTATTTGTATGAGTTATTGACAACCAAAATATGCTGGCTACATGCACAATATGTTACTCAGGCAGTTTCTGAAATTTACAAAGACAAGATAAAGAAGGAGAGCAGATCAAAAGAACAGAAACTATGTGGGGGATGATAAGTTTGGTCATCTGTTAGGTTGTCTAGATCTGATATATTGATGTAGATCCCCTAATTACTTTTTCATCTGTTTGAACAAGAAATGGGATTCAATGATTGCTTAAGATTAAGTGGCAAATATGAATAAAAGTGATTTGCTAGGGTGATGAAGGATGATTTGGTCCCAAATTTAGACCAGAGCTCAAACTAGACTGGGTCAGTTTCATCAAGAAGCATCTGATTCTGAGTAGCTACTACTATCACAAGCACCTTTCCTAAAAAGAGCACACTTTGTTCTTTTCACTCAAAAGAAGGCAGCAAATGTATCATCTTATAAAGTTAGGCAATTGTTACTGAGCAAGAGGACAACCTTGTTAGTTTATCCATTTTTATGGTTGACGCAGCAAAAGGCACCACTTACAGTTCATCAGTTATATCTTTCTTTGTGGGTGGGGGAAGTCTTCTCTGCATGTAACAAATTATTTTCCCTAAGCATTTTCCATTACTGATACATAATGGGCAAAATAGGCTATTATGTAGCACTCCATAGTTAATGTGTTTTATCAGGTTGAATTGAGAAACTCTCCCATTGAACAGACACATATTTTGCAACCTAACAATGGGGAACTTTCTAGAATTAGTCTGTGTCTGTGGACCAGGAAAATACTTTATTTTTAAAAGCAATGGGCCATCTCATTTGAAACAGTGCTATTTATATTGATAAAAATTCTTGAAAAATAATAGCGCACACACAGACTTAATGACTTTTTATATGACTAATCTTTGTTTACCATTAATAGCTTGAATAACATGAGATGTCCCCTCTTAATATAAAGAGTTTAAATGCTACTGGCTTGATGTACTTTCAAATATTTTCTGTATTTGTTTTTAAAACTTCCAAATCTACCAGTTCAAGTCCATTTCATTCATTTCCACCCAAAAGGAAAGAGACTGCTGGAATCCTTTCCCCAGGACCCCAACACCCCATATTCACAGCCACCGCAATTCTATTTCAGGTTCTCAGCAACTTCCTATCTCACAGTTCAATGCTAGCATTAGGCTTACTGGTTGGAAGTACTATCCCTCGGGTATAGTATAGTAATATCTACAGTTGACCATGATGGCTTCCAAGGTTGACAATATAGGAACTCTCTTTGCTGGTATATGAGACTGACATACAAAGCAAGGTCCTTGTTTTGAACCCCTCTACCATGAACTTATTTTTTTTTAATGGTTTTAATGGTTTTTATGGTTTTACTCTCTTCTCTATTCTCCTCATGCGCAATATGGAGGACACTCTGAAATATGGGGTTGAGATCCGAAGAATATATAAAGCTAAATAATCAACACTATATGCACACTTTCATGGGAGTAAGCTGCAATCAGGGCTGTCTTAAGCATATGCGGCGCTGGGGTGCAAAGATCCGCCTGGGGCCCCTCCAGTTGCCCAGTCCCAGGTGCGCAGGAGGACGGAGCCGGCCGGCTGCCTCAGCGTCGCGCTGGCTCGGTTGCCCCTGAACTTGACGGGCAGGCTCTTCCCCGGACTCAACTCTCGGGCCCCGGACTCTTGGCCTGGTGCCCCAGAGAGCCTTGGTGTCCCACACCTCTAGCGCCTATGGGTAAGACGGCCCTGGTTGCAATGAACTTCATAGTAAACATGCATAGAATTACACTGTGAGAAAGTTGTGTTGGAAAGAGTGCTTGGATTTACTGAATACACAATCAGGATTTTCTTTTTCTAGCCTTCTTCCCAGCATTTGCTAGCATTTGCTATAGCATTCCCCAAGTAGTATTTTCTTTCCAGATTAATTCAAAGCGACATTTATATTGCTTCTTACTCTGTTAGAAGTTTATCAGAACGTCATTTTACTGACATTTCCTTGAAAACTGTACCATCTGTAAATATTGAAATATTCTTTATGCCGGTGTACCACACAACATAGTTAGCTTTTAAAGAGGCTAGCACACCTATGTCTTTACAGGGGCAAATATCCACATATCCACAGTTTACTGCCTGCAGGAGCATTCCACAAGTTGAATTTTCAATGAAGCTACTACATTAATTTTAGTACATGGCTGTGGCTGTGGGTGAGACTTATTCACTCAATGAAAGTCCATTGGACTTCAATAGGAAATATTTTGAAGTAAAAGATTAACAACACAGGCTATCAAAAGGGCGTGGGGAGAGAGAAAGCTGAGAAAGAGCAGCAGATAAAAGAAAATTAGGAATACATTTTGTGACTAGAACAGTGTTGTGGGTGCGGTGTAGGAATAAGGGGGGGGGGAGTTGTGTTCTCCACCCTTCCTCCCGACATCAGGAATTTATTTTTTGTATGGATGGACAGAAACATTTTATCTACAGAAGGTGAAGTCTGGGTCTAGCCCATTTCATTTTTAAATCCAATTTTTGTTCTTATTTTGTTCCTGGTTTTTCTCAGCAAGTTTTCCAGCGACAGTCTTCATAGTTTAAAATTATGTGTTAGTCTCTTTGAGGACTGCCAAAAAATGGTGAGCTATACATCTAAAATATATTTTAAAATAAAGCAGAAGTTGGAATTGCAGTACTGTATGAGTTTTCTTGAAATGCAGTTGCTAAAACCTGGAGAAAGTAATGCATATTCGTATCCTGACAATAAACTTATTAAAATTTTCTAATTCATTTTTTAAGTTAGAAAATTTATTTCAATAATTTACATGGTATTTCTTTTTACTGCTAATATAAAGGTAGATTTGTAACACCATTGCTTCCATAGTAGAGTGCATTTCTTCTTAAAATATGCATGCAGTTCATCTCAACATGGCACTGATTGTACCATGGGCTATTAAAAAATAACCTACATTCCAGGTGTAAAGTGGTGAGAGCATAGGCCCATTCACAAAACTGGTTCTTGTGGTCTTGGTTCTGTAAAATTTTCAAGAAAAAAGCTCCTCTTTAACTAAGGAATTCAGTATATCATTCAACATGGAAGGAAATGTTTATTACAGTGCCATAATATGTGTTTCAGCAGTCTAATTTTCTGGAGCTCAGTCAGTCTGAGCATGAATTTAAATAATATTTATTAAGTTATATTACACAACTTTGTGAAAAGAAAGGCAGTTAGTAGGAAGTGGAAGAATTCAGTTGTGGTATGCTGAGGTACACCTTTTCTGGAACATCCAAGACCTGGAAACGTCTACGAACTTACTGCTTAGTGCTCTGATATAAACATAGGAAGACTGGATTCTTGCCTTCATTCTGGTTGCTCAGACATATACCAGTCTCAAATACCATCGCCACTTACACACAAGACTTACCTCCAAGCATACATAGAGGTCCAGCCCTAATTTGCCCTTGGCCAGAAGGTCAACTGCACCACAGTTCATCTGACTTTCTTCCATCAGACAGGATGAGGTGAATATTCAACCTGGTCTCAGTATTTCTCAATTTTAGACACTGGCAACATCCAATCAGCTGCATAATATTTAGAGCAATTCTGGGAAGAAGCTCATTCATATTTATTTTACTTCATTGTACTTCAACATCTTTGTGTCACTTATAATAATGTTTCAATTTCAAGATTGCATCTTGTGGAGAGACAGGCTTTAGCTTCAGGGAGGGGGAAAGGGCTGTGACAAAGAGAAGGAAAGTGCTCCAGAGGTCTGAGTAATGCATTTATTTTTCAAGCCATTTTCTCATCAAGTTCCATTTACACAAGAGAAAACCCTTTAATTACAAGATCCTTAATTTAGCCATGAAATTTCATAAGGAAAATGATTAATTACTTCCAGCAATCATTACAAATCATCATGTCTCTTTATTTAAACAGAAAAGCAAAAGGCACCCTATGAATAAAACATACAGGGGGGGGGGTAATAATTTAGTTTTAAATATAAAGTCAATGTTGAAGCATTTCTCTAAGTAGATTAATATATTTTTAACATTGTATAACTAATAATTATGCAATTATTCTGTAGCTCCTCAGTTTGATTAATTGCAAGCTTATGATTGTAGGGGGAAATTTACATGATCATATCTCATGAATTGAATGCCATTGCAGCAAAAGATTTCAGGATTGTGGCCCTTCGTGGATTATGTCAAGTGATGTATGAGTCTTCCTGCCATTGCAGCAAGAAAACCATTTTGAATGTTCGAGTGTTCATGTCAAATGTTCAAAAATGGCAAGGGTTCTTCTTTTTCTTTAAGGGTTTGAACTGAACATTAGAAAAGCCCAAATGGGTGAGGGGGAGTGGTCATTTTCTTCTTCTAGCTCACATCCTTCTCACTGTAGAAGAAGAAGGGAGCAATGATGCATTGGAAGGGAAACACATGAGCGTAGCTCCATAACTTTCCCCACCGAGAGCAAGAGCAATGACATTATCTGCCAGTATGCCAGTATGACTGACCTTCCTTGCAAGTGGGTGAGATGGCTCTGAAGCTTAAGAACATAGGAGGAGCTTGCTGGATCAGGCCATTGGCCCATCTGGTCCAGCATGCTGTTCTCACAGCAGCTAACTAGATGCCTGTGGGAAGCACAGATGCCTATGGGAAGCTTGAATTTATGATGGATTAGCAAGTGGAAGGCAGAGAATTAGGAAAATAATTATTTTTATTTCATTTCATACCTACTTCATGATAGCACTTTAAAAAGTAACATTTTGTTGCAATATTGTATACTTGATCAACACTGCTATCTCATCTTTTGGACTCTCTTAGTGGTGATACTGTAGTTTCACCCTCAAAGTGTGGTTAAGCAAGGGAGGGCTTCCTTGCTACTTGCATAGAAAAAGACATAGAAGACCCAAATCACTTCTGGCCTTCTGTTGTATCCTTTAGTCTTCAGGGTTGGCCCATTTTCTCATTTGGGCATACTCAATGTTCTGTTTGGTTGGTTTTATTAGTGTTTGACTTGCTTTCAATGCTGTGGTTTGTTTTATATTTGCTACTGTCAAATGCCTTAAACCTTTGGTAATAAGGTTACAATAAACAAACAAATAAAGACAACTTTTTAGAAAGGAAAGTAAGGCATTGGACAGAATAACTTATAAAGGGAGGCTGAGTAGTGGCAGGGGCAGAGTCTAAACTCATTTAAATTCAGGCACAAGGTCTGGTCCCAACCTTACATGGAACCAAACCTTTTGAGCAGGTCTTTCTTTTGAATGGGTGAAGAGGACAGTGGGGCTGTATGTGCAAGGCCTACCCCAAACAAACCCTTCCCTGCCAGATCTGACTTTTCAGCTGAAGAAGCTTAAAATCATTCTTCAGACCTTTGCACTGAACTCTCAAACCTCTTTGGTAGGGACAGGGATGTTGGGTTGGAAGTTGTGTGCCCAGCCTTGTGATTGTCTTTATGTGTTCAAATCATACACCAGAAGAGGGTTGTTGTGTTGCTTCCGAGAATCATTCTCAATGAGTGCACCCCACGGTTTTGCACAGCACTTTAGCCATTTCCAACCGTTGTCCCCATATGTAATGTAAACATGAAGAGTGAAGAAAAGGACTACACAAAATAGTCCTTCCCTTAGCCCACTACTGGCACACTGGCCCCACCGTCATTCCTCTAAGCAGTAGACAGGTCTGAAAATGGCATCTGTCTACACATGGGTAGAATCAGATAAACCTGGGTAGATATTCCACATAGTTGGGAGCCCTACACACAGGAGTCTGTGGATAGGGCTGCTGGAAGGACCAGTGGGGCATGGCAATATTGAATGTGGAGCAAGAGCATATGGTGATGAGGGTGGCACTTCTCTGTGTAACCCTGCAATCTGCCTACCATATGAATGGTGGCACAAATGGAAAAGGATTATAGTGGTATGCACCAACATGGTCTGTGCTCACTGTGAATATGTGTGGCAATATTCTATGGAGAATTCAGTAATAGGACTTGAATTCTCCATTGATCCAGTTACTACATCATCAAAAAAGCCACAGTGAGAGAGAGAAGAGAGAGAGAGAGAGAGAGAGAGAGAGAGAGAGAGAGAGAGAGAGAGAGAAGATGCATGGAGTACTGACATTTCAAATTCAAAGGGAAGGGCAGAGAACTGCAATATTTCAATGTGCAGGTCATGATATATGCACATTCATTTTGCTACAGTTATGGGCTCTGGAGATGTTGCTTGCCTATCCTGCTTGTCCCCAAAAGAAATTGAGATTTTTGCACTATTTGTTCCTCAGCCTGCTAGTCAAGTCTAATACCACTGCTCTCCCTTTTCTGCTGCACTTCTGCCTTTCCAAAGCCAAAAAAGGAGGAAGTGAAGGAGGCAACAGAAAGATCCCACAAAAAAATAACAGGCCTTTTGAGGCATCTCACCAGCTGAAAATGATGGATGGAACATTTCCCCCCTCTCACCGCCACATTACAAATATCAGAAGTACATTTTCTTACTGGGGATCAAAGAGCTTGACTACGAACACCATAATTCCTAGCAGTAAATGTTGTTGCAGGTGTCATCTGCAGCCAATAAAAGGCTCACAGCACCTCTTCCATGGTAGCTAATAACACATGTAACATCATTTCATGCTGGAGATTATGAGGATTGCAGTCAACATCCCAATATCCCCTGCAGGGCAAAAAAGGAAATATTTATCACCCAAAAGCATGTGTTATACATTGGAGGTTCCATGGCCCCTCTCTTGGGTTGAAGGAACCTTCTACTATCTGATATGCCTTACAAAAAGATGGACATTTTCCCCTTGGTGATGCTGGGAGGGGTGCTGAGAAGCAGCAGTGGGCTGTTGCCAACCCTAGTTTGAGGAAGGACCTGCTTAAACGTGTGCTTATGCTGATCTCAAATCAGGACTAGTCCATTATATGGGTGCTCACATTTTGAGGACCTCAGTTTTGATTACTCGCCTATCCCCATTGCTTTTCCTTTGTAATAATAACATTTTGCAACTACTGGTGCATTTCAATAATTTCAAAAGTAGGGCTCATAAAACTGTTTTAGTATGCAGTTTTATGTTGATTTCAGATAAGCAGTATTCTGTGAGTAAAATATTACATTCTTCAAATCCATAAACTTCAGAACAAATTTACTAAGTGGCCACTAGTATATAAGGTTACATGCCAAAACTTGTAACATGTCAACATGTATTTTTCTCCCCTAAGCTCTTATAATTAATTCATCATCAGAGTAGCTTGGGGGGGTGGGTCTTATTCAGTTCCACTTTATAAAACTGTGTTACCAGAAAATTATACTCTGTGCTTCTGTTTATTTAAAGAATATCACAGCTGAATTTACAAGCAAAGTAGTTAAAGGAAAGCCTTTGGGGGAATAGTAAATTAAAAATGAAAGCACAATGAGTAGAATATGGAATTTACAACCAGAAAATCTCATAAAGGAGCACACATTTCGAGATTTATATAAATCAAGCACAAATTCTGTAAATTCTTACAGCATAATGAACCAATGATAATTGAATAAAAAGCTAGTAAGCCATATTCATATAAAAGTGCATGACAGCTTTGTCCTTTGTTCCGTATAGGAGGCTCCAAAATAAATGAGTAAATCTGAGCAAAGGAAAACAGCAACTGAACACAAAGTTGGCAACTACTTGTGCAGTACTGATCCAGTACTGTACTGTATACAGTACTGTATTCACATGACTCTCATGTGAATAGACTGCACATTCCAGTGTGCACAAATGCTCACCTGCTAGCAATGGAATGTATCTTTGAATTCATAATCAAATGAGGAACCCCACCCACATTCTGCCACAACTATGTGCAAATACCTTATTAAGAGCAGAACTTTATTGGGGCAGTTATCCCTTGAAATCTATCAACCAACTTCAGTGGCAAAAGATTCAGGATTTGATCTCATTTAGAAATGCTATACCTAGCTGAAGCTAAACCCATTAATAATAATACTATTAAAAATGGGTTAAGGTTTTCTGCTCAATTGACTCCTCTTTTTGCTGTGGCCACAGAAAAAGGATTCATGTCAGCCCAGAAGAATATGTCTCACATTGGATTTTTAAGAAACAAAGTTATTTAATGGTAAAGAGTGCCTTGATCGCTAGCCATCACAAGGCTCATCCACACTAATTTTATTCCGTGCTTTCTAGGCGCAGGCCTTCCCTTTTCCAGTCTGTGTCTAAGCACTTTGATTTTTGGCAATGCATGAAAAACTTGAATTGCTGTTTGTCTGTGTTAAAGAGTAGGGGATGCTTTAGCAATTTGATCTTGGTGAATTCCCAACTACTTCACTTGGATTAATGTGCAGAACAAAATCTGCCCACCAGATTTTAGACTTTTTCAAATGTGGGAGCACATTCCCTGGAAATTTTAAATGAATGGCAATATCCCTTTAAATATATATTTTGAGAGGAAACATGCACTAAAAAAATAAACATTTTAAAACATTCTTAAATGCATACTTCAAGGGATTTCCTTTTAAAATTACGAATTATGCAGAAAATGAATAAAATTATTGAGGGAGGACTGGGAAATGTCACATGAACTGGAAGCAGAGATATTCACTCATTCTCGAATGAGATATAGATGTGTTAAAGTAACAGGCTTCTGCAGGTTGAGTGAACTGTGCAGACCATGCAACTCAGATAAGAAAGGGAAAAGGGGAGGGAGTATGCAAAGATATTTACATACATTATCAAGGGAAATTAAAACGTGGAAAGCAGAGAGGGGAATACTCTTAGTTACTTCTTGTCTATGACATCTACTTCTGATATTTCTTCTTCTCAGGTCTTTACTGAAGCAATTCCCCCCCCCCCCAGTTTCTTTAACAGCTCAGGCTGATTCTCCCCTTAGATGTACTTGGGCAACACTTTGAGGACACTGACAAGTACAGAGAATGTTACTGGCACAAGAAACATGTTGTGACAGCAGCTGCCTTTAGGGCAACTTTGATGTGTGGCTTATGCGTTTTATCCTCCCTCCTTCTCCTTTTGTCAGGCATGGTTAGACCATAGCTCGGTTTTTCCACCATCCACAGATTCTTGTACGACTGGGCACACCCGACTTTGCACACATCTCATTTGAGTGTACTGTCAGCTTGGCACCATACAAGACCCGACTTTAGCCCCTGATTTTGCTAGCTGGCACCCATTTCATGAAAAAAACAATTCCAACTTTAACTGTGGCCACAGAGCTTCAAATGCAAAGTGGCTTAACAATCAAACTTCCCCCCTCCCCGCAAAGAACTCTGAATAAACTGTAGCTCTCTGAGGGAAATAGGGGTGTTCTACCAATTCTCATTAGCAAACTGCAGCTTAGCAAACTACAGCTCCCATAATTCTTTTGGGTAAACCATGACTGTTTGAAGTGGTATTTTAGTGCTTTAAATATATAGTCTGAATGTGGATTTTACTTGTCTGCACTAAATCTTTTGTACACTTGCACTCAGGCTTCTCGACTGATACTTTGGCAGTTATAACAGCCATGCATACACAGGGATACCAGCCTCACCATAGCCCTCACTTTCAACAGTAGAGAAAGTGGGTAGATATCCAAGGCAAAGTGAGGGGGTGTTCTGTATGGGTTTGACTTAAATAGTCTGAGTACCTTTATGCTAGGATACATGAAGATGAAGGGGGTGAGGGGGAAAATTCAACCCCATTCAAAGACAGAAGAGGTTTTTTTTGGGTTTTTTTGCAGAACAGATAACCTGTTTCAATCTTCTGCTGTGCCTTTTTCTTTTTCTTTTGCAAAATCCCCCTTTTGAACTGTGAGATTCTCCATTTACTCTCTTAGAAATTGTTTAATTTTTAAGTTGAAAAATCATGAGAACTCCTAATTCAAGCCAGGGTGTATCATCTAATCTTTCAAAAAGAACTTGGGTTTGATCAAAAGGGATTAGCAAAGGGGTAAAAAAAGGTTTAAAAAGTGCAAAAGTATAAAAAAGTATTGTCGAGATTTTGCAGTTAAACTCATTGGAAAAGGAATATCATAAAAAGTTTTCATACCAAAAGTAGGTCTGGTCTTGTTTGGAAATTGCTGTTAGATCAAAAGATCATAAAACATTCTGGAAGGTGGTTAATGAAGGTCTCGGTGATTACTGTAACCCTTTAGCCTCCAATGTATCCAATTCCAAATGTGTGCAGGATTTTTATAACATACTTAATAGAATATCATCTGGTCAGGGCACTAAAGCTTTAAATCTTAACTAGTGATCTTTCCCTTCTTGAACTGTAGCCTCCTATATCATTTGATGTGGTAGGAACATGATATATCATTACAGCTTTCCTGTAATAAGGCACGGGGGTGGGGGGCAATGGGCTACCTAGTCAAGTGCAAAATAATTCATCCAAAACATCTGTAGGGTGGCAGGTTGGCAAACACTGCGTTAGGAATTTTGGCCATGCGACTGAGCCTCCACATTGGAACTAGGAATTGAAAGAAAGAGCTAAATAATGACAAGTTTTCCTCCTCGGGCTAATAGAACAAAAAAGCCTCATGCATCCATTGGCCACCCGTGGCTCTTGTTCAGGTATTCTGCCCTGTGTCCTGCTAATTCAAATTTCCAGAGATGCCGATGAATGTGCATCAGTGAGAAAGACAGGAACAGGGCTCATTCCATCGGCTTTGCTGAAAGCTCCTGCCCTTGAACTGGGCCAGCTGGTCATTATGAGAGCAACTGTTTAAGAAATGGCGCCTGAGTTTGATTTCCCTGCCCTCTTCCCTCCTCATCCTTTCCCCCCTTGTGTGTCATTCTTTTTAAAAAGATTGTTAAGCCTGCAGGCAAGGACTGTCTTATTTTAATTGATTTTATGGTAAGTTTTTTCACTAAAGAACAAGGTACAAATACTACAAGCGAGACTTATTTCACTTGCCTATGATGGCTAGCCTTTTATGATATGGGGAACAGGTCAGAAGTAGCTAAGCAAATTCATTTTGCTCCGGATGCTTGTTTTGCCTTAGAATTTGCAACCTTAATAATTGAGTTTATTCCAAAGACTGTTTGGCACTGACTCACTTTCTGAAAGCTTTATTCCAATGTGCTGCACTTATTGCCAAACTTTTGGCATTAGGCAGGAAAGCCAAACACCTATTGGAATGCCAAATCTGGTGGTACAAATAGTACATTTGGTTTCTATGGGGCAGGAAAAAAATATTTAAGCTTTAAAAGGGGGTGGAAATTGAGTTTATTACTAAAATCAAGCTTGCTTTTTAAATGCAGCAGTTTGGTATACTAAAATTCTGGTGCACCTATGAAGACATAAGTATTCCAATGTTGAAAATATTATATGATTTTTTTTATGCTCAGAATTTGTTATAGTGTTAAAATATAAGGGCCATAAGTGTGGGAATTAAAAGCAACAACACAACTACAGTCATCATAAGATGTTTTTAGGAGCACTTCCTTTATCTTGTAGATCACAAAAACTGGAGAGTTTCCAGCAGGAATGAGTGTCTATTAACTTCCATTTAATTTCTGGCTTAAAGTAAATCATATTTCAGGGAACAGATTTCCAAAGAACTGTTTGCCCGAACAGTCCCAACTAATTGCGACCAGTTCAAATACTTGGTGTCAGAAAGTGATCCAATTACAGAGTTATCCTGGGCATTACTTTGTTGGAATGCAGCCACAGCCTGCTAAATTGGTGTTTAAGGAATGCCCAAAGGGATATTTATGCAAACAGATCTGTCGGTTTTTTGGCCAGATAAGTCAGCACCCTGGTATGTAAGGATTAAATTCAATCATGGCCTGACAAATTCCTTTTAAAGGTAGGTTTGATTTGAAAGGAGCCTTAATTTTGTTGAGATTTGAACAAATTCCCTCTGTAATTTTAGATCTTACTGAAATGAGTCTTTTACCTCAGGGTTATTTATTTATTTGTGATCAGGAGATGGTTGAAAGCCATCTGTGGTATATATTCCAGCATGGAGAATATTTTGGAATAAGTTGCTGTAGAAAAACTGGAGACATTGTCAAACCAGAAGAAAATTAAGTTTCTTTTGGCTATTGAGAACAAGAGATGATGCAAACTGCAACCAACAAATGGACTCACACATACAGGGCTATAATCTGGATACTGGCTGTTGAATAACAATTGGACATAACTATCTACCTTTATACAGCATGCACTCTCAGTTGCTTTATTCTATGCATTATTTTAAAGCTGTGCTTTTCTTTTGCCTTTTTCTTCTGTCTAACTACTTACATAAATAAAACTATTTATTTATTTATTATTAAATTTGTATACCACCTTTCATCTATAGACCTCATGGCAGTTCACAATCTAAAATTATAATATAAAAACACAAAAGATATTATAACCAAGGAAGAAAAACAAACCAATGATAATAATAATACAACGTGTAGTAATATCACTAGTTGTAATTGACTACTGTAATTTGCTCGATGTAGAACCAGCCTTGAAGATGGTCTTGAAGAATGTTGTAGAATGTAGCTGGGAAAGCATTCAGTTAAACAGAACCATATAACTTTGATTCTTCAGAAAGTCCCTAGGCTGCCTCTTTGTGACTGAGCCCAGCATGGGGTGTTGATTTTGATGTACAAAGTCTTGAACAACTTGGGACTCAGTTACTTGAAGGATCATTTCACCCTGTCTCTGCAAGATGGAACACTGAGATTTCAGGACAGACATTCTTATATTGCCAGCAAGTATAGCCTTTTTCACAGTGATGTGGGATACGGTCTTCTTCTCTGTGGTGGCGCTACAGTTGTGGAACTATCTCCTGCTAATGATGTTTCAGCATCTGCTCAAGATTCACCTTTTCACCCAGGCATTATCTGAGGGAGTACTGTAAGCTTGGGATACTTCTTTTATGTCTGATGCTGAACCCCTGAATTGCTGGAATGAGAGAATACAGTGGTACCTTGGGTTAAGTACTTAATTCGTTCTACAGGTCCGTTCTTAACCTGAAGCTGTTCTTAACCTGAAGCACCACTTTAGTTAATGGGGCCTCCTGCTGCCGCTGCACCGCTGGAGCACAATTTCTGTTCTTATCCTGAAGCACTATTTCTGGGTTAGCAGAATCTGTAACCTGAAGCGTATGTAACCTGAGGTACCACTGTAATTTATTGATTATTTTGATTTCGTTTTGTTTTAGAAATGTTAAAATGGTTATGCTGTTGGTGAGAATTTGTGTTTGAGTGGATTATTGTGTACACTTGAATGCTATGGGATGAATGCCAGGCTAAAAGGATAAGAACAAACCACTTTTCATGACAGAAAACTATGTCTATTATAAGAGAAAGTGGAGAGAAAAGTTAATAGAGAGGTTTGCAATCAGGGCATTAATATACAAACGACACTTGGCTTAAGGGGAAGTGCTTGATTGATGTAAATATTAATGTTTGCTACACTTTCAGTGGTTGCCAGTCATGTTTCACTGCCTCTTACAATTCACAGTCAAATTTCATTTCTTTGAATCAGGGACGACTTTAAAAGCACTGACACCATTGTTACAGACCAGATACTCGCCAAAGCATAATTGTTATAAAGAAGATAATTACACAATTTATATTCTTTTTGGATCCAAATTATTAGGTGCTCTGAGGTAAACCATGATGAATTTCTAGCAGCCAGACGGGCGTCACAAGCATAGCAGACAAGAAATGCCCAAGGTTATCTTCAAATGAAGTTATATTAGAATTGTGTCCAATATTCTCTATTACAAGGTGAAGATGCTCACAGCAAATACAAAATAATGATTTCTTTTCTTCCACCACCTTTTTTTTTTATTCTGGCTCTGCTGTTTTGTATCCAATATGTAATGCAATTTATACTTACTTTTAGTCCACAAAAGTTATTTGTGAGAATAGTAACCCTAGATCATTCATTTTCAAAGCTCTGAGCCCCATAATTTGACAAGAAAAGGACTCCGTAGAAATCTGTTTTGTAATGTGACAATTGTTAAGAAGTTTGTCCTTTTAAAAAATCGGAGTGTAAAATGAAAAGCTGGGTGCACAAAGTAAAATAAATAAAAGCAAATTGTAGGGTGGAATCCACATGGTCCCCCCCCCCCCCCGCAGATGAAAAGCCTTTTGATTTTGCAAACACCTCTGCTAATGGAAGGAGGCGATATTCACTAATTCCCACTTCCTCTGCAACCCTCAACCCCAAAAATCTTCAGAGGGTTGGGGGACTGTTCAGAACATCACTGAAAGTGGTTTAAAGTATCAAAAAGTGCATAGTTAAACGATGGAATTCAATTCTACAAGAGGTAGCGATGGCCACCAACTTTAATGGTTTCAAAAGAAAATTAGATAAATTTATGGATGATGGTATGGGAGTTCAGGATTGGGTGAAAATGTAAGAGATTCAAGGCATTTTAGGTCACGTGCAATTTCATCTTTTCTAGTCACAAAATGGCTTTTTAAAGGAATAACAAAAGTTCCTGCCAATGGAAATGGGAGAAACCTAGAATGGGAGGGGAATTCAAGAGGTTCACATTCCAGAACAGATTCATCTGTACTTTTTGGGCCAATGTACAAATTGAACTATGGTGCACTTCTGGA
The DNA here is from genome assembly GCF_964234715.1 of Podarcis melisellensis. NCBI lineage: Eukaryota > Metazoa > Chordata > Lepidosauria > Squamata > Lacertidae > Podarcis > Podarcis melisellensis. Next base: position 31,873,028 of record NC_138541.1, read on the forward strand.
ATTTGCACCTCCCTGAATCTTCAATGACATGATCCAAGGCATCTTAAGCTTCCTTCGCTCCCTCCCTTTCCATCTCACAGGTGCTACCCATGGGGCAGCTAGGAATTGCTACTCAAGCCACAAATGGGCAGGGGCGTAGGAAGGGGGGTAGGGGCGGTCCGACCCAGGAGTCATCCCTGAGGGGGGGTGACAAAATCCCCCTAGGGCAGATCGCTGAGCTGCCGCCCTGGGCGACAATCACCTCACCATTTGCATCCCCAGAATGGCGATTGCCACGTCGATCGCCCACCATGATCAAGATGTTAGGTGATTGGCAGGTGGATGGCCCACAAGGGTTAGGTGATACCAGGATCTGGCCCACTGACTGGATCCAGTTCCTCACCCCTGTGGTACTGGGAAGAAGGAAGGTGGCCACCAAGGAACCTCTCACAGAGCAGACTGCATCCTGTGCCCTCACTACACCTGAATAATATTTTGTCACACATGAAAGAAAGAAGAAAAATGTGGTTGTGCTATTGGTTCATGTCTTTGAATAAATTCCTTCATGATTTTAAATAAGCATGGGGTGAAATTATTCAGGAAAAAGACTTATTTTCTGTCCTAGCATTATGCAGTTGTTTGCCTTGTTGCACAATAATAAAGCAGTGTTTATTTACCAGAAAAAAACCAGCAGCATCTTTTCCTACAGATGCTACCTTGGAGAGCTAAGCCTTTGCTCAGCAACTGGCAAAGAGCTTGTTTTGCATTTGTTTTTTCATTGTGCTTTTTTGGTACATTTTTAATTAAAAACTAGTAATAAAAAGGCAGGCTTGTGTAAAGGCCAAACAAATGCACTAACTAAATTCCTGAAAATGTTTTGGGGTTTTTGGTTTTTTTAAAAAAATAGCTTCTGTCAATGTGTATGATGTTAGTCTTCTTTACACATAATCTTAAACTATGGCTTGCTCAAGAAGCCATGACTTAACTACAAGTTGCCCACCAAGTAAACCTACTATGTCTCACTTCTCCAATGTTTTGTTTCCATTCTGCTCTTGCTCTGTGCCTTTGCTTGGTGAACATGCAATGGGATGGTCAAGAGAACCATGGTTCAGGGAGAGTGTGAGAGGCTGTCAACACATATATCTGACTGAACAGGTAATATTTAGGGCTGTATACAGCAGCCAGTGGCGTAGCAAGGTCAGGTGGTACTCGGCACGGAAAATTTATTGTCAACCCCCCCCCCCACATTGAAATCTAGTTGGCCTCCCAAGAGACTGTGATCTACTCACAGTATAAAAAGACTACCTGTGATCTAACCATTGTCATTGCCAGGAGTTGCTGAGCTTTTTTCAGGGAAGGATTGACCAAAGTTGTTGAGCTTTGTTTAGTGGAGGGTTCCCTCCACCCATTGCTTGTTTGCTCACCTGCCTCCTTCACGTCCTCTCCCTGTGTGCCTGCATGACTCCTCCAGCAGCCCTCCAGGGCTCTCAAAATGAAGGGGGAATGCCACAACTCCCCCCCCCCGACGTATCGGGGTAGGCGGGAGTTGCAGGTGGGTGGCACACCAAATGGCACCCCCCTCAGAGATAATACCCGGGGCGGGCCCCTGACGGCAGCACCCCCATAACCTGGGGACCCAATCCCCTGCAAGGAAGGCTCTTGCAAATACCAATCTCATGACCCCTCCAGATGGCCCCATGTGATGCAGAGTGATATAGAGCTGTTACAGTCCAACTGAGCAGAACCTGGATGTTGAATCAGCCTGAACCAGTTTGGGATTCAACTACCCACTGCACAGGCAAGTAATTTCTGAATGTGAAAGAATTAGGTCACTGACTGATTATTTCTGCTTTCTGTATGAAAGTTTTTGAAAAGCAGCAATTGAAGTCAAATTTCAAAAGCAAAATTAGGAAGAAAAAATATATGTTACACTGAAATTCAGTACATTTGCCATATTTTGATATATTTTTATTTTTTCAAATAAAGCATGTCAGCTCCTTCTCAGTAGAAGGAACAGACATATTCAAAGAGATAATAAACAGGAACATGGATTTAGAGACTTGCAAATTTCACTCAAAATACCAGTTGGTAGGATTCAATCTGGGAGGAAATGCAGAGTGCAATTGATAGGTGACAGGTTTTTAAATGCTTTATTTTTATATTCTCTCACAGAGTATAACACTTAACTTTAAATGTGTTAGAGATGAAATTATTCTCTATCCCTTTCTCTCTTCTCTCTCATACACATACTTTATGATTGCTATAAATCAACATGGGGTATCTTATAGAAGAGAGCCTACTTTGCACAAGAGTTGTTTTCAACTTCAAAGGAGATCATTTGGCTTTTAGTTTTAAAAGCTTTGTTATAAAGTTCAGGCAACAATTAACAAAACACATAGATGCCATGACAATAAATTTTCTTTCCTTATTGGAGGGGAATAACTTTCCAAGCAAAAGAGCTGCTCCACTGCCAGTCCCAAGTCCTCCATGTAATAAAAACACACACAGATTTATTTTCCCCAGGGACCTGACCCAAGCACATTGTGATGCTAGTCTTCCACATATTAAGAAGACATTTAACTGAATTAAAGTATACCGTACAATCTGGCTGTATAAAATTTCAACAATAAGCAGCAGACTGTTTAATCTTCATATAGGCAAATAATGAAATACAAAATGTGTACCAGAGCCACAGACAGGCACTACAGTGATAGAGATATAAGAATTAATTGAATGAAATCATCAGATGACAACTCTTTGATTGCAAGCCCCTTTTTATTATTTCCAAACAATATTTGAATTAATGACCTTATTTTCAGAGGTATCCTGGATTTCCCTTTTCTACAATATTCTTCTGAATCTCTGAATAGTGCAAGATTCCAAGGGTTCCGGGCACTTACCCAGGGTCTGTTGTTCCTTTTGGAATGAGGCTCAGCGGAAACTGTGGTGTCTATGATATATGGTTTATTTAGACATCTATATAGCCTGAGCCTATGAGGGAGCATCCAAAAGGATCTTCCTTCTTCCATAGCCACAACATTGGATTCAAACAAAAATCAAACATAGCTCTGTCTTTCTCTCTCCAGCTTGCTGCTTTTCCTCTAGTAATAATAATATAATAATAATTTATTATATATCCCCCGCCAATCTGGCTGGGTTTCACCAGCCACTCTGGGTGGCTTCCAACAAAGATTAAAAATACATTAAAATGTCACACATTAAAAACTTCCCTGAACAGGGCTGCCTTCAGATGTCTTCTAAATGTCAGATAGTTGTTTATTTCTTTGACATCTGATGGGAGGGCATTCCACAGGGTGGGCACCACTACTGAGAAGTCCCTCTGCCTGGTTCCCTGTAACTTTGCTTTTTGCAGTGAGGAAACCACCAGAAGGCCCTCAGTACTGGACCTCAGTGTCCGGGTTGAACAGTGGGGGTGGAGACACTCCTCCAGGTATACTGGGCTAAGGCTGTTTAGGGCTTTAAAGGTCAGCACCAACACTTTGAATTGTGCTAGGAAATGTACTGGGAGCCAATGTAGGTCTTTCAAGACCGGTGCTATGTGGTCTCGGTGGCCGCTCCCAGTCACCAGTCTAGCTGCCGCATTTTGGATTACTTGTCGTTTCTGAGTCACTTTCTAGCTCACATCACTGCAACTATCCATTGGTCATCTTGCACAGAACCTGTTGATTAGATTTCAACACATGCTGGATCCAGGGTTTAGAAGGGTATTGGTATACAACCTACTTCCCAGTCCCAAACTCCCAATACTTATGTTCTGAATTAATTTTAGTAAACAAGATTCCCTAATCGGATTGTTATTTCCTTGTTTAAATCAGGGTTAGCCTATGCTGTGGACCCCAACTCCTGTCAGCACCAGTCAGTGTGGACTGAGGAATTAAGGCATTTAGAACCCAAAATATCTGGGAGGGGCCATGTTGACTACCCCTGGTTTAGAAACATGAGTATTAGATTTCTATGTGTACTGGGTTTCCACGTCAATTACTCTTTCACAATGATGTAGATTTTATTTAAGATGAGTCTATATACATGGAACTTCCAAAAGTACAATATATGAGCTCAAGAAGAGTCTTGTCTGATGAGAGTAAAAGACCACCTGGTGCAGCATCCTCTTCTCATGGAAGCCAACCAGATGGGAAGGGCACAAGTAGGATGCAACTGCAACAACACTCTACCTGTTCTTTTGTGAACTATAGCCTGTAGGAAATAAATTTGACTGACTAGCTGGCTCACCTACTGATGTCTCCCACAACTGATATTTAGAGACACAAAACTTATAATGGAGGGGCAGATGCACACTTACAAGGGAATGAACTATGTGATGTTGTCTCTTGCTTTGAAATAAATGAAGTCGTCTACATATTCATTTCCTCCATATGTGCACTTGAATGAATATGGAGGTCCAGGTCAGAGCCAATAACTTTTTGAATCAATGAGTATTTCAGCCTAATCCACAAGGGGACAATCCCAGAACTCTAGTTTGTTTAAAAGTAATTCCATTCTGGGCAATTTAATTTAAATTTCCTTATTTCTCACAGTTGTTTGGATCTAGTACACATGATGCGGCTCTAGACTTCTTATCTGTAAGAGTGATAAGTAGCACATTTAAAAAGTAGAAGCAGAAGTATTCCGTTTCCTTTTAAATGCTAGGTGTATTCACAAGGAATGATGAGAATATATTGTAGTTCATAGCCAAGTATAATGCCATGTCTTGGGGACACAGGTGTAAAGACAAAGGCCGTTATTGTTACTGACAGCTGTCTTCTCTTTGAAATTTGGCTGTGATTCTGATTTAGTTTGAAGAAGTGACTGATAGTGTGATTCTCACCCCCCCACCCCCAATAATTGGATGAATATAGGGAAAGTGACATAAAAATCAAAATGTACATACCTCTGTAGCATAGGAGGTATGGCACTGACTTGGTACTTCATTTAATACTTTCTATTTTATCTATTCATCTGTTTGTCTTCTCCCTATCTTCTAAAAGTTTTTGTTCTGATAAGAGCATGGGACTAGGTAATCTGGACTAGATTACCTTTGGAGTCACTTCCAACACTACAATTATATGATCCTAATGTGAAATCAAGCAGATCTTGTTTTCAAATCAATGAAAGGTGTTAGGGCTTCCTTTGTGTTGATGTAGGCTGAGGAAGCATTTAATCGTAACAGAACATCTAGAGATGACCACAAGCATACTATGTATATGTGTGCTGGTTTCTTTTCCCAGAAGGCTGTGACATGCAAGATGTCTATTGTTATTAACATCTTGCTGTAACTCCTCCATCTGTTAATCTTCTTCAGTTTGACATAGCAGGTTATTTGTAACTGAAGGCAAGAAATTTTTTTTTTAAAAAAAATCTTTCTAATAACCTTCTGCAAACACTATTCTTATTATTTCCTTTTGAGAGGAAAAAATGTAAGCCTTTATGCAGCGCACCTTTATTTGACCTTTCAAACAGGGTTGAGGGTGCGGAAAGTCTGTAATGTATTCTCTATGGCATTTTGCATTTAGCATTTCCCAAAGAGAATGTTCTGAAATGAGGCAACGATTATTGTTTGTGAGATTCATCTTAAAAATAATAACAGTGGGATGTCATCAACCCAGTGGGATATGTTAGAAGGCTAGTTGTTGTTGTTATTGTTGTTGTTGTTGTTTAGTCATTTAGTTGTGTCTGACTCTTCGTGACCCCATGGACCAGAGCACGCCAGGCACTTCTGTCTTCAGAAGGCTAGTAGGGCATGATAAAAAATCATGCAACAAAGATCAGGTTAGTGCATTTTAAAACCCACTCTTGTAGAGGTGTGACCTTGATGAATGTGGGGTGCTATTCAGTGGAGGGACTTTTGTGTTAAAGATATAAATGTTTAATGTACATAAATGTGTGTTTGAACGCATTGTATTTTAAATGCTTGTAAAGAGAGGTTTACATTAGGCAGGAGCTTTCACTATATCTTATATGGTAAACCTAAGCAAATACTGTCAGCAGAATGTTCTGTCATAGAACTGGAGTACCAGAGTCTGTTAGTGAATGGTAGAAATTAATAAATGATTAAAAAAGTGGGCATATTCATACCATTTATACCCAATAATGCTGCAAAATGTGTGATGATGAATCACTGGCGCATAGCTATTTCAGGTGCCTTGAGACACATGTCCAAACACAAAGGGGAAATGATCACAGGTGAGCTCTGCATCAGTGATTAGAACATCATTAGAAAATTAACAAGTAAGTGAAAATGAGCAATTTTCACATCTCACATTATTCATGCTAATAACGTAGAATCAAAATGCACCCATAAAGATTGTGTCTTTAAACAACCTACAAGTGCCACACACCTGAATTCAGAAAGCAGATGAGATTTAGTTCCTGCAATGCTTTTTGAAGTGACATTCCAAATCTTACTGAGAAGTATGACTTTCCTTAATGCATTTCCGATGACAAGAATACAGACAAAGAGACTCGGCTTCTTTGTAAAAGAATGCAGTATTCTAGAAACCATCTAGAATGTTGAAAATGAAGCAGACCAGGGACTTTGATAGTTATAGGTACTTTACGTTTAGCAGAATGATTTTAGCTGTGACAGTGGCTGAGGAAACCCAGCCAGATGGGTGGGGTATAAATAATAAAATTGTTGCTGTTGTTGTTATGACACAATTAGTTGCTGAATATTAGCTGTTAGCAGTTAAGAGAACAAAATTCTCATTGAAACCACTTACTCATCTTTCCTTATAAGTGAAAATATTAAAGGAGGAAAGGAAAAGAAAAGATCATAATAACTGTGCATTTATTTATATATTTTTAAAATATACCTTATTTAACATTTTAACAGAACAAAAACCATAAAAACACTACAAAACAAATGGAAGTGACAAAGTGGTAATGATGATTCCATATTCATTACTAAATAATGCTGCTAATAAGACTAAAATATCCACATTTTAAGTAACATAATTAAGGAACGATACATCTATCAGAACAATGCGCTTTAGTAAAATAAATAAAAAACCCACAATAGCAAACAAACAAAACTTCAGAATACAGCAAGATATAGCATCAAAATGCAAGTTAATTACAGTATGTATCTGAAAAATGTCACACATATCAGTAAGAAAGCTCTTACATGTAATACAATTACCAAAATCTTCCACATATACATTCACACTATCCAAAACTAATCTCAATGCACATTATGCTCCTGTTTTATCCAACACATCATTCTATCCACTCAATTCTCACTTCAATAAAGCTTTTAAATGTTCAATTGCCAATAACACTGCACAGAAAAATATAACACACACACACACTTATGTGTATACTATACAATCATGAATTGCATGGTTAGTGTTTTACAGCAGACTTGTCTACTTAAAAGCAAGTCCCACCGAGTTCAAGTGGATTTACTCACAGGAAACTGGGTATAGGATTACAGCCTTAGTGAGGAAAAGTACAGACTATGTAATGCATCCCAAGTCTCCTTAAGCTACTAGGTGAGAAACAACTTGCCATTTCAAAAAAATAACAGCCAAAGGTGATATTGAGACCATGAAAGATGCCAGCAGAGCCATCTGTCAAGACACTCAAAGAGAGCCAGACTGAATGTGATGCAGGAAGTGCCCAGAGGTTCTAATGCTTTAGAAGGAAGCATTGAGGAGAGAGAAAAGGCAAAGATAGACAGAGAGGTCATTGTTACCTTCAGGCCTTACAATGCTTCTGCATGGCTCTGTCTTTGGTCAAATCGCATCTCCCTTAGCCCATATTATACTGCTGAGATGCCCTAGACATTGCTGCACAGGAAAGATAAAAACGAGGTTGTCTAGTACAAGAGCAAAACCTTGTAAGGGCCGACAGACTATATATGGAGAAGGAATCCATCCTGCGAGGGATTTTCTGGACTATGTTAGAAACTATTAGAAACTAAGCATTAACACCAAACACAAGTGCCTCCTTATCAGTCCTTCAAGGCCAATGCTAGATAGAACCAGTTAATTAAAATATGTGATGGGGAGCAGGTGTTTGCTCCTTCAAGATGGGAGGAGTGAGCGCTCACCATCTTGAAGGTTCCATCAATTAAGCATCATGACTGGTTACCTCATCATGGGCTTTGGGCCAGCTTTTGCTTAAATTTGTCTTAGGTTATTTTGTGGTATTGCCTTCTTCATGATTTAGTTACCATTGTCTGTTATGCTGCTAAATTGAAACCTGATGTATGCTCAGCTTTGTCTTTGCTGTGTGTTTGTTTAATTGTTAGTCAGATAAGATAGTTTTGTTATTTTTAAGCCTCCAAGTTACTTTACCATGTGTTATTACCAGAAACTTTTTTAAAAAGCCTTGTAACTTTCTTTTAATAAAACTATTATACTACATTATAAAAGAAGTTTGTAGTGTGATTTCCTGGACATACCCAGCTTGGTTAATGTTTCAGAGGCAGGTCAGTCTGCACATGGTGGCAGTGATGGGATCTGGTTCAGTTATTCCTGAGCCTTTGTCTAGAATTTTAACAGGGAATGTCCCTGCAGACTGAAGGCAGGCAAATGTTGTCTCCATCTACAAAAAGCAGGGAAAAGAAAGCCCAGGTAACTATGAACCTGTGAACTTGACATCAATACCAGGAAAGGTCCTAGAACAGAAAATTTAACATTTGGTTTGTGAGCACTTAGAAAAGCATGCTGTGATTACAAAAGCCCAGCATGGGTTTCTCAAAAACAAGTCATGCCAGATGAATATCTCTCTTTCTCTCCCTCTCCCCCTCTCTCTCTCTCTCTCTCTCTCTCTCTCTCTCTCTCTCTCATTACAAGCTTGGTGGATCAGGGAAATGCTGTGGACATAGTTTATCTTGATTTCAATAAGGCATTTGACAAAGTCCCTTATGTCATTATTGTGAGGAAGCTGGTAAAATGGGGTTTGAATGAGGTAGCTATCAGGTGGATTTGTAGCTGATTGACTGACCAAACCCAAAGAGTATTCATTAACGGTTCCTCATCATCCTGGGAAAAGATGACAAGTGGGGTGCCACAGGGTTCTGTCATGTTGTTCAACATCTTTCTAAATTATTTGGACGAAGGTATTGAGGGGATGTTCACCAAATTTGCAGATGACACCAAACTGAGAGAGGTAGCTACAGAAGACAGAAACCAGATTCAAATTGACCTTAACAGATTGGTGAACTGGGCTCAAATCAACAGGAACAAATGTAAGATTCTGTATTCAGGCAGGAAGAACCAGGTGCACAAATATAAGATGGGGGACACCTGGCTTCTTAGTAGAACACTAGGGGTCTTAGTGGACCACAAGCATAACATGAGTCAGCATGTTTACATTCTGTTACATTGCAAAAAGGAATCCATTGGGACCAAATAAAGTGACTTGAAGATTTTGGCCCACACAACTGCAGAGGACTAGATACCATTTAGAAATGATACTTAATAATAATAATAATAATAATAATAATAATAACAGGCCTAGGCACAGTGAAACAAACATAAAGTGTTTGGCAAACCCTTTTGAGGTTTTATAAAAGCTGGAGTCAATATGTTAATAGTTTGCAAACAGAAGCTTATATCTGGTCAGTCATTGTAAATAATTAGATCGTCTTTACAACATCACAGATAAAGTGTTTTCATGGAAAGATACATATTTTCATAGCCATCTTCCTTTCTGTAGAAAAGTTGTTTCTTAATAAAAATGTATTATCAATTATATTTATTCACTTGCTTTCAGGATATAAATACTTCCAATGTGGCTTATAAGTAGCACAAAAATACTTTAATTGCCACAATTAACATAATGTTAATCTATGCAGGGGCAGAGGAAGGGGGCGGTGGGGCGGTGTACCCCAGGTGTCATTACAGAGAGGGGTGACATTCGATGTGCTGCCCACCCATGACTCCCAAACGTACCTGAGCCGTTGGGGGGGAAGGGTGGAGCTGTACTGGCTTGCCGGTGGCCTTCCCCCCTTCTCCCTTCATTTTGACAGCTCAGGAAAGGCTTGGGGGCAATGGGCGGGTGGTTTGCCGTTGTCCCCCACTCCTGGGCTGCTTCTGGGGGAGGAGCCTCCCCCAAGCTGTCAAAAGGAAGAGGGAAGGGAGGAAGGCTACTGGCAAAGTGGCGCGGCTCCCTCTCCCCACCCAGGGAGCTCCCTGGGACACTCACCCTGCCCCCATGGCCCTGCCCCTAGGTGCAAAGCATGTGTGCTGCTCCGGGTGCTGGAGCTGCTAGCTCTGCCTCTGAATCTATGCATGGTGAATTTATTATAAAGTGGGGTGAGGGAAGTTTTATTTGTGAAATCTGTGTGAAATTAATGGAGAAAAACCCTGGTGGGCAGGATTGCTCTCTCTATATGCATCCATGTTCTTGTTTCCATTAGAAATCAGTAGATCAGGGTACCAGCATTTCGGCATTAAATATATAGTATTGTCTAGGGCTAGTGAAATGAGGCTTCATTTCAATTTGTGACCAAGCTTCCACTGACATAAATTGAGTCAGATTTCTGCCAAGAGTGTCAAATAGCTCTCAATGAGATTCATAAGAAACATTAGAGATAAGATTACTACAGCAGAGTCCACACAGATAACCACTGCAAACTTTGCATTCATCATATCTACCATTCATTATTATGGTCATATAAACCTTTTGAGTGGCTTTTGTTCTCCCCAGTGTTTATACAGAAATGCACTAGGAAGAATGTTATTGAAATCAGAATCAGACATAATAACAAACCTGCTATGGAAGAACACCAAGGTTATTATGGCAGGCTTTTATGAAAAATTCAGAAATGGCCTATGCCTATATCATTTCCTCCAGCTGCTCTCTGTGTGTGCCTGGCAATAATAAAAGGTATAACAGTTATACGGTCACAAGCAAAGAAAGCTCCGGAACATAAGAAGTGAAATTAAAAAGGTATTTGTTTAGTTTAAATCTACCATTTTATGGGGCAATAATTCCAGCTCAGCAGTATATGTCCCTAGACATTATTACTTTTATTGGAAATATGGTTAGAAATCCCTGTTTAATTCCTGAAGATTTTAAAAACAACCATTTAATACAAATAAATGCAGATTGAACAGTGTACCCAGTAAAGCTTTACAAAATGCAGGTGAAGTTAAAGATTTCTCCTCACAGTACAGAAACAAAACAACATTTAAATGCTAAATTACTTTGTATGTACCTTTAAAATTAGAGTATGTTGAGATTTGATATTTAAGCCCAGTCCAATGTCTGGTTTACCCATCTGAAGGTCTACAACTTGTTCAGATGTTAGTGGGGAAATGTCCTCTTTAGTTATTTTGTAGGATCCAGAGAATTCCTCTGGAGTTTGGAAGTAGTCCATATGAGGGAAAATAAAGAATACACCATTGTTTTCTCATTCTGAAGTGCAGTGGTTTCTCAGGATAACTGACATATCCTTTGGCCCCCACCCTAAAGAGGAGTTACATACCTACTCTAGGATTCAAGTGGGTAGGATATTTGGACACAATTGTGGATCTATTTTAATGACTAGCAATATAAGAAGAGTTCTAATGAACCAGTACCCATCTAGTGCAGCAACTTGCTTGCCATAATTGTCAGCCAGGCATATGGTTGGTTGGTTTTTAAAATGTGTATATACTAGGTGTGTGTATGACTGCACTATTTGCTATTTCTATTTGTTGCATTTTTTAAAATAAAAAAATGAGTTTCTAAGTCGCTCTGAGTGACTGAGTCTGCTCCAGTTCTATGTTTCAGGTTCTGACTTGCCCTTTACCTTTGAAGCCCCATGTTGCCCATTCATTATAACTGGGAATCTAAAAACAGCTATACTTTCCCCTTTTTTAACCAAAGTGGATAAAATTTTCAGGCATATTTAGTTATTGTTTATTGATATATTGCAGTTATATCCCACCTTTTTCTTCAAGGAATTAAAGGGGGCATGTTCATGGTTCTCCTCATTTAATTTCTACAACAACCCTTTGAGGTAAGTTAGGCTGAGTGAATGGCCCAAGATCACCCAGTGAGCTCTATGTCTGAATGGGGATTTGAACCCTGGCCTCTCAGGTCCTAGCTTAATACTCTACAACTACACCATAACAGCCCCACACTGTGGCTCAAGCCTGCCATACTGTGGGCAAATACATGTAAGTGATTCATGCAAGGCACTTCTAATCTGTTTGTCAACATGAAAGATCCTCCTACCTCTCTGCCATGTCCCCTCTCTTTCTGGGGGATCACTGAAGCCATGGAGACATTCAAGATCTTAGTGAGTCCCTGATCTGCCTCCTACATTCTATACTTACTGGAAAGAAATTGTGGGGTTTGCAGAAATTCTGCAGCATGTGGGCCATTAGATAAAAGATTTGTAGGAAAAAGGAAAAAGACCATCACAAATACTCTTTAACCACATCCAAAATAAACCAAATCTGTGTAACCGACCCATTCTAACACTATTGTATTTCATTCCAACACTGCCATGCTTTTGTTTGAGAATCTGTGGCAAATGGCTGCCCCTTTGCTTTTAACAAATAATATTTTTCCGCTAAAGGAGTAGTATCATTTAAAGCTAGTTGGAGAGTTCAGCAAAGGTAATCTTTGGTACTTGTGATCTGATTTATCATGTAAATCTCATCAGTGCTCTTCTTTGTTCCACAACACATCAGCATGCTTTCCCAGTCAGAGAAATTCTGCTTGATGAAATAAAGACTTGTGACTCCTAGTGCATAAGATGGATCAAAGTAAATCATTAATCAAAAAGATATGAAAATTAGAAATAATGACATGAGGTGTTCAAATAATACAACTCACATGCAACAGGAATTTGATCTCTCAGGAAATTAAAATAGTTTAACAAAAAAAGGCCATATTTAACTGACTGCATGATAGAATTAAGGATGAAAATCAAACCTATTAATCATGCAAGAGATTGCAATTAAATTAAAGCTGCTAATTCTATAGTGAAGAATTTTTAAATGAAAAGATTAACTATTTGCATGAATCCTTTTTACATTTATTATATGGTAAGTCAACTGTAAGCAGGGAAGTGGGGATGCATGGAAATATTCACTTTCCTATCAGTTTACCTGGATATACATTTGATATAACTTATTGGCATACCAAAACTTGTGTCTTGTCTAGAAGAAAGTAAACTTAGGGCAAGTCTTGCAAGGCTGCTGAACCATATTTAATGGAATAGATCCATAGGATCTACTACTCATTCTCAAGAATTGTAGTCATGACATAACTACTTAACATCATTTTAGAAAATGGATGCCATTGAGTTAGTATAATATAAAAGTAACTGCTTAGTTGGTAGATCATGAGAATATTAATCTCAGTGCTGTGTGTCCGAGTCCCACATTGGGCAAAATATTCCTGCATTGCAGAGAATTGTACTCGATGGCCCTTGTAGTCCCTTCCAACTCTACAATTCTATGGTTTTATGAAAGAAAGAAAAAAACAGTTTGCACAACATATTTTTGTTCAGGCAACTCATTGCAATCATCCCTAGGTACACATGTGAACAATGGTAATGTGTGAACCTGGTGATCATGAGTGAATACTCGTTTGGGGGGAAGCCCACTGCAATCATGACAATTGCTACATCTAGAGGAGGAGGAGGAGGAAGCAGCAGCAGCAGCAGTGGCGGTGGTGGTGGTAGTAGAAGTTGTATTGGTCACCTCCAGACAGGGTTGTACCTAGGGGTTGGGCAGGTTGGCCCACACAAAGGGCACAGACCCACGGAGGCAAAAACTAGCCTCTTCACTCTGGGTTGTTGTGGCTAAGAGCCTGCCCATCCATACAGTCCCCCATCCACTTCTACACTGTTCTAGGATCCCAGGCGAGGTGGTGCCCCCTCCCCAGTTAGCCAATGGTGCTATTAGAAGTGTGACTGAAGCTCCCAGTGTGGCTCAGAGGGATGGAAGATAGAGAGAGCAGGGAAAAGGAGGGACAGAGTGAGGAAGGAGGCAGAAGAGAAAGCAATGAGTGGAGGGAGGGAGAGAGACAAGCAGATAGACCAATGCAAGAGGTGGAGGAGAGGAGACAGAGCAGAACATAATTGAACCTCATGCCTGAGGAGGAATCACTGGCAGAGAGTGAAAGGCAATGAAAAGCAAACTTTTTTGAGCTTCTGGTCCATGGTCTCTCCCAGCCAAGGGTGGTAAGGAGCCTAGGTATTGTCACTGCCTCCAGAATGTCATTTTTTTGTGTGTGAGCAGGATTCAAGTACATACCTGAAATGTCAGTTTGTGCAATTAAAGTGGATGAAAATGCCCTGTGTCCCTAGCACAACAAATCTCCCCCTAAAAGAAGAAGAAGACTTTTTTGCAGTTAGGAATGGGGAAAGCATTGAAAAGGGTTGGATAAATGAATAAACAAGTCCTTTAAATAAACAAGGCATTCTGATGAATTCACTAAGGAAGGGGAAAGTGTAAGAAGTTTTTGGCAGTGCAAAGATTCAGCAAAAGTGAGAGTTGTTACATGAAGAGAAGGGCATCTTGAGGAAGTGAAGATAAAGTTTTCAGAATACTACTTTTAATTTTAGAAACCATATTCCCTCCAGAAAAAAATTAAGATGTTCACTATTGTATATAGGATTTTATAACAATTTAATTCATTCTTAAGAAAAATCTATATCTTGGCATTCCTCGTTAACTATTGCAGCTGCACTGCCCACAGAGAAATCTGTTTCTTTGAAATTTCATTTATACAATGAGAAAATAAGCCAGGAGATAATAAGGGAATTTTTTTCTATCAGGATATGGGCCATTCAAATAATCTCATTACCTAAGGGATCTCAATTGGCTTACATTAATATACTTCATCTTAACTGGTTTATAGATCACAGCCTATGCGGTCACTCAGAAGACAATAATTATTGATGAGAGCAAAAGAAAGAACAGCAGTGTGCATGTATGTGTGTATAATTGCCTTCCAGCAGTATTTCTACTCTCAAGTTGTAGTACACTGGCATCTTAATTGTATGGGCTGATCGAGAAGGATGAATGGATAATTTTGCCCTGCTGCAAGATGCCAAATGGCTATAGTGGATTTCCCCCCCTGTGCATTGAAATCATGCCATGACTTTGGGTCCTTGGTCCATTCTGATTCTATAACTTCAATGTGTTTTCTGAAGCACACAATATTTGAATGATGGTTATTCAGTTGCCACTAGAAAGTGGATATTTTCATTAAGGAAAGTGGTGGGCAGAACCAATCTGTCTTTAGTTTCCAAAATTCCCAAGCTTCCAAAATTCCTCTTCCATGTTGCCATTCTACATCAGCTAATAGCTTGGCTATCTGGAATTGCACCTATCATAGAGCTTAGTGTTTTTTCTTTAATTAAAGACACACACACACGCCTACTGATTCTGAAAGGGCCTTTAAGAAAGGACCAGGGGTAGAGTTGGGAAGATACTATCTAGGAAGGCCCTCCTGGTTTACTGATAAGTTCCACAGAAACAAACAATATAAATATGATTGTGTTAAAGTAAAGGAAAAACCTGCTCCAGTTACTTCACAGTAAAGGAAAATACTTGTCTGGATCACAAGGAAGCACATAGCAGTGTCTCCAGGAGTAAGAAAATGAGGAGGAGCTTATAGAGCTTGTCTTTCCAGTGCAGGTGACCACCAGGCTTAGCATTCCCTACAAGGTGAGCAGGGCAGGTGTATCCTGTTTTGCCAACTGAGGCAAAACCAGAACATCCTGCTGTACCGCCACTGCCTCCCTAACCTGGGTTCTGTGGCAGTGCCTGCCAAAGCAGTGACAATGATGGCGGCTTCCAGTGACATCTCACAAATTCTTGCCAAAATCTAACTGGAAGGCAAAAGACATCGCAAGATCTTGGCAGAGGCAGTGCAGGCAGTCATGGGATATCCACAGGGGCTCATATCTCATGGGTGGGCTAGCCTTGAAGGTGGGAGTCAGGGGTGCCATTTTGAATAAAATATGGGGGACAAGTAAGCCCCACCCTACATAATTGATCACAAGATGTGGCACACACAGACCATTTGAATGGCAATGACTATCATTTTTTCAGGGAGGGGGTGCCCCCTCAAATATTTTATTGGGGGGGGGTGAAGAGACCTTGGGCCCTAGGCATTGAATCCTTTCTTGGGAGTGATGCTTCATTCTCTGTAGTGCTTCTTGTCAACCAGTTTCCTTCTGTTTGTTGACATAGCTACTGAAGTGCATCTCTCCTGTCAAAGGGAGGTTCTTTTATTAAGGATAGACCAGACACTTCCATTTTCACCTCCACCCCCATTTATTATTTCAGTTTCAGATGTTGCCAGTTGCATTCCCTTCTGTCTAATTGGGTCAGGAACAGCTGCCTCACTTTGCAGGTTTCAGATGGCTCCTCCTCACTCTTCCAGACTCCTGATGCATACTCCATGCTCTGGGAGCCCCATGGACAATTCCTTCATGAATATAAATACATTATACCATCAAAACAAACCCCATAACCGCCACAGGGAGCTTTGTCAGCACACTAGTAGCAAAGCACATAATCTCAAGCATATTGAAAGATGGGGGGAAGACATAAGTCTTTACCTGGTGCCAAAAAGAGTGTGGCAAAGTTTTCAGGTGGACCTCATTGCAAACAGGATTCCACAGAAATGAAGTCTCTCTGGAAAAGTCCATATCCCTTTGCACCACCCTCCAAGCCTCCCTCATAAGAAGATCTAACAGTTCAAGTAGGTTAATAATATTGAAGAATCCAAAACAGACATGAAGTGGAAATATAAGAAATAAAAGAAAAATAAGAGCTGGTGTCCAGTCTCACCTTCTTCAGATTTCATTCTTTGAATGGAAAAGTATTCCTTAACTTTCCCATCTAGATTTTTTTAAAGAAGAAGATTCTCAATGGAATGTACCCTTTTTTTGTTTTACTGTTAGGAAACCAAGCACGATATTCTGTGCTGCTGTTGATCCCAAAGGGCTTTATTCCTTCAATTCTACACATGGTCTTAATCTGATATTAAGGACATTTTTCAATGCACTAAGTATTTATTGTTTTCAGGGAATAAAAAGGAGAAGAAATATTAATGTTCATTATAATTTGTACATGCTTCAGAAGAAGTTGCTACTGATTTTACACTCTTTGGTTCTGCCTCGGAATGGAAAATGAAATTACTTCCTATTAGGTTGATTAAACATTCACTGATAATATAATACATTATTTATTGAAAGAATGGTGTAATCTCACATTTGAAGTTTTAATATCTTCCTCAAGCTGGTGTGGGGAGCCTACTGAAATCAACAGAACAAAATTCCAGCTACATTTGTTTAAGAGTGAGGTGTAAAAAAGTATGGTCAGGATTCCAATCAGAGCTCATTCAGTCTGAAACTGAGTGTTATGAATAACGCAAGGCAATGATCTCTCTCTAACACTGCATTGGTTGAAGCAATTTTTGTATATAGTATATTGAAATGACTTATAGAATTGCACAATATTCTAATGGAGTGTATTTGGACACATCTTTTATATTGCAATATGGAGCAGAATTGTCCAACATCGTCCATCTGCCAGCAGAAGCACTGAGTTTTATTGTTGCACAACAGAGGAATGCAATGTAAAAGTTGAAGTAGTGGAAACTCATCCAGCAACAGATTGCACCATCTATTGTGCAGCAAAGCTATCAGCATGAGAAGCAGCACTGGGTGGTGCATGGGTAAGAGGGAACTGGTGAAAATCACATTATTCACAACTGCCAATGGGAGATTCCATGATGGGATGGCGTCTTGCCATTTGTGGAAGTGCAGCTCATAATCCAAGCTATGGTCTTTAGCCTTTTGTGGCTGGAGAGCAAAACTCTATTCTGTCAGCCAGGTTTTAAATTCACACTTCTTTTAGCCCCAGGCACACAGCTAATTAATTGTTGCAGAGGTTTTAGCCTACTTTATCTTGTAGGAATAGCAAATGTCTCTTTCAATCGCATTGTTTCTATTTTGTGTTAATTACCTAAAGATGTTGTAAGCTTCACTATCAAATGAATTGGGTGGAATTGGCACCTTGTGACAGAGTGGATGTCTTAAAATTTAAGATCTTTTTTCTATTTTTATCTTGCTTCATTTACCTGTGGTCTGATGTTAAATCAAGTTAAGTGAAACTGGTAAAGGTTTTGTCTTAAGAAAACATGGGCAGCATGCTTGAGCATCTTTTCCCTCAAGATAAAGGTGCTGTTTTATTGATAGTTGTTTACTCTTCAGAGTAACACAGCAAATAAATGAAATACTGTAATACGGGAGCTGGTGGCTCTTTTCATCACTCCTTTAAACCCTTCACAGAAGGAACACTGAAGTTTAAATTATAAATGTTAGACTTTCTATGGACACAAACTGGGAACAAACAAACACACAGTGAGCTAGGAATTAGACAACCCCACACAAAAAAACTCCAGAGATTCTGGTGTGCAAGAACCAGAATTTAAGGGCTCCTGCCTCCCACAGTTAGTAGTGCACCCTGAAAATGTGCTCCTTCAATTCTGACTAAGCCTGCAGGTTTGCATATGAGACCAAGTGAGGAGCTACACTCAGAGAAGAAAAAAAACCTTGGAAGGCCTGGAGAGTGTGCCAAAGAAGAACTTTGTACTGAATACACTTTCAACCTAAGCTTTATATTTCAGTTTTTCTAATCCACTCAGGACAATTCTCTCCTGAGTGATAAAATGTTCCAGATTTACAATTTATTTTGTAACTTTCTTCTAGGATACTGTGACAATTTCACGATGAAATTGCAGGCTTTCCCTGGGGCAAAACGTATTGAACAGTATCCAAAGCCCTTATGCTTTTAGCACAAGTATTTATGCTTACACAACAGATTTATTCCCGTGTACTACCCCGTCCTCAACTCTGATCCAGAGGGTTGGGGGAAACCCCAGAACAGATTTGGTGATGCATGTGGTGGTAGGGAGTTTCATTGTACAAAGGTAAATCTTTGTGCTAACAGAACAAGAGACTTCACACTACTTTTGATACAGACTGTCCTAATGCATTTTAAAGGAAAAGCTGGATGTACATGGCCCTACTTAGTATAACCCTGGTTTATATTGCCCCTACCATTTCACAGATCTCTCCTAGTCTTGTGTTCTGGAACTGTGGGTTTGGAGTGCTGTCTTTAAGGGTATGGAAGAGATGTAAAAATCCAGATGTCACATAAGTAAATAGTTCTTTGCAATATTTGTCTGTCAAGGACTTTCAATTTGTATATGTGTGGGCAAACTTCAAATATGCTCTGTGTCCTTCTTTTTCAATTCATTATTCTGTCCAGATCTGATCCGCTAAAACTGTTTCACCTTCTTTTGTAATGGGAACCTTAAAATGGCTCCCAATTCCCCCTCCCCTTTTAATGTAAATGGATGAAAGTTTCAGGTAGCAGAGCTCCACCAGAGAAGGTTAAACATGTCAAATTTCAGGCAGATCCATCCAGGGGTTCTTGTGCAGGTAACCTTAGAATGCATAGGATTGCAATGTAAGTAGACAAGGCACGCAGGGTAAGTAGCTCACAAAATTTTGGGTCCCTTGGTGCTCAGATTGAAGACCAGCAACATGGCCTGAAGTTTATATTTGTATTGGGGAATATCCAAACTTTTCATCTCTAGTGGAAAAAAGAAATATTCACAGCTGTGGCTAAATGTCTCACATGCAGCAAGTTTCCAAACAAAGCAAAAACAAAAGCAAAAAAAGCCATGGTGACTTGTTGAGCAAGATGTTGTGCAATTAAGTGAATGGTACACCAAGGACAAACGATGCACAACACACCAAGCTGGTCAGCAATTGAGTTGATAAATATGATGAGCATTAGTTTGGACCAGATGGTTGCACAATAGCTAGCTGGTCTGCAGTTTCAAAGGGAAACTCTAAGAGAATGGATGCACAATAGCTATCCAGTCTTGATGACTTTCAGTCAGGAACCATGCACAATTAAGACCATTCTCTGTCTCTTTACATGGGAGAACAAGCAAAATAATGCCAGTATCTGAATGTACATGTAAACTAAGCATTGTGGGCAGCAATAAAGAGATGGACGTTACATTGGAGTTAAGTAGGCCAGCACTTTCCTGAATTAAATAACATCCATAAGTTTTAACTATAAACTAACCAGAGAAGTGTTGAGAAGAGATTTGAAGTTTGTCCCTATGCCCATGAGGCTGTTCCACCAACTGTCCTGTGAGCCAAGCTCAATCTAGAGTTTTCCATTTCTGGGCAAGTCTGCCCCACCTCCAAGGATGAGCATGGTGCCAGGCAGCTGGGCACTAACTGCCAGCTAACCCACTGCCAATTTCCAATGAAATCACAGCAGCTGGAGAGAGCTGAATCTCTCCTAGCTACCCTTTAACAGAGGTGGTCCTTCTCTGCCTATCTTATGCTCTAAGCAGTTCCTCCTTAATCATTTGTCCACCTTCCTGCAACATTGTGATATAACAATAATGAAAACTATTTCAAAATTGCATAGCTGGGTGTTTGGGCTATTAAGCTGTGTGCCAGGACCCTCTAATCCCTGGATCCAGCAAGTGTTATGATTTAATCAAGGCTTCTACTTCTTGGAATAGCCAGGCTAGTGGTAGCCTGGGTGATGAGTCAATAAGAGGTATGAAGTTCTCAACAGCTAAAGCCAGTGTTTAAAATAGAAAGTTTTGGTGAGTGATGAGACCTGGAGGTGAAGCAGCAAGCTTGGAGAGAAAGTCGGAGGAACAATTGAGAACAATGTTTGATTTCTGTTTGAATCCAAGGTTGTGGCTATGGAAGAAGCAAAATCTGTTTGTAGTGTTAATGCTGTGAAGCCCTTCATTCTAAACTCAGGTTGTATATATGTGTAAATAAATCATATATCCTAAAGGCATCACAGTCTCCACTGTGCTTCATTGACAAAAGGAACTGGGTAAGGTTCTGGAACACCTGGAATCTTGTACCACCAAGACTGGGTTGGCATGCAACTCTCTCTCTCTCTCTCTCTCTCTCTCTCTCTCTCTCTCTCTCTCTGTTACCTAATCCAACATTACTTGGATTTAAGATGGTGCACAATAATGTTAGGTTCATTTTATTATTGGGCAGCATAATAATGGCTTTTGAAAGAAATTGTGTGTCCTTTGATGACCACTTATTATAGAGACAGCTGTCTCAACTCACTCCAGTTCTCTCCTAATATCGCTATCTTGATAAATCTGACATGACTGCTCTCGCCAAAGTAATGGAATTTTCACTTTTACCAGAAGGTTGAACTTTAGAAAGTGTTTAATCAGAGATTTTATGCTCCGGAGGACCTTCAGAACTCAACTAATTTGGAAAGCTGATATTCTGAAGCCAAAATAGCAACTTGGTTATTAAAGGCAATTATCTGTACAGGAGGAAAAAAAGCTTTCAAATCTTTTCCTTTCAAATCTCAAGTGGTTAATGCATGACTCTGCATGAATCAGAGGGATTCATTTGATTCCCAAGCTGACCTCCACCCGAAAATTTAATTTCTCCTTCTCAAATACACTGTTTCTCCATAATACAGAAGAGCACTAACCTGAACCTTTTGGTGTCCCATTTACAATTAGCTGGTCTTTTGTTGCATTAATCTTTTAAAATAAATGGAAGGATTAATGTTTGAACACAATATAAAGTGAATTCTGATTAGGCTTTTTTTAAAAAAAAAACCATTGTTTGAGTTTTCAGTCTGCATTGTATTTTGCCACTAATTAGTTTTTATCTTCTCTTAATCTTTGAGTTTTTCATTGTATCCCAGTGGTCAATAAGAAAAAGAAGTGTTTTGTTTATATGTTTTAGTTAGATCCAGGGAAAATATTCCAATTAAAGAATGACAGATCAGCTTTAACAAATCAGATTTTTAAAAAATTGAGACCAAGTCTACATGCAACTTTATAACACTCATTCTAAAACAACAATAACAACAACGGGCCAAGTTAGCCTTGTTTTGTGTTATATTTGACACATTTTCTGTGTTCACTTGATCAGCCAATTGGTGCATTGGTAACCACATACATTGAATTCTAGAGGAGGAGTACATTTTTACAAGCTTCCATTTCTGCACCAGCTCAGCTTCTCCTAAATTATGTGAAAGCTGAAAGAATAGCAATAAAATAATCCACCAACAAGCAATATAACATGATTCAAGGGCTGCATGATGAAGAACATGGTGCTTGAACTTAAAGTTTCCTTCATTATTGTTTTCTGCAGCTCCCACTCCTGCTTTACCCCAATAATTTTCCATTGTCTTCATTGTGAGCAGAATACCAGAGCAGAAGCATTATAACCCACTGTCTGGAGCAGCCTGAAAACTTCAGGAATGCTGTGCAACTAAGGGCTTGGCTACATGGAATGTTACTTGTGTTGCTTATTATCACATCTTTGTTTAAGAGTGAGTTAGATTTTTATCAGGACTGCAGCCAACCGAAGCTTTTCCTCCTAAACCTCGTTGCATGGCACGGCCCCCAAACCAGCCCCTTGTTAGAATAAAATTCACACTGACACAGAATTTTGGTTTAAGGTTATTGGGCAAAATTTTAGGCCACAACTTTACTGACTACAGAAATGTGAGCGGTTTTGCCTTAGGCATTGTCAAAGGACTATATCAGACTCCTGCCCCCTTTGCAGGAAGTCAGTAAGGGGAAACCATCCAAAGAGGAAGCCACATCGGGGGGAACCCGCCTGTAGCTCTTCTCGGTGTCCCCAGAGGCCTGGCATGGCCCTAGCCCCTCAGTGGGGGAAAGAACAAAACAGAACTCTTATTCTGACATAATATGTTTTGGTAGGCTCTGATGAGCAGCCTTGGATAGATGATAGATAGATAGATAGATAGATGATAGATAGATAGATAGATAGATAGATAGATGATAGATAGATAGATAGATAGATAGATAGATACAAACTCAATAGTAAGTTCTCAGTTTTTTAAACATTAGATATTAGAAGGAAATGCTTTATAAACATGATGAGAAATATAATAGAAGTGTCAATAAACATGGTTTACATGAAATATTACATTTGCATATAAATAGAATTCTTTTTTATTTCAATCTTGTGTGAGTGATGCCAATGCTATTACTCTTTCTGAAATATCGAAATATCTCATTTATCCAACTAAGGTTCACCTACTGCAAGCAGGAGGCAGGCAGCTTTGGAACACTAAAAGGCATTCCTTTTTAGAAAGTGGTTACTAGACTGATAACATTTGAGCATGTGTATACTCTGTGGCATTGTGTGACTTAACAGTGATACAAATCAGATTCCTTCTGATTCCTTCCTTTGTGACATTGTTACTTAACACTATGCTCTTTTGTTGTCTTATCACTGTCTACATGTTATATCCCTGAAAACTGCTCTGTTAGTCTAGGGAGGCAAAAAAAGAAAAAAGGGGAAAAAAGAAGAAGCATTAAAGCTCTAATGAAATGCATGCTGGAAACCATTGAGACAGCCCATGCATTATCCTATGCCCAAAAATGTCAGCTAAAATACAAAGTAATAATTAAGAAGTTTACATCTCTGACATGCCGCTCTGCAATTAAGGATGGGCTGGCTTTTCGACTCTGTTCTGTTTATAGGGGTTTTTGTATCTCATATACGTATGCTCTAGGGAAGATGTTAGGAGATGGGAAGACAGAAACCATGAGCATTTGGGGCTAGATTGTGCATATCCAAACAAGCATCCATTGAATCTCTAGACCTGATTGGCTTACCGTACAAGATAAAGTATTAGGGCTGCAAACAAGAAAATCCTTGTTTGGATGAAGACCCTAGCAAGCAGGCATATTCATACAACAAAAGGTGCTTTCTAATTCCTATGTTATGCGGGTTCCTGGCTTTAAAAGATCAGAATGAGCACTTTGTGAAGACAACTGGCAACCACTGCAGTTGATGAAGACTGATTGGATATGATTTAATCTTTCTTCCTTTAAGATTCACTTGTGTTATTGTACAATAGCTTTATCTCTCATATTGAGCACATAGATTTTTAGGGTTGCAAGGATATAGCAGCTAAAAATTTCTCATGCTCCCCAACCAGTGCAGTCTGGTGTTGCAGGGGTTATGCTTCCCTGCTTGCTATGTCTACTCCAGGAAGTAGCACTGAAGGATTCCCACTCTGCCTCTTGATTCTTGTGCTATGAGTCCTGCAAGATTGCATCGTGTTCGCCATGTTCTTTAACATCTGCATGAAACAAGGAATTATGTGTCAATAATTAAACTGATTCAGGGTACCCAGTTCTAATTATTTTTGTCATCTATGTCTGTGGAAGAGTTTAACTGTTGCCTGGATTCAGTGGTGACCTAGATTGCACTCAATATCTGAAGCTTAATCTTGACAAGATGGAGATCCTGTAGGTGGGTAGATTTGCCCAGGCGGGCACATTATGAGAACAGCAAAATAACCAGACTGTACAACGGTGATGGGATAAAATCAGGACAATTTTTTATTGACAGAAGCAGGCAGGGCAAGGGTTGGCATGGGATTGGGCCCAGGATCAGTTCATCATTCCACAAGCCCCATGTTGATGGGATGGATCCTCTGGGTTTGGATTACTCCAAACCTCTACCATGGGAGTCAGCCAGTGTTGAACCTTGTCGTGGTGCAAGCCAAGCAAGCAAGGTCTCACTGGGGGACCAGGGTGCAGATTCCAACCAGGCAGACCCTGAACCCACACTTGGGTTTGCCATGGTCAATCCTCCCCTCAGGCCCCTTATGGGGGCCCCCTTATACTATGTTGATCCTGCCCAAATGCCATTTCTGTCCTCATACAATGTTATTCCACCTAACCAAGGAAAGTTATAATGTCACTGAGGGAAAGGCAGAAAAAACCCCCAACCAAGTGCCAATCAGGTTGAGAGATAAAAATACCTTTCTGGCCCTGTCAACCAGCAACCCAAAATTGCTCAGTGAAGGCTCTAACCCAAGGGTGGGTGGGCAGGAAGCTCCCAAAGCAAAATGATTGCGAGACCCATCGGAAACAACCTTATATAGGCTTTCCTCTCCCCTCTTCAGCAAGGGCTCATGGGACAGCTTTTCCCCATGAGCTCATCACACAGAAGGGACATTTGGCAAAATCTTGCCCAGTATTTTGCTACAATCTATGGGCTGCAGCACTTCCAGCCAAAGGCGTCCTGTGCTTATTGGGCATGGAATGCGCCCTCTAATTCAGAGAGATTGTATTGAACCAGTTCCATTCAACTGAATAAATATATTCACGGCTTGTGGTCCCAGTCTTGTTTCCAAGACCCAGGTGATGCTTTTTAGTGCTGAGTGTATTTTACCAGCATTGGTTGGTGCATCAGCCGTGACCTCTCATGAATAGAGGTTTGGCCATGGTTAACCATGCTTTGGAAACATCCTGGATGGAATATGTTAATGTGTTATACATACAAATGCCTCTGAAATGGTGCAGAAACTTTAGTTGTTGAAGCAGATGCAGGAAGATTGACAATGCATTATATCATCAACAATACAAGATGAATTCCACCCCTTGCATCAAGATGAAGATGGTGGTACTTTGGTACTTTTAGATGGGACATATATATCAAATTAGACAGGCTTTGGGATCCAGAAATTCCCTGCAGATCAGAGCCCAGATACAATGTCAGCTCCTGGGAATTTGGGGTGGCAAGATGTTCAGAGTGGGCCCCTCTTTTCTGGTGTTGCTGCTGACAATATGTTTGCTGATCCCTTTGGACTCCACCTACACTAACTCTAAGAGAAAGAGAAGCTGTTCTTACATCTTTCAGTCTGTGCACATTCAGTGTGGGCAGGTGATTAGGCAGGAAAAACTGGTAGGGCTCCAGGTGTGGGCTGTTTAAATGGCCTGGTGCGGACCCAAGGGAAGCCTTCTTTGTCAGCTCTGCCCCCTGGCCCAGCACATGTCCAAGCCTGCACTCCCATTTGCTGATCCTGGGTGTAGGCTAGGATTAGGCTCCTAATAGGCGGCGCGGGCTTACGCCCACACCCACCATCCTGACTGGATACCGAGGCTGGAGTTCCCTCACCGGGGCCTTAGAGGAGCCCTTGCCATCCCTCAACGGCACCACACCAAGAGAGTGAGAGGACTTAGACAGGAAAGAGGAGGATCAGCAAGGCCTGGAAGCTCCAAAGATTGGAGGTTGGTGCACTACCAGATTTTGAGTCTCAGGAGGTGCCTAGTGGTGCCAACTGCTGATGCTGGCCCTACACAGATGTATGTATCAATTCCATGTTCAAGGCCTTTTCCTGTTCAGCTAAATAAATATCTGCATAAAAGAAGGATTAGTGATCACCTGACCCTCCAATGAAATATGTAATATCACTTTTAAAAATTCAGCCTCATTAGATCTTCTGATTCTGATGCACATCACATGGGCTTCCTTAGATGCATGCTTAACATGCCATGTGTCTTTGCTCCAGAAAATGATTGTAATGTTTTCTTCACTGGGTTTGCATTGCTTATATTAGAAGTGTTCAAGCTTTTATTAAATCTAAATTCAATCCCCAGATCTATTTAATGAACTGTGTAAAAGAATTAAAAAAGAAAACCCTGCTCTAATTTACATTGAAGCATTGCTGCGTGCTCTATCCTGCAGTAGTTATATTTACAATAATATATATGGAAGCTCCTTAAGTTTTATAGGGCATTTTCTCATAATTACAAAAAAAAGAGCAAGGAAAAAAGAGCACTAGGTAAAATAGACAGAAGGTGACAGAATGTTGAGTGTTTTGAATTAAAATGCATGAGCAAGAATAAAGTCGTGGTTATTGTCACTGAAATTATATTTTCATATACAATCAGAATGTATATGCCTAGAGTGGGTGGTGTGTTGTTTTTCACTGGATTTGCAGTGCTTATATCATGCCCTTATTGTACTGTAATGTACTGTAAAATTAGAGTGAAACATATGCTGTAATTTTAGCTCACAAGTAAATTCGAAACTTAGCAATAAAATTGGCTTAGCTTTAAAATGCAGCAGTGCACTTTGATATGTATTAAATTACACAAAGTGGGAGAGAAAGATGGATAAAATGTGATTTTTCTTGCCAATAGTAAGCACATATTAAAAGGTGGGAAAAAGCAATTACTGTGGAATGGGAATTGCAGCTTTTTTGTCTTACAGAATGCTATTTCCGTATCAGAGCAAAGGTCCTGAGTTCAGAAATTAGGATCTTCTCCCTCCACAACTTGCAAATTACAAAAGCAGCCTGATTTGAAAATGCCATTTGGATTCCAAATGTAGGGAGTGGGAGATAATTTTTAGTGAATAAATAAAAAATGATAATAATCTGTATGGAAACTATATTTCCAAGAATTATATTTTTAGAAATAAGCAATAATGTAATTGTATAGAAACATTTCATACAGCCTTGTATTGGGAAGTTTTGTTTTATTATGTGTGGTGTTTTATTATGTTTTTATTGTCTTCTGGAAGCCACCCAGAGTGTATGGGTGTTTCTCCTGCAAGGAGAAAAGGTGCAATACTGGAAGGGGGCATGAAGAGATATTTTTGAATTAAAAATCTCCCAAGAGACAGGCATGAAGCAGCCAATTCAGTGACTACTCAAAATTCCAGCCTCTGGTGGCTGCTTCCTATCTTCTTCTTAAAAAAAAAAATAGTGGAAAATTAATTAACTGTGTGTAATGTGGAGTTTTGCCCAGAGTCAACTGTGCTTGATAGATACAAATGCTACTGCAAATATTACGTTCAGCTTAAGTGAAAATCTAAGAGCAAAGTCTGTGGGGGAAAGGGAATAAAAAGAGAGAGAATGAAACACAAAGAAAATAGTCACAAGCTGAAACCCACAGCTCATTTACAATGGGTGAGTGTCATTAACATGAATCAGACAGCTTTAGGGCAAGTGGATGTCAGTATTTCATCTGTTATGCTAGTATTCTAAAAGGCCTTTATACTGTAGCCAAGATTATCGGAACCATGTTGATACCATTTACACTTTTATGGGAACATCACTTGTTGACTTTGTTTTTCAACGCTAAATAATTCCCTTCTAGTAGCCCTTAGTATGCTGAAGTGCATGAAAGATTGCATCAGAAGAGGACAAAAAACACTGTGTCTGCTATTTATGAGAAAAATGCATGCTGATCATTGGCAAATGCCTCTACTGAAAAAGATAAAATATAGCACTCCTTTCTAACACTTGAAGCCAGATTGGATAATGATTTTTAGGGAAGGTAGTTATTCTAATTAACCTAGTTCAGACAGTTAAGATGATTTTCTCCCCTATGTCCTTGATTGAGTGAAAATTGCTTCCTAAAAATTTCCATTCAAAATTGTGTGTGTGTGTGTGTTTTAGGATTGGAAATTTTGTTGGTGGTGTAGTTAATACTGAATGAAAGCCTAGTGTAAGGTAAGAAAATATAGCACAAGTGGGAAACCGTTTTCAGCCCGAACTCCCAGTTTCCTCCCAAGAGACATGTGCCACTGGTAGATGGAGTCAGATGGAAAAGCAGCTGGGGCCAAAGATGAAAAGAGGCAGAGCAATGGATGTGATGATTACCTTTGTAAAGCACAGATGGCAGAGATTTCTACACACTCAGCTGTGCAGATACAGTGGTACCACGGGTTACAGACACTCCAGGTTACAGTTGGTACCTCAGGTTAAGAACAGTTTCAGGTTAAGAACAGACCTCCAGAATGAATTAAGTTCTTAACCCAAGGTACCACTGTACCTCTCAGTTTTCCATTCAAGCAAGCAAGAGACATTATGATAGTTGAAGGACATATTCTAGCCATGCAAAAGCATTTGAGGAGAGTGTACAGCAGGAACAGTGAAGATGTGGACAGGGGACTGGGTGTGATCTTGGGAAAGTTCCAGTGACATTTGGCCTTGGGCTTGAGGTTCCACATGTTACCGGAATTTTTATAAAGGTTGGAGGGGGGTTGTTTCCAGTTAAACGGGGTGCTGCACCTCCAGACCATCCCCCAAACCAACACCATTCAGTTTTGTAAATATCCCCATAAAACCCACCACAGTCTTGCTGCAGGGTGTCTTGTTCAAGGTTACATAGTATTCACCTTCCCTTATGCAGCAAAACCTTCAAATATTAATATAAAATAAGCCCTAAGTCAGATCAACACTGTTCTGACTTCTTCATTTCACTCAGGAAACAAAGGACTACTGAAGGGGGGACTTGGGGAAACTGATAAAGACAGCCATAATCCTTGAAACATGGGATCACATACACAGCAATAGATGGGTGTCAGACAGGTAGCCATCCCATGGACAATAGCAAACCAACTAAGAATGGATTAGGTTCTCAGTCAGGACAAAGAAGTGTGATTACCTGACCGTAAACCCAGGAACTTGTAAATATTTCCTTTATATCACTTGATGGGTGTGAGGTGGAGGGCATGGGGGCAAACCTGATGAACCAGTTCTTGCCAAAAAACACTCCCCATTTGTGACATATGTATGATGTATCTAGATGCTTGACCGAAGGTGTTTATGGGGAAAAGGAAAAACTTATAAAAGAAGGAGCACCCTTTTGTTTGGGGCTTCTTCCATGTGGTGGGTGGAAGTCCTGTTACAACAGTCTTTGAATAGAGATCAGGCCTACAGTCTGCTGTTTTGCTCCTATATTCCTGGCTGGTATCTTTCGCAATCCAAGTGAGCCCAAGGATTTTCCCATAACATACACCACTGTACAAGTGTACTGCTCAGCTATTGCTGTTTAATGCATTGTGTGTAAGCTTCTTGTATGAATGAGTGTTTGCATGAATGAGAGACTGCCTCTCTGGTGAATGTGCATGAACATGTGGGGAATATATGTGTGTATACACTGGCTACGCCCACAGTGGGCAGGTGGTACCCAAATAGGTAGCATGACCATCAATGTGGCCTTGGGATGCAAAGGGTTAGCCAGAGCTATTCTAGGGCAAGTTTGTCGCCCCCCCATGAACTTTATTCTGCAATGAGGAATAGAGACAGCTTGCAGCTTTTTACCTCATGCCACTCTTACTATCCACTTGTGGCTTCTATATGGGGCATTTGGTATACTAAATCAGCAAGAATTGAGCCTGACTGTTCAGATTTTCATAGCTGCTGGCTTTGTGGTCCGGGTGTACCCCACAATCACCTTCCTCTGAAAAGTCTTTGGGTTTTTGTCCACATACTGGGCTTCAGCCAAACCTGCAGTATTTAATGCATTGCTTTAGGCCTCAAGGAATCCCTGGAGCCAGGCTCATGACAAAAAATCTGATTGTCTTGAGGAAAGCTGTAGTTCAAAGCTGCTTACACTTTTAAAGGTTACTTGTTAACTCAAAGGTTACTTTGTTAACAAGAGACCTTTGATGCGCTAGACAGCTTTGAAGAGCTATTCAAGCTGAACAGATGTTGAGATAGACTATTTGCGATGCAAGCTCTTTCCCCCTCCACTCTTGCAGCACCCATTTAGGCTGGCAGTAGAGGGAAGCTCTGTTGTTCGTTTCCTGAAAGGTGCTAAAGTGCAGCAAAAAATTAAGATGCATGATTGGCGAGGGGAAACTGAAGATTCTACTGTCCTTATATCATCTGAAATCTTGTTGGGAAAGAAGCATGACTAAAACCACTTGCCCCACCACCTGTTTGCATTTCAATCTTAATTACAATTTGGATTTCCAAACATAATGGAAGCCAAGCTTCTCTCTATTCTTGCTAATCTAAAATGAGAAGACAATTGGGAGACAAGCAACTCAGCAATGTTCGATTTATTTTGTCATGTTAATGTGACATGAATTTGTTTCTATTTGTGATATTTTTGTAACTTCCCTGGGACCATATGGTGAAGGGTAGAGTATGAGTAATAAATAAATAAAAACATCCTAACTCCTCCATTAGCAAAGAACAGGAGGTTAGCATTGCCCTCTTGGTCTGTTAAGCAGCTAATAAGAGAGGTCTCCTGTCCCTTTAAGGTTCTCTTGGAAAATCCTGCATAGTTACTTCTCTGTTTCTGAATATTGTCAAATGACTTTTAAAACTGGCCCAAATTTCCACAAGTCTGCTATCAGAACTTTGTCTGTTTTCATGTGCTGGCCTTATATCTAACAAGTAGCTTTAAAGGACTATACTTGAAGTAGGGATGGGTGTTCCTTAAGTCAATGAATTGCTCAGGACTTCCACTTGTAGTGACTTAATTGAAGTGACTATAAAACCCTAATAGTAACTATAAATCACTTTCTGTTCTGTTTAATTATTTCAAATTACTGAAGCATTTTCAGTTTATGAGTGTGGTGACATAAACTCAAGTGCTTTTAAACAATGTTCTCCAGTTTTACCACAGTAGGCACGCAGTGATTTAGCACCAAATGAATCCCTCATAAGGGGCGTATAATTCTGGTTTCAATCCTGCATGTAGTTGTTTATACTGAGGAGATGTTTCATAGAAATGCACCAACCCTGCAGATGAATAAGGATAGATAATAGAATCATAGAATGATAGGGTTGGAAGGGACCCTAGCCCAACTCCCTGCAATGCAGGACTATGCAGCTGTCCCTTATGGGGATCAAACCTGCAACCTTGGTGTTATCAACACCACACGCAGTTACCTAAACTGAGCTATCCTTTTATATGTGTTCACTCATACCTCTTCTCTCCCATTTCTGCATTAATCTGTAAGTGATCCTGAGCATAAGCATTCACATTTAAATATGTATTTTAAACATATTTTGTCCCCAAAGATGCATTTTAAATGCACTCTTTTTCAAAGGCTCATAGTTAGTCAGTGCATTTGGGGCTTATCCTCAGGCTTTTATTTTATTTTTTTAATGTATTTTTGTTGTTGCATTTCTGTTTGAAAAAAGGTGGTCTCTAAATTTTCTAATGGATAGTCAGAATCACAAGCTGGGCAGGCACAATTATTCTACATTTATGATTTATATCTGCCACTTTCCTCTGAGCAGGCAATGACAGTATAGTTCAATTACACCATAAAACAAAACATAGAATGATGTAATCTCTCTATCTACCTGTCTGCATACATTCTGACAATATATATTAGTGCAGTTACATCAACACACCAGACATCTGCTAATGGACTTGAGATTTGGACTGCACTGAAAATAGCACTTGTATCAGTGCCACTAATACACTAATTGCTGACTATTTCTCACTGTTAATCAGAAAGTTAATGCTGCAATTTCAGGGCACTAATTTGCTGCAATGATCAGGTAAAATAAAATATTGGGCATTGCTTGAGATGGCTATGATAAAGAGACATGAAAGTCTGATAGTCTGATGCAAGCAAGAACCTTTGAGATTAATGAGTAAAGCTATTAACTGTTAACTTCTAACCAGTATTGGTCTAATTACCTATACAGGAGTAGGTCCTGGCAATAGAACCCAATGTTGGAAAATCAATGGGTGGAGGACAAAAATATCTGTCTGTGCCTGAAGGATGATTTCAGAAGTTTTTTTGAAGTCTCAGAATTCTGATCTCATTTGTTTGTGGGTGCAAAATTCTCTACACAATGAAGATGTTCAGTTAACATTAAAGAAAATAGCTGAATTGGGGGAAATGGTCTTGTCCCTTTCTTTTCTGATAACTGGTCTCACAGAAACAGAAAACAACACATAGCCAACTACTTCTACTACTATTAGTATTATTATTATTATTAGTCATCAAATCTAGCAACGAGGCTTGCTCTTCAGAAACAGTGTTTATGAGCGCATTAAAGGTAAAGGTAAAGGGACCCCTGACCATTAGGTCCAGTTGCGGATGACTCTGGGGTTGCAGCGCTCATCTCGCTTTATTGGCTGAGGGAGTCAGTGTACAGCTTCTGGGTCATGTGGCCAGCATGACTAAACCGCTTCTGGCAAACCAGAGCAGTGCACGGAAACACTGTTTACCTTCCTGCTGGAGTGGTACCTATTTATCTACTTGCACTTTGATGTGCTTTCAAACTGTTAGGTTGGCAGGAGCAGGGACCAAGCAACATTCCCCCCCCCTCCCCATCGCGGGGATTTGAACTGCCAACCTTCTGATCGGCAAGCCCTAGACTCTGTGGTTTAGACCACAGCACCACCCACGTTAGCATTAGGGCTGAGTAAAATTTGTTTCATTTCTGTTTCAGAAACCGTTTAGGTAGTGTCAAAATATGTGATATCTTTTTTTCAACATTGTCCTAGAAAATGTTTCTACGTTCATTCACATTACTTTTTATGTTTCCTCTCTCAACTTGCTTAGTTTTCCCTCTTCACTTAGTAACAGGTCTATTTATATGTGTGTGTGTGTGTCTGTGTGGACCCCTGCAAAATGTTGACACTACATCAGTCAGGTATTGAGAGAAGGGACATAATGGTAAAGTAGCTGGATGGGAAGAGTTGTGAGTGACTTGAGGGTGGGGATGTTCTTGTCCAACTCAGATTATAACATGTGCTAGAGAATGTGTGGTCAGTAGTAATCATATTGGGCAGTGCAAAGGCATTATAAGGCCGGGAGTTTTTGCAGATTTTTTTTAAAAAAATCACTACCAGCTGGTTTTTCTTTGTTTATTTCAGTTAACCCACATATCCTGATCCAGCAACTCATGAGATTTACAGGAGCATGAAAGTTCATAAAGAACTCTTTCACACTGGCTTCTTCATTCACTTCAATGAAGGGAGTTATTATATGTGTAAATAGGTGGTGGGGAAGCCCAGGCCAGGAACACTGAGAGAAATGAATCCATACTGGACCACACACATTAAATTCATTTTGCATCATATGAGGGGTGTCATGGTGTCAAAGCTCAGGGAATCCCATTCCTCCCCCGGTGACAGCCAAAAAAGCAGATACAGTGGTACCTCAGGTTACATACGCTTCAGGTTACAGACTCTGCTAACCCAGAAATAGTGCTTCAGGTTAAGAACTTTGCTTCAGGATGAGAACAGAATTCAGGCTCCAGCAGCGCGGCAGCAGCAGGAGGCCCCATTAGCTAAAGTGGTGCTTCAGGTTAAGAACAGTTTCAGGTTAAGTACGGACCTCTGGAACGAATTAAGTACTTAACCCGAGGTACGACTGTATCACGAAGAGTCTTTACCGCATAATTTATTTAGTATCCAGAGAGAGAGAGAGAAAATAATGTAGTCTCTAAGCCATGATGGAGTTGCTCCAAGTAAAGTCACACTCTCCTATGTCATCCCTATTCTATGTCACCCCTGCTCCGGCTAATCTGAGCTTTCTGTTTCTGAGCTCTCTGTTCTATTATCCACAATGACTGTCTGGTTCTGGGAGTGGGGGGAGGGGGTTCATCGGGAATGCTTTCCAAGGACACTGAGTCTGTCAGCTGTCTCTTCCTTGGTGCTGGTTCTTCTTCCTGCTGTTCATCTTCCCATATTTCCCAGATTCCACCCTCTGCAGCCTCTGAATGATGCCCCTCTGCAAACCACTGTTCTAAATCTATACTGTCCTCCTGTTCTTGGGAAGGTTCAGGAGAAGGCAGGGACCATTCCTCCTCAGTCCAGCCCCTGACACATGGTAAAGACTGGGTTTGACATGAGAAACTACTTAAACAATACAGTTCAAGACATATCTCTTTGCTTTTACATGAGGAAGAATAGAATAACTACTATTTGGCTAATCTCAAATGCAAATATTTAGAGATGAGTTGAAATTGCTTTGAATATTAAGAAATGAGCATGTTAAAATACTTTGTGGTATTATCTTAAAGTAATGAAGTGTACAGGACTAAGCTGTTTAACCAATTTATTTTCAGTGTGGAAAATATTAACTACTGTTATTCTTTAAAACATCTTAGTGTCAGCAGTGTGGCAGGTGTTTGGTGTAGAACACAGAAGTGAGACTGTCTTGCCCACAGGTTTTATGCATGAATACAGCTTGTATAGTGAGTTTACCCTCCAAACATTGCACCAAAGAAGCCATCATTAACTCTAAATAGATGGTTTGTAAAAGCTTGTTTCAAAGGATAGGTGAGCTCTAAAAGCTCTAGAAATTACAAAGTAGTAGTGTTCCTCCTGCAAACATAATGGTCCAGTGGCAATGTATTTCTATTTTTAGGGATATTCTTTGAAATAAATTAAGAAACAAAGGATGAGAAGGGGGAGGGGGAGGAGGAGGAGGAGGAGGAAACTGACAAAACTTTTTTTTAAAAGTAAATGAGAGACTGTGCAAAACCCACTACAGCTTGTAATTTTGCAAGCCATCCACCCCAAATATTTGAATTACTCCCCACCTTTCCAGAAGTCAGCAAAAATATCTGCTACCCTCTATTACAGGAGACAAGTTGCCCATGAATGTGGAAGGACATTTTGCACCCAGCACTACTCACAACATGATCCCTCAAATTCATGTGACAAGTTTCAAACCAAATGGGAGAATGCAAGGATCAACAATGACTAGTGCCATGGTGAAGATTCCAGCTGCATTTTTTTTCTGACCCTTCTTCAGCAATGAATGAATGAATGAATGAATAAACAAATAAATAAAATGTGAAAATCATCAAAGGGGGTAAATTTTTGGTCATAATTTCAGGTGTGTGTGTGTTTGTTGTCATTGCACTTCCCTTTCTGTTGAGGTTGCTGAGTGTGTTTGAAAGTATCTTTTTTTTTTTGACCTTAAAAACTGTCTCTCTACTGGTCTGAAGTCTGCATCATTTTGGGGTGTCTACACTTCCTGAAACCGATATTCCATACAGTTCTGTTGATGGTTTTAGTTACCTTCTGCCAAAGATATTTCCATATAGGACAATGTTTTAGAGAAGCATTATCCCTATTGTATCTCTAACAGTTTGATACCCTAGATAGCCTTTTTTAAAACAAATATAATGGACTATGGTGATGGCTTGTGAATGCTCTTTGCAATAAGTACCTCTGCTCATTCATGTGTGTATATATATATATATATATATATATATATATATATATATATATATGCTTTCGTAGATTTTCACGGGTACAGGAATGCAGGTTTTGGTGTCCTCGGGTGTCTTCCCGTGTAAAAGTTGGGGTGTCTAGGCGACGTTTCGACGAGGTCTCACTCGTCATCTTCAGGCTGGTGCTTTCGGCTTCTTGTTACTGGAACAGAGCAGGATCTCAGTGTTTGAGTTCCTATAAATACTGTTGAGGGGGTGTGGTGTATAGCCTCCAATGTTCTGGGCAGAGAGGACACTAGCCTGGGAACTTCCTCTCTGCCCAGAACATTGGAGGCTATACACCACACCCCCTCAACAGTATTTATAGGAACTCAAACACTGAGATCCTGCTCTGTTCCAGTAACAAGAAGCCGAAAGCACCAGCCTGAAGATGACGAGTGAGACCTCGTCGAAACGTCGCCTAGACACCCCAACTTTTACACGGGAAGACACCCGAGGACACCAAAACCTGCATATATATATATATATATATATATACAGTCTTCATTTTACATATGTACAGACAGCACATTACAATCATGCATCTGAATCCTCCGGTTCAGATTCTGGGAATGGCCTAAGCCGGCTTCTTCTCCAACAGAAAAAGCGGGGAAGTTTCACGTGATGTCTCTCCCCCCTCTTCTTTAACTCTCTCCTTTCCCTGGCAGACGCAATAGGCATTGTCTCACTATCTGTGCCAGAACTTCCTGTGCGGTGCTGAGGCTCTGGTTCAACATCTGAGAGCCGTCCTGGATCCTGGCTTTCCCCTCTTTCCTCAATCGCCACTTCCTGCCCCCCTCCCTCTGTCTGTTCCTGCTCCTCCCCTGCATTCTCTGGCAGTACCCTGACAAGTATATTCCAAAGATTTTGTTGTTTTTGTATGAGACTCAATTTAAGGTCCAGAGATACCCTTGTTATAGCGGTTAAAACAGTTTCCCACTGTGTGATTGAAACTAAGACATCTAATTCTTTATTCTAATCCTCCCTCAGTACAAGTATATCAAATTGGTTTGCTTTTTTATTTTTATTTTTTTGGTGTGGGACCTTTCTTTTTTTATAAAAAAAATCAGTGTGGAAGGGTTTTTAAAAAATAAAATAAAAATAAAATAAAGAACAAAATCAGTAGGCAGGCTCCTTGGCTTTCACTGTGTCAATTAAAAGCTAGGGGAAATTGTAATGGAGGGATACTGCAGAAAAATGCAAATGCCACTGCTAGCCACCTTGCAACACTAAACAAGCTCAACTCCACCCACACCCCGAAACTCTAAAGTGCCCTGTGACTGGCACAGAAAAAGAAAGCCTCCTTTGTAGTAAAAGAAAGCAACTGGGAAATCGGAGGACACACTTTGACAGTGTTAATGATTAGAGGGCACAGATTATAGTTTGAAAGGTCATGATACAGTGAGCTAGTTGAAGCTAAGCAGGCCTGGACCTGTTCAATGAGTGACAAGAGATAGGACACCTTCTGCATTTCAAACTTTTAGTACTATGGAACATTATAAAACTTGGGTTATCAATAAAATAATGGCAATTTATTTTCAGAAGCATATCCATAGCAAAATGGCACATGTCCTCATCAAAATCATAACTAGCTTTTGCTAAGTTCTGTTCCATATGTATTGTTAATATGTGGCCAGAATTCTTAAAGGGAAAATGAGTTCAGAGTCAAAATATTGTTAACAACTTCTGACTGTTTAAGAATATAAAAATGCATAAACAGTCAGAAGTTGTTAACAATATAGATAATTTTGACTCTGAACCCTTTATGCATGCATGTGTATTGTTTTTCTCTGCTGTGAATGATAGACCTGTCCTTTATTTGATGTTTAGCATCTGTAGAGCAACAAAACTAAACTAAAGCTGGTAGTATTGTTTTTTAGATTTCTGTCCACAGTAATTTTGACTACTACTCCAAACACAAATTGCTGGTAAGCCCAGAGTAGCGGGGAGGCAGGGATGTAGAAGGTCATGACATCCTCCCTACAAGAAAAGAATAAACAAAATAAGAAAGGGAATTATTTTTCCTGTTGTAGTGGATTTTTCTTTTATGAAGCTACAAAGCCTTTATACAAGAAATGATTAAAAGAGGTCTGGGAAGCAAACAACAGAAGACGGGGACACAAAATGCTGTGATTCTGTCTGTAGTTAGACCTGTGCAGTTTATGATGTTCACAGAACCTCTGGCATCAGGAGGCTTCAGGAGGCTCAGCTGATTGTTCTCATTAAAGCATGAAAAGAGTGTTTCATTCACCATTGAAAGTGCAACTTTAAAGGTGACTTTTGAGAACACAGGCTATGCTGTAACAATTTGTTCCTTGGATCCTACAAGTGAATTGGTCCATAAAAGCAAAACCTTCAGCTATGAGTGGCTAATATTTACATCAGCACCGTATAAAAAAATGGTGACTAATGTCTGTCAGTTGAGACAGGAGCCCAAGAAATTGCTCTCAGGCCATCTCAATGTTCATTTCTGTACATTTCTATCTCAATCTGTTTTTTAATCATCATTTTCTGCTTTGCCAAGCAACTTTTTCATTTAGCTGGTGCCTGCCCAGACCTCAAATTTCCCTAACTTGGCACTGCCCTTTATAAGGAAAGCCTTTCTGCCTGACTTCTCCAGTGACTACTACTCTGAAATGCATTTCTCCATTCCCTTGGTCTGGTGTCTCCCTCCATTACTTCTTCACCATCCCCTTCAGCATTTTTTTTTAAAGAGATGGAAAACAGAAAACTTTATTAATCACAGAATAGGAAGCAGTACTGATTGGATGGCATTCTGCCTGCTGAACTAGGCAGAGTAGGCACCAGCCTATGGGACCCATGCCTTTTAAGGGCCCAGCAACAATGGATCAAAATTATATTGATTTGATCTTGAAAGAAAATTACAATCAAGTTTTCTTGGTTCAATGTTGTCCCACTAGAGATATCCCTCCCCCCAAGATTTTGACTGTGTCCACAGGGTTTAATCCAGCACTGCTGCTGGGTGACCATTGCCTGGTTAAGATTATTGCTTCAGGATGACTGGCTGATGTTTCCTGAATCACTGTATTTTGCTTTGGAAGGTAGTCATTTCAGTTGGTGTCGGGGTGGAGAAACTCCACACCCCCCAGGAAGCATTTTCTTGAAGGAGAGTG
The DNA here is from genome assembly GCF_964234715.1 of Podarcis melisellensis. NCBI lineage: Eukaryota > Metazoa > Chordata > Lepidosauria > Squamata > Lacertidae > Podarcis > Podarcis melisellensis. Next base: position 31,911,930 of record NC_138541.1, read on the forward strand.
GTAGGGGACACATATCAGTGGTGAATACACATGCACATGTGCAGTCATTCATGTACAAACCATTTACACACATCGTCACAGCCTGCACATTCCGCTCTCACAATCAGTTGGGAAAAACAGTATCCTCCTTAAGCACAAGCGCAAGCGTGTGCACGTGTGTGTGTATACACACACACACACACACACACACACATTTAGCTAAATAAATGAGGGAATCAAAGTACCGCATGTCTCTTATTTGTATTTTATAGCAAAAATAAAAAATAAATAAAATGCTAGCTTCAGTTTTAAGACACTACAGTATCTGCAATGACTAGTATATAGACAATACTGGTAATACAGTACTGTATACCAAAGTAATAACAGACTAGTTCTGAAATATCATGGATGGATAGGCAAGGAGAAGGTTGAATACAGCAGTGGATTATTTTCAATAATGGGAAACTGAAGTGAGATATGGCCCAGTATTCCCAAATATTGCTTCTCACTGACACTAACAAGGCAATATATCTAGCTGTGCTTGTTCCATAGAACTGTTTTCTACTAATAATCCACATTCTTGGACCTGCACTGGGAACCAGAGAAACTATACAAGTAGTGATGCAAAGTTGTATAATGAATACAAATTGACTACTACCATGGAGAAACATAACTGTGTGATGCTAAAATGGAGATGAGCACCATAGGATTTGTACTCCTGCTGACTTTCAGGTAAATGGCACTTAGAAAATGTATAATATTTTTTTAAGAACTGTTTCTGAAATAATTTGCTAATTTTCACAGCAATTAGTAAAAGGAGAAATCGCAATATGCCAGAAAATTATCAGGGAAAGATGAACAAGCATAAGGCTTGCTAATTTGCTTCTAGATGCAACTGGGAAACTAAAGTAAATATTCCTACCTGGCCAGAATTTTTAGAAATGGAAATGCACTTTCCATTCAGATAAAACACTTGCTTAAAGTTTGTATAGCAGATAATATTTAATCCAAACATTTGCCAAACCATTTTATTCAAGGCATTGAAGAATAGCTGTTTTGGTTGATAAGACAGCTTCTATGCTACAGAGGGTAGGTTAAACCCACTATATATGTTATGGCTAAAATAGAAGATAAGAAGATACAGCAGAGCTCCCACAATGACTTTTATTATTATTAAAAGCAGCCACATCTATGGAATCAATATCACCATGGGTCAAAATGTGCTGCTGTCATTGGGCAATCTAGTGGAATACACCATTATTGTATGTACAAAATATGAAAACACCAGTGCATATAAGTGTACCTTAATCATCTAGGAGATGGAACTAACCTGCGACTGGAGAAGAAGTTGCAGTCATTGAGATGAAGATTTCTGGACTAACATCATTTTAAGTGAGCAAAATGCAATAACAGTTCAACAGTGTTGGTGCTAAGCTGTAGACAGCTTTCAGACACAAAAAGAGGAGGCAATAAGCCTATTTTACTAACACAATTTACCTTGGAATAAGTTAAGACATGGTTCAGATTGAGAGCTTTTCCAAATAGCTCCCCCATCCCAGTGTTACAATGCTTCCTTCTCTTCCTGCTGCTACTATCTCTGGTCAGCTCCACCCATGCTCCCACACCACTTTCCCTTCCTAGTTAGCTGTTTCCTTCCTCCCCTTCCCCCAAGAGGAGAACCAACCTTGTGAAGAAACCCATTTCAAAAAGGCTTGCTTCTGCAACTTCCGGCAGTTGCATATATGAAAAGGAAAGAACAAATAGGATGCTGTTTGCCATCTGTGTTGAACAAATGGTGAATTGTTCCAGAAGCTCTGCTAGCACCATCTTGGGGAATCCTGCAGCCCTGGATTCCCATTAGCCCTCTACTGGGGCTGTGGGTCATAACACCATCCCCCCACCTGCCGGCCAGGATATACCCCCTAATTTGGGCCTCAATGCCTAGAGAAGCTTTCAAACAGAATCTAAATACAGCACTGATCTCCCTTCTTGTGCTTCACAGGAACTGGTATTCAAAGGGATATTGCTTCTGACAGTGGTGGTAGAACATATGAAACCAGAGGACCAAGCCAAAAGTGAGTGCTCACAGATACAGTGGAACACAAGAAATCCAGCTAGTCTGCTGTTGCTCAAAGTTCCAGCAATGCCAAGTCCTTAATAATCTTTTTTTGTAAAGGATGTCCAGTGGCCGACCTAGGTGAGCCAATCAGTCAAGAGCCTGATAATATTCCACTGACCTAGATGTATCAAATTCTGGGGGTTCACCACATGGACAGCTACACACATTGCTGATGAATCCTCCTTATTTTAGCCCCTGCAGTTCTAAATAATTGAAACTATCTCTCTTCTACATTACAAAATCTCCTAAAGCTCTTGCAAAACCTAGTATTTTTAACCCATAATTAGGAATTTGGAATCCATTGCATTGACTAAATAAAACCTACAGTACAATAATGATACTCAGGAAATTGATACACAGTCTCTTAAGCACAAGTAATATGTTTGCCGTCTTGCATTATCAATACGTAAAACTCTGTTTCTGAGAGTTCTGTGTTTGCAGGTTTATGCTGGCTGGGCCAGCTGGACAATTTATTTTATCCAAATTGTAGCAAAGTGTCCTGGGTGTCAGCAGTGGTCTACAGTGAAGATATTTTACTATTATTGTGCCCTTTTCATTAAATAATAATCCAGCATTCAGTGCACTGGAGATTCTGTGGAGGAGAGTAATCTGTTTCTCTCCAGAAATTATGAAAGGAAAAGCTTTTCTGAATATTTTATGAACAATAAAAACAAAGATTTAAAACACAAACTTAATTTAGGCAACATTCTTTAAGAGAATAAATCACACTCGTGTCTATGTAATGAAATTCTATCCCTGGGAAAGAAATGGAGCTAAGCTTATCCTGTTAAAATAGCTTCTTAAAAAGCAAGATCTATCAGTCCTCCCTGCCAGGATCAGCTCAGGTTAATCTTTTTAGCAGGATTTGTTATTTTTGAGACCAAGTGAAAGCATTGTACTCATGTCATAAACTACAGTCCTTTAAGAAATTACGCTACAGAAGAGTTGGAGAGACTTTCCCCAGGGTCCTGGAAGCAAAGAGACAGCCCTGAATATTACCATGTAAGATGTGGTTTTGCTGGCCAGTTAATTCCTGAGTATCAGGGGATCTTCAGTGTCTAAAGAACACTACATAAAGTCTAATTAAGCTTGAGGCAGCAACCTAGTTAAGGTCCAAGGTGAAGTGTTTTTTGAACGGGGCTTCTATATCTTGGAATTTTTTGCATCCACTGACTATCAGAGTAGAATTACCATTTGTGGGCACTAAACAGTCAAACAGTCCATGCAGTGATGCTCAACTGCATGTGATAGGAACAATATCAGGGACGATGATGACTATAATCAGGATCTCAGTGGCTGAGAGGTGAGTTCCCTTCCCTGTCCAGCTGTGATCTCGGCAAAAATTTAGTGTGCTGCACTTAGTGATAGGTAAAAAACTCCTATGGCTAAGGGTGTGAATCACATATACAGGATTATATTTAATCTCTGGTGTCTCAGGGCTGGCACAACTCTGATAACCTGCAATGCTGTTGGAAACAAGACAATTCTGAGGCATAGGAACTTATTCAGCTTTGCTTAAACATTGCTCAAATATCACTCAGAATCATTTTTTCCCCTCATGACAGGTGCTAAGACTTATTTAATTATAGTAAATATTTGCATAAACTTTTGTCATCTGCTAATTAACTGGCAGATGCTTAGTCATTTCTATTGCATTCAACATTTGAGCAGGCAATATTATTATATCATAATAAATAATCATAAAGTATTATTTAGAAGCAAAATAGCTGTCATCCAGTAAATAATTTAGGAATAATTCTACCATTTTCAGTGGGATGATTCTAAATTAAGTGAACTAATCAGAGCACCCATGAAATAACATTATTGATATATTACCATGGCTCAATACTATTATGATCACTGCATTAAAATGCTGTGCTACAGGCTTGTTAAATAGTAAAGCCAAGAAATAATGTATATTACAATTGGTATCTACTAAGGCATATTTTTCAGCAAAACACATGTGCTCAAGGCATTGCACATTTTTCCAAGAGCAGAATTTAGATGTTTGTCATCCCAAACATGCACAACATTGCTCCAAAGATCCTGGCAGTCTCACTCAAATCCCATGAGTTCAGTGACGACCATATGTTCATTCTTGCACAAAGATGTTCTCATTGTACTGACAATTTCTTAAACATCAGTAATCTTGCAGTATTTTCAGTCCTTGTGCCAAATCATCACCTATAGTTTCAGCTACATCATAAACACCATAAATCCTATGATATATGCTATGCATAGATTTGTACATAACACTGTCACAAGCATTATTAATCACTAGTAAATGTGATAAAATCTGAATGTATAATAAGGCTTTAAGTTTTTTTAGGCACTACTAAATTTTTGTAAGCATTTTTCACTAATAAATACATTCCTGTATGCATTTCCCTGTAATATATTAGTCTTTCATATGTGTTTTTGGTTGGAGGACTACACTGCAAAATTTAGAGAAATGTGAATTCTGAAGAACGGCTGTGCTTCAGTTTATCTTGCTAATTAGGAAGGTTTACATTAAACTGCCAATTCCTATTCTGAGAGAGAGAGAATTACTTGTTACCATTCTTAGTGATGGTGATGTTAAAAAGTTCTCCCAGTGAGTTTCTTCCAATATAAATACAAGCCGGGACATACGTACATGAAAATTACACAGAACCATTGCTTTTTCATTCCCCCGCACTGTCAATCTTTTGCTAACTTAATCAAAACATTAAAAGTCCAAATATGTAATGTATTACATACTGCTATTTTGTAGTCAGCACAGCAGTAATGTAAGCTGTTGAGAAGGTTTCAAGTTGTTAAAATACAAGCATCCCATTAAAAGAATGCATAAATTAGACTAAAAATCTGAATCCTCATGCATGAAGTGGCTGTTAAACTTTTTATTTCGTTATTAATTAAAAGTTCCCAATGTCACTTGTGTATCCATTTTGAGATTAAAGTGCTGTAGTAATTAGAACCTGTCTGTGAACATATAATTTTTAAAGAAATAATATAATCTTTTCTAGTAGGCGACTTTTTCTTCCCTATTAATCTGTCATTGGAAAATGATCTCTAGTTAGAGTTCTCTGCTCTGTTTCATTTGGTGGACAAGCTGCAATTTAAAATATGAGATTTTTGCACAGAATTTCATTCTTCGATAAAGAACAAGACAATGTTATTTTAAAACACCCCTCGTAAAATGCTTTCTGTTCTGTAGTTCTGAAATACCCTTTGAGCTTAATCATATGCAATATTAAACTATAGTTTGCTGTTCCATGCACAAACCTCAAGTTTGTGTAGTCTTCTCTTCTCTTTTCCAGTCATTCGACAATTAGAGTGTGTTCTGGCAGCCAGTGTCTTATTTGTTGTGTCCAAAACTGTGGTTGGTTTAAACTATGTTGTGTCAAAACATGCCAAGATCAAACAGATTTTTGATCCTGACTTGTTTGAAGAAACCATCAGATAATTGTTCCATCAAGCTCGGTAGTTACGATTCTGGCAGGCCGCATTCCTTCAAAGCACAGATCTTCCCCAGTCCTGCATTCTCCTCAGCTGTCAATGCCATAGATAAAATCTGAATTTTATGGGAATGTAATTTTTGGAATGTAAACTATTATGCTCTTCCACCAATCTGTTATATAAACCTTATAGAAACAGAAAGAGCAATGACACTGACTGGGTATTTGTGAACATTGTCAGGAAAATGTTCCATTTTTCCATCAATTTATATTTTTTTAAAATATGCTTTTTATTAGTTTTCTTACTTAACAAAAACACAAAAAATTAACAAAATGATAAAATAATAACAACAAATATCCATACACCCATAAACCCATACGTTATTACAAAAGAACTTATGTCACCATATTCTTAATTCCTAATAGACTTCCATCTTCCTCAAAGTGGGTCTGTCTTATCTGTTTAATAAACTGCTTCTTTAATCATTTTGCCATTTCTTTTGTTATCTGAATACTATGCTTATAATCCATATTGTACTTTGTGAAAATTAATCAAAGCATGTCCAGGTTTTAACTTGAGGGCACTAGGTTTTTTTGTTTTTTAAAAAACATATTTTGGTTTGTCTTTTGTCTCCTAATTGTCTCCATCCTTTTTGCCAGTTTGAGATATTCAAATAATTTATCCTGCCATTCCTCTTTTGTTGGTACTAATTCTCCTTTCCAATTTCTGGCAATTAATATTCTTGCTGCTGTTGTAGCATATAAGAATATTCTATTTTTTTCCTTTGGAAGATCTGAATCTAAAATGCCTAAGAGGAAGGGTTCTGGTTTCTTTATGAAAGTTTGCATAAACTTTTTTTTTCAATTCCTCATATATAATATTCCAAAAATTCTTAAAATAATTTTTTTGCATCCCCACCACATATGAAACAGTGTCCCTTCTGCCTCTTTTCACCTCCAGCATGTATTAGCCCCCATTTTATACATTTTGGATAGTTTGCTGGGAGTTATATACCACCATCAATTTATCAAGGAAATTTTGAATTGGGGGTTGGGCGGTACTGCAAAAAGAATGCTTGCTTCCACCCAATACACATTCAGGTGATCCATGCCCAGGTAGAAGTACTCTATAGATTCTAATCACTGCCATAATCAGCTCCAGATTCAAAACCATTTTTGTAGTGCAAAATCAGCCCCCTTCTACGAATAGGGATGTCATCAAAGAACAAACAGATTTGTTTGCCCGATAACATCACTGAGAACAAACAAAACTGCAGCAGATTGAAGCAGCAAGCAACAATCAAAAGACAAGGGGTTTTTGTGGAGGCCTTCAGGAAACATTTTAGGCAATATGAATGGAGAGGATCAATAAAGCTTCAGGAACATTGAAGCACAAAAAAGACAGCTGTGCAAGAGATTATGAAAAAAAATTCAACACATTTCAAGGAGGAAACACTAGATCAAGGGAAATAGTTAATTTATAAACTACTCCTATCTTAGTAAAGTGAGAGAGCTAGAGAGGGAGAGAGAAACATTTCCAGTTTTAATTTAACAAGAAAGATAATCTAATGGCTATTTAACAGCTGTTGCAAATAGCTGTTTGTCATCATTTTGTTTTTGGCTACTTGAAGAGTGTCTCAGAGATGCCTATTTCAAATTAAATCTTTGTATCCTGACATGGTTACTGCCAAACAATTTAGTGGCCCTAAGATGTACAGGGTCGTATCCTACCAGAGGAGCCAAATTCCACCCGACACTGGGGGGGGGGGAGGCTTATTGAGTTGTGTGGCATTACATGTGTGACACACACACATGTGACATCACATGTGTCAATATCCACCTCATATGGAGGCTGGGCAGGCCCTCCACCACCATGATCTGGCCCCTCAAGAATGTGGGATGGGGCTCATTCCCATCCCCACATTCTTCTAAGCGGCTGAGCAGTCCTCACCTCCATAGAGTTAGTGCCTACATATCATACTCAGGCAGACCCATTGAATTGAATGAACATGGATAATTAATCCCCATTAATTTCAATGGGTCTAGTCTGAATATAACTGAATTGGAAACAGCCCAATGCATTTTCACATTTAATAGTTGTGTTACCAAGTTGTGTTTCCATTTCTGAACTCAAAAATAGTATAAAGGTAGAAGGAGATTGCTGGAGAAAGTAGAGAAGTCTGACTCATCTGTATTAATCTGTGCCCCCTACAGGCAAAAAATCATATAGGTTTCTCTTTAATCCTTTGGTCATGTTTCCATATAATGTCACATCCATATATCCATATATATCATCCATATATTTGCAGATAAACAAACTTGATCATATAATCAGTTATACTCCAATGGAATTTTCTTGATGCAACTCCACATTTATTCTTCTGTATGCTATCCCTACAAAGGATTCATAGCACCTTCAAGGACAAATACATCTGACAAATATTAAATTCATCTTTGTTACTTTCATTCTGTGCTTGGATTTAGGGCAACACAGGACTAAAGTGGCAGGTTCATGGAATGCAGGCATTAATTTATATGTTTGGGAAGGTGGGAAAAGGCAATAGGAACATCAATCTGAAGGTATTGTACCCTGAGGGGAAATGTAGTGAATTGCAGAAAGCTACTTAGAAGTCATTTTATGAGTCTGGGATTAGTCATCCTTGGCAGATTGGTTTAGCATTACATACTCTAGAGGGTGCAATACTTGAGGAGAGAAGATGTATTCTTCCTGATCAACTTTATCAACATGGCTGAAGAGATATCTGCTAAAAACGAAGCATGAAATAAAACAACACTTGTTTATTACTTGAGAGTGTATAATCCATGTATTCGTTTAAAAAAATCCCAGCTCTCTTTTTTATGGCACAGCTTTAAACATCAGCAGCCAATTATTTTATGGCTTATTGGTTGAATCCAACAAAGACATTGCACAAGTTTAATGGTTTGTACCCATGCAATGGAACTCCGCCTTCCTCTTATCCTCCCTGCACCACTCTTAAATCGGCTAAATTCAAGGGTGCCTACTTGAATAAAACACAGAATGCAAACACCATTTGAATGGCAATGCCCATCAATTGGGGAGAGTGGCTCCTCAAATATTTTATGGGGAGGTGGGGACCTCAGCCCCTAGGAGTTGGCTCCTATGCTTCTAATGCATCATCTCTGGTATATCCATGATTTCGGTTGTGTCTTAAATCTCTTTTGCTCAGTTTTTTTTTCAGTTGCCTTTCTTCTTCCATCCCTCTGGAAGGTATCTATTGTCTGGAGTCTTGATCCTTCAACAGCCAGAGCTAGAATCACAGGGCTGGAAGGAGCTTTCTAGGCGACCCTCCTGCTTGATGATGCAGGAAATCCAGAGCTACTATAATCTCTAACATATGACTTTCCATGCTCAAATTTCTCCAGACAAACAAGAAGACTGCTAACCTACACTGAAGTTTCCTTACTTCTCCCTCTTTCAAAGGACAGTTGGTTTGGATTGTGCTGACCAAAGCTGATATGGACAAAATGAAGAGAAGGAAGACTACTTCCCTCATTTTCTTCACTGTATACAAGCAACTTGTACCAATGAATCTGAAAGAATAGTACCACTGGGGGCCAGGGAAATGAAAATTCTTAAAAATTGAAGCTGTCTTGTGAGAGGAACTGATATTTGAGGATTGCATATGAACCTGTTCAAATTCATTTATGCTTCCCAATATATTGTTCCCTCCTGTGGTTTGTATACATATCCTATATTCCCTGTAACTTTGAAATGCTCAGTTCATGAATGTTTCTGGGTGGGATGAATCTAGGCTCACTTTGTATTTCATTGCCCTCAAGTGAGAAAGATATGAGTTACTGTCCCTAAGAAAAGGGGGAAAGCTCACTATAATTATTTTTAAAAGATCTCAGAAACCTTAACCTTGTCAACATGATACCACAATAATAATAACATTGATTTTTAAAATAATAATAATAATCCATTGAGCACAATGAAATTTATTTCCAAAGGAGGGTACAATCCTATTACCACATTACAAAGCAAGTCCTACTGAAATAAATTACACTTCCTTTTGAGCAAATAAGGATTCATGTGCAATAATAATCAGGACAATCATTTAAATCAAGCTAAACAAAACATTTTTATTCTATTAATAATAAAAATAATATATGTCAGGGTTTCTGGGAGAGAGGAGGAGATGACAGAGGAGACGGAGAGCGAGTGGGAGGAGGGGCAGAAGGATGAGGAAGAAGATGACGGAATTCTGAGGGAATCCACGAGTCTGAGCAGCGAGTCAGAGGATTCTCAAAAGGGGGTTACCTTAATCAAGCAAAAGGGAGGAGAAGGGAGAAGCGGAGAGGAGCCCAGTGGAAGACAGACGCAGCAAGAGGCGTCTCAGCCGGAACGGAGAAAAGGGGGTGGAGTCGTCAGCCTCTCGGAGGGAGCAGGATTAGGAGAGAACAGAGAAAGGGGGTTGGAGCAAGGTGTTCAGCCGGAAAGGGTGGAGAGCAGAACAAGGGGTGGTGTAGCGGTCGAAAGAAAGGTCAGCAGCAACGTACGCGCGCCAAGTTCAAACGTAGAGGCGCGCGGAAGTGGAGAGAGCTCAGGGGAGGAGCCCGGCCCTAAAGCCAGAAGGAGGGGGGAAGAGGCGGCAGAGGATTCAGCCTCAGGCGAGTCACGGAGAGAGGGAACCCAGGGGGGCAGGAAGACCCTGCGGAAAAGAAAGGAGAGGAAGAGGTGGTCTAGAGCCAGGCTATTAAGTTGGTGTGGAAGAGGGGAGGAGTCAGAGGGGACTTCAGCGGTCTAACGTGACAGACGTACGGCCACGATGCTGAACTGTACGAGAAGCAGAAATCTTCAATAAACTTTTCCTGTAAATAAACTGCAACGGAGTGAGGTCTCTTGTGAGCTGGGACCCGTCCTGGGTGGCCGTGACAGTAAGTCCCCTCTCAGAAAGCAAAAATTTTTTTTTGCGAAGCTCACGAACGGGAGCAGCCATGAGCGCTGAGGAGCAGCTGGTTGCACTGCGGGATCAGGTTACCGCTCTCACATCGGCAGTCATTGCTTCGCAGAAGAAGAATGACGACTTGGAGAAGACGTGCCAGGATTTGCAGGCAAGGTGGGAACACGCGGACAGGGCGGGGGCCCCAGGTTCCAGAGCGGAGGGCATTGCGCTTGGACGGAGGGGGGGTGCCCTGGTTCCGCATTTTAATGGCAACTTGCAAGACTATCCCAATTTCAGAGCGGACGTCGTATATGCACTGCATTTACTCCGTCACGATTTTAAAGATGAGGAGGAGAGAGTGGGGTTCATTGTTTCGCACCTGCATGGGGAGGCCAGGGCTTGGCTACGCAATCTGTGGCGCGAAGATGGACCGGCCCGTCGCAATTCAACTGCGTTCATCAAAGCGATGGATTCTTGTTTTCAATCCTCTGTGGATGTGGACATTGCGCGCCGTCAAATGCACGGGCTGAGGCAGGGGAAAGCGACTGTGCGCCAATACCACTCTAAATTTTTTGCATTGCTCACCGCCTTAGATTGGCCAAAGGACAGTAAGCCGGTCAGAGATCTTTTTTGGGAGGGATTGAGCCCCCCCATCAAGGATGAGATCGCTAGGGGGGACAGACCCCAGACCCTAGAAGACGTGGTGCACCGGGCTTTAGCTATTGGAATTCGACATGAGGGACGTCCGTGGCACGAGGAGGACGGGTCCCAAGCGCGTGCGCAAGCGAGGACTCTCCCTTTTGTGCACAGGGATTTCAGCCGTGCGCACCCCTCGCCAATGGGGAAGGACAGCGAGGAGCCAATGGAGATTGGTGGTGCTAGGGCTCAGAAGCCATCCCAGAGCCCTGTCCCTGGTGCAGCCAAAGCGAAGCCTCCTAGAGGAACCAGGAAGTGTTACATCTGTGACAGTGCGCACCATATGGCGAAAGAGTGCCCCCAGAGGCTCCAGAAGCACACTGCAGCACTGGCAACTGTAACAGCAGAGGTGCAACCAGGGGAGCAGCTTCAGGGAAACGACAGTGCCTGGCTGGAAGCAGAGCTACTGGGGCTCAGCCAGGCGGATCTGTAGACAAGCCCCCAGCATCACTGCAAAGCGTGGACCCTTTGCCTCCCAGACCGGCAGTTCTGCTCACAGCAACACTCCAGTTGCCTGATGGGAGACTCCTCGAGGTTCCAATAACGATCGATTCGGGAAGCAACGCCGACTTCGTGGGACTGCAGTTCGTTAAGCAGCACAACATGGCGCTCCTGCCTGCAACGACGCCTCTAAACGTGGTCACGGTAGACGGCAGGAAGTTGCTGGGGGGGCAAGTGGTGCAGCAAACCCCTCCCATGATGATGCAGATTGGCAACCATCGAGAACTTATTAGTTTCAATGTCACCCACTTATCGGACACACCCATCGTGTTAGGCATGAGTTGGCTGGAGAGGCACAGTCCCGCGGTTGCGTGGTACCAGCGGCAGATCACCTTTTGTTCATCGTATTGTGCTCAGCATTGCTTTCAGACCGATCAGGGAGGAGAAGCCGAGCAGCAGTTGCATCTGGGTATGGTGCAAACGGTGCCTCACAAGTACCAGGACTTCTTGGAGGTTTTCTGTGAGAAGGAAGCTGACAAGTTGCCGCCTCACAGACCTTACGACTGCGCGATTGATTTAGTGCCAGGGGCGCAACTGCCTGCTGCCAAGCTGTACTCCATGTCGGAAGACGAGATGCAAGAGCTTCGGGAGTTCATAGACCATAACCTCAAGCGAGGTTTCATCCAGGAATCTAAAGCAGCGGGTGGCAGCCCTGTGTTCTTTGTGAAGAAGAAAAACACGCCCCAAAAAAGGCTTATAGTGGATTACAGGTTCATAAACAGCTTGACTAAGCCCAAAGCTTTCCCCATGCCCAAGATTGACGACCTTTTGGCGACCGTCAGGAGGGGCAAGATTTTCACCAAGCTGGACCTACGTGGAGCTTACAATCTCATCCGCATCCGGAAAGGAGATGAGTGGAAGACCGCCATGTTCACCCCTCTGGGCACATACGAATACAGAGTCATGCCTTTCGGTCTCCAAAATGGCAGCCACGTTTTTCAAGCATTTATGCACCACGTGCTAGCAGGTCTCCTC